>NW_026138089.1:1200000-1800000 GCF_025592945.1 Manacus candei | reverse complement strand
TATCAAAATTCTTTCCTTTTACCTCTGCATACACCCAGAAGTGTCTCATCCTGGAGAACATTTGAGCTATTTTAGGTACTTAATTTCACAGAATCACAGAATATGCTGAGTTGGATGGGACACAGAAGGATCACCCTTAGGCCTGCACAGGACCATCCCCTCAAGGCCCTTCACCATCTTCATTGCTTTCCTTTTGACACTCTCTAACAGCTCAATATCTTTCTTATATAGCGGTGGCCAAAACAGCATGCAATTTATTTCCTGCTGGAATCATACACCGCTAAAGATGAAAACACAAACAAAAACAGGGGGCTTGTGAAATTTTAGGAATCCGTGATAATGCAATATGGGAGATATTGTTAATAATATATTAATGGGAGAGGTATGTTGCTCAAAGGTTATGTCACATGAAATTCACATATTTGCAATGTAACATTTTACTTGTGTCACCCATTCAGTAGACAAACATCAGAAGTCAGTATGGGTGATAGCATCAAACAGTTAATAATTCTCTAGAAAGATAAATAAGGTGCAGATGCTGGAAACTCTCACTCTGAAAGCAACTAGAAAATTCACATACTGCACAGAATAATCTGGTGTTGTATTGGGTCTGGCTGAGATGGAGCTCATTTCAGCAGTCTTCAGAGTGCTATACTTTGCATTGTTAGCTAGAAAGATGTTGATAAAACACCAGTGTTTTGGCTACTGCTGAACAGTACTGGCACAGCATCAGCACTGTTTTTCAACATTCCTCCCCCTGTGTCATCCCCATCAAGGGGGTGGGGGGGTCCGTCAGGCAAGATCCTGGGAGGGGACACAAGTAAGCCAGCTGACCCAAACTAACCAAAGGGATATTCCATACCATATGATGTCAGCTCAGATACAAAAGCTAAGGAAAGGAGGAGGAAGTGGGGGGCATTCACTATTTACACAGTTTGCCTTCTGGAGCAACCAGTTAGCGTTGCTGAAGCCGTGCTTCCCGGGACATGGCCGGACGTTCTACTTCCCACTGCTTCCTAATGGGAAGTAGAAAATAAACCTTGTTATTTTCCTCTTTACTTGTGCGCGTGTAAACTTTCACTTTTGGTTTAGTTAACTGCGAAGGAGCAAGATTCATGATGGGAGCGGTTTCAGGAATGGAAAAAGTCACACAGCAATTGAAAGGACTTTATGATATGGACTTTACAGTTCTTTTGTGTTTATAAATATATACATTGTATGTTTCCCCGGGATTTGTATTTCCCGGGCATTCCCTGCTTCCCTGCTTCCCTCTCTGATAGGCTGAAGAAGCTGCAGAGAGGAGACAGTTACCTTTCGCCCTTTCCTTCCCCGGTTCCTCCCACATTCCTCCCCCTTTCGCCTGTGTCCCTACCCCGATTCGTTTCCCTGTTTGTCTGTCTCATGCTCCACCCTATTTCTGGTGCATTCCATGCCAGAGTTTATAAAACCTTTGTGCACCCCCATTAAACTTGGCGCTGCATCACAGCCTCAGACCTCGAAGGACCCTTTTGTGCGGTGCTGTGGCCTTCTCCCCTCCCCACCTCGGACCGCGGCAGTAAACTGCCTAAACCTATAAGTCATTTTCCGTGTTATTCTCTCTCTTCCCCGTCCATCTGAGAAGGGAAGCGATAGAGTGGCTGGGTGGGCACCTGCCATCCAGCCAAGGTCAACCCACCACAGGTGTTAGCAGTTTTTATGTCGACATGTTACCATAAATAACAAAAGCTAAAGGCATTTCCAAAGAAATACTGTTGAGAAGCAGGAAACAAGACTCAGTCGTCCAGTCGGCTTCTGTTTCAGGACCTTGAGTTCCACAACTTTATTTTACCTTTAAAAATGTGCTATAGCATATTTATAACAGCAAGTTTTTAGCTTATCTATTAATCAGTGTCAGTTTCTACTGAGAAAACTTATCACTGTGTATCACGAATCATCATGATCAGAAAATATTCTAAAAACCCTCAGCTATTAAACAAGATTTAAAGCTATATATATATATTTATATATATCACATATATATATCTCACATATGTATGCACATATATAGAGATAGGCATGGAATGTCAAGCAGATCAATGATAACTAATTTGTACAGTCTAGGAAATTTATCTACCTCAGGCAATCAAAGATTTCTTTAATAATTGCACTGGAATCTGTTTTTTAAGCAATTAGAAGTCAGTTACCAGCAAACATCTTAGATTAAAAGAAATGGCATTTTAAAATTACATGAATGAAAATTAAATGGAAATTAGGACTACTGCTGTCTAATAGGCAATCAGAAACATAGGAAGATATAAATTCCCAGAACTACTGAAATAAGTTTGGCTCTATATTTCCCAAGTTTTTTTGAGTGCTGTTGAAGTGATATCATGGGACTCATCTCATATGTATTTATTAGCAAGAGTCCCAGTAACTTCAATGGGAATTCTATATGTCCTGTACCTAGGAAGTTGAGTCTACAGGCCATAAAGTCTCTTGTCAGTTCCTAAATGTGTACAAATCAGAGAACAGACACAAAACCTTTTTCATTTTGATATTGCTTGCTGCTGTAGTCTTATCACTCCTAGTAGTCAATGTCGGAAATCAATAATGTGCTGCAATATGTTATCAACTGATAATTAAGCTTGAATATTATTTATTGATATTAAACTTGACAGTCAAAAGGATAAGCCTCAGATATTATGTTAAATATGTTGTCCCACAGGATGCCTTGAACATTTTCTTTAATATTTAATTTGCTGTTAATATCAGTGCAGTAGAAAAAAAATGAATAAAAAATCCTAATGAAAATTGAGTGAGTTTAGATAATTCTCCAGTGGATTTATTATCTTAGAAAAGTGGTGTTCTAAGCCATTTGGATGACTCAAGGGGTCATCAACAAAATACAGTTCCTTCTATATCTTGGTTTCCAAACCATTCCATGTTAGTGCCTGAAGTTAGCATACAATGACTATTTAAGGCCCTCAAGAATTGAGCAATATTCTGGATCCCATTCCAAAAAAAATGTATCACCTCAAAAGAAGAGAGATATTAGGAATTTAAAAGTTAACCTGAGCTCTAAAGGAATTCTAGTGTTCTGACTGACAAAAAATAGTCATGTGACAAGGCAATTTGTTTTTTCCAGATTTTAGTTATCTAGATAGCAACTGTGGTGCTGCAGGATTTTCTTATGAATTAAATAAATTCTGGTAATGGATAGACTGGTGTTTATAAAGCTTTCATATTTTTATGACCTTCAGTTAGGGGTTAAAATGTGTATGGAAAAAAGGAAAACACTATATATATTGTAGAAACAAGGAAAGTTATTTCCTACTTTTAGAAGAACTGAAACTTTTACATCATACTTAACACTTCTGCACATGGCTAACCATGAAGTCAGTAGAATCAGTCACAGTCTTAGAAGTTAAGCTTCAAAAAAAAATTTCTATTGGTGTAGTGAAGGAAATAAGTAATATGCAAAGATTAAAAGGAGGAAAAATTTAAATTCCTTTATAGATAAGTGTATTTTCATTTTTATGATAATGATCAAATAAGAATCCATCAGTCCTAGCTACTGGTACTGCCCTGAGAGCTGGTTATAAAGGACTTAACTTAGAATAATGGTTACACAGCTTTTGATTATAGCTGTGCATGATGATTTAAATTAAAGCCTTTAGACTATTATAAATGTATTTCCTTTTTAAACTCGAACTGTGTAACTACATTTTGGGGCAACAGGATAGGAAGTGAAAGAAAGAAATACAGCAGGAAGCATTTGCAGAGATATGAATACTAATAGAAGATAAATAATAATTTTTTAAGGAAAACAGTATGTAAGATGAAAACATAGATCAGGTTAAGACATTAGACATTGTGTCAGCAGTGTCTGAGCAACTACAAGCTTTTTTTAGGGAAGTTTAATGAAGTTTGGTTTTGCGCACATTTCTAGGACACATTACTTAACAAGAAGATGTTACAGTTCAGGAAAGCAAGAAAATCATTCAAAAGATGATAAATAACACTGATAAGTGGAGCCTATTTCCTAATATATACTCATAGTTTCTCTGGTCAGTCATAAATTGTCAGAAAGCAAATTTTATTTCTTCCACTATACTAGCAGAATGACTAGTTTTGGATACTGATGTCCCATCTCAGCTGATTCAGAATACTTTTTGCTATGAGTTTTAATAAATAACACTTTGAGTCTTTTAAAATTGCAACTGTAATTTATATGAACTGTCACCAAATCCATAATTTTTCTATTAAATAAATTTCTGACTATATTCTTATTTCTGATATGTAAAAAAAATGTAGATATATTCTGTAGATGTTCTGTGTCTTGCACTTTAGAAATAGAAGCTTGTCTTTCTAATGATTTAGGGGATAAATATTTACCTATAAAGAGTTAATTCCAACCCACCTTCCTTGCTGGAAAAAAAAATAAACCCCTTTCAAAATGCCAGGATGACTTTCCCCAAACATGTACATTGACATAATTCTTCTGAAAGTGGTTGACAAACCTAATCTCAGGGAATGATGCATGCAGTTATAGAGAACATAAAAACCCCATAAAAAACCAAACAAACTTACCACAGAAAAACAACCCAGAAACTATAATTCACGTGTTTATGAATCATCTGCATCATGCTGCTCACCTGTTTTATTTAATTTAATTGTTAAGTCTCAGGAAACAAGCATGCCTCAGTAGGTGTTAAAACTCGATCTAGCAGGCTGGCATTGACAATCCTGAGAGCACTGATGGAAGAGATTTATGCTATGATAAATTTAAATACCAAATAAAATTTAAAATTCTGCTTCAGCTTTGAAGGAAATAGACCAGGTGTCTGTTGTGATTAGGTGGTCTGAGAGCAATGTTTAACTTGAAATCTGATAGTGGATTCAAAGCAAAATCTTGCTACTTCTGAATTCAGAGATCAACTTGGAGAGTTAGGAAATAGCCATGACTACTCTCATGCAGCAAAGTTATAAAAGCTGGTAGAACACAGTTTTTTCAAAGGGTTCATTTTTGAAGACTTTTGTACCATGTTTTAATATTTAAAATTGAATATTTTTATATTTTGCTTAGCTTGGTGGAGAATGGGGGCATTAACAAGGAACAGCTAAGATGGGCATTGCTTAAACATCCCAGTACCAAATTTCATGGTTCTTTCATTTGTTTCACATGTGATAACCAAAAGAATGGACAGAAAAAAAAAAAAAAGACACTCACAAAACTACTACTCAGAGATGTATTGTGGAATGGTTAATATAACACCAAAAGTCAGAAATATTTTCTCAGGAATATATGTAATAGAATATTAAATGTACTTAATGTGTCAACAAAATACTTTCTCTAAGACTCCATCTCCCAGTTGCCACTTCAGACCAAAACAAATACTGAGCTAAATTAAACTGTTAAAAACCCCCTCTTTAATTGGGTAAAGGACAACAGCACATGCTAATACTCATATTTATAATGATTACACTTTTCTTCTTTACAGCAACCTTAGGTGTGTGAAAGATATTTATAGCCATAAAAATTAAAGCAATTATTGTAAATGATGAGGCCCAAGTGATTGCACTGAGTCCAGACAACACACCAAAGGAGAGTCCCAGAGGTGGGACAAAAAAAATCATGAAAGTGGAGGTGTGTGTGGGGAGTGCGGGCTCCCCTTCTCTCTGTCCCCCTCCCTCTCTCTGTCTCCTTCCTTCCTCCTTCCCCCTCTTTTTTTCCTTTTCCTAACACAACAGTCTACCTGGACTTCTCACAAAGCCACACAGTTTAGGTGGATGTGATTGTGAGAGGGTTGATGTTTCGGAATACTTGTCCCAGTAAAGTTGGTGTTTCTGCATATCTGGTAGTTGTGAGTGGGTTAACGTTTGCGAGTATTTGTGCCATTAAAGTGGTTGTTTACATGAGGACCTTGAGCATTACCTCACCCTAATTTGCACCAAGGGGATTTGGGAATCTTGAATTGCTCTTCCCTTCTCGTAGGTGAAACATAACAACTATACAGTGTGTTTTTTCCCAGACTTGATTTTTCACGATCAAATTAAGATGGACAAACCAAATGCATTACTCAGCACACATGTAGACTTAATTTATTGGGATTTTCTTATTTAGAAAGATACTTAAATGCACACCTAACTTCGCAGAAATGGAAATTATGGTTGAGAAAACAGTATGAAATCTACTCCCTGAGCAAGAGGGGTATTTTAAGGCTTTACTTCTGTCTTGCTTGTCTAGGTAAGCCTAATATGTGGAAATACTTGATCATTATAATTTTTTTCCTGTTGCTCAAATTTAAGTGGTTTTAAACTTTATGCATGTTTTCACAGAGGTAAAATATTGCACTATACAGCTATTCTAATCCTTCATCGTAAGGTGCTGTGTCTGTCCTCTCATCACAAACCCAGTGTCAGTGGGAGGATAGCTCTTCATATGCAGCTGACTGAGGTATATATGCTCTGGTAATCTCTGGCAGGAAAGGTTTATCTTTTCTTTTCTTTGTTTTTTCAGAGAAATTACACAAAAGCAGCTTTCTGAGCAGGAAAGTATTTTCCAAGTATAGGTTAAATGAGAATATCTTTTTTAGGCTTTAGGTAACATTTTTAGATTTTTCTACATCTGATCTCCCAGTGTTCTCTTAACTTCAGTAGAGAATGACAAATGATTACACCATCACCTTTATGAAAACAATATCCCTCTTTGCTTCTCTCTGAACAGGATACTGCCTTACCTGATGAGAAGAGAAAGGTAAAGTGAAGATACTGGTCCTACTTTGAGAGTTTAGAGAGAATCTGGATTCATAGCTGGTAATATATCCCCATACAGATAGAGCACACTGTCAACATTTCTTTTGATAACCTTCAGGCTCAGTCCAGGGTAGATATGGAAATTTATTTCCATCTTCTCATAATCAGGTACAGTCACAACCATGGTTCCTGTGCTATAGACAACCACCTTTATGAGTCAGATTGACATAATTCTGTTCTGCAACTCTCTTATTAGTCATGGGTTCATTGGCCCAGCTGTTTCCAGGTGTTATATTCACCTCTTAGAGGCAAAATGAAATTCAGTATAAATTATCCACGCTCTCTTTTTTTTTTATTATAAAATACTGATTGATTAGTGACAGATCACAGATCCCAATCACACCTGTATACTGATTCTATTTCCAAAATAATCTGAGGTAAGGTTTGCACTTCTAAGTAGTCACTTCTTTATATGAATTATTGACATCCTGTCTTATACTTAATCATGCTTCAGAGTATCATTTTCACCTCTTACTGCTTTGCCTATTCTATTTTTTTCATATCACCCTCTCTAATTCTTCCTTTTTTCCTCCATTTAGTTTTTTTGTTACACTTCTACATTATTTATTTGAAGAACTTCAAAAAACTTGTTTCTCTCCCCTTCTCATATTTTCTTTTTTCTTTCTATTGTTTCTTGTTTGCAATAATCTAGATGGGGGCAGGCAAATATTGGCATTACATTTATGGCTGTGCAGAAGTATGCTAATATAACATTTGTGGACTTTGGTGTCTAGATTATTTTCCTAGAAACACAGTATTTATAGAAGATACTTATTAGAGGGTTTGTCTTTACTCCTCCTGTTGTCAATAGCATGATATAAGAATCTCAAGGCAAATCATCTAACTGATACCATGAACTACCATGTATTTTTTCATTAACTAGAAATGGCCTGAATTCAATTCATGTTCCTTAAAGAATGGAATGTTCCCACTAGAAGTACAGATGGAGTGCTCCTGCTGCCCTCATGGAAACACTGCTGCTGGCTGATGGATTCCTGGACTGGCTATTGAAGATCTGATATTGCACATTAGATCTTCTTTTCCCGTTTTAGTGTCCCCACTGCAAGCATTCAAAACATACTCCTACAGCATATTTTTGAAAATGTCTTATGTTTGATTAAAAAACCTCCTTTAGACCATGTAGACCACTTCAAAATTGTCCCCCTTTTCTCATTTCTACTTCTATTTATTCTCTTACTGCTTCTCCTTTTCTGCTTCTCCAGCCAACTTTCTTTTAGTTCTTCATCGCCTCATTTCTATCAGTCTCCATATCTGATAGAAATTTGACTTTTTTTGACAGTCATTTCACAGATTATTAGAAGAATGAGATTTTACCATGATATATGACTGTAAACACACTAGTTTCGCTCATCTGTAAACATCTGGCTATGTCCATTTTTTCCTGAGTCAACCAGAAATGTCAACCTCAAGAAAAGAAAGGGTAAGAAATAAATGACATTTTTAGGTCAAAAGCACTGACATGTTTAGAAAGAATTTACCTAATTCCTGGGATAAATACCAATGTTAATTAAAATATGAATTCTGTTGCCATGTGAAATAATTCTAAAGTTACCAAACTGAACTTATTTTCATTATTTTTTCCATTAAAAAAAAAAATCTCCCTTTCCCCCCTTTTCTCATTTCTGTCTCTTGTTTCCCTCCGTTTTTTTCCCCTCCTTCTCTTCTTCCTCCTGTTGCTCCACATTTAGTTCATTCCATTTTTTATTCTTTTAGCCTTATGCAAAGTTTACAGTGTTGTTCTATGAGTAGCAGAGTGAATATATTCACTTTTTGTCTGGTATTTCCTTTAACTCTGTGGTAACCTTCCAGTGGGTTGGTTGTGCATCTCATCTAATAAGTGCTCCCTACTATTGATGTCTTTCCTTTGTTGTCCTCATGCTCTGTTTGATACCACGGCTTCATGGGCAGAGCAGCTCTGCTTGAATCTTTGGGTTTTTCTGCTGGTGATATTTTGTTAAATGTTGTTCAGTGATTTTTGGCATTGCTTTGACTTTGATGGTATTCTGAGTATCTCCTCTCCTTGATATAACTGCTTTCATCAGAAAAGTTCAGTTTCTTCTTCACCTCTTCTTTTTTCACTAAACTCATCACAAGGTTCTGTTTCACTGTATGTTTTTTTTTTTTTCCTGCTTAGTACTGTTGTCAGAAATTTTGTCTAAATTGTTGAGGTTTCTGCCAGTTGACCTATGGCCCTCAAATGCTCAGTGTTACTTGGACTGTACGGCTTGTAGCATTTGTCAGTGGGTATATCTTGGATTCCTTATTCACTACCTTTTATTGAGTGACTGTGTATTCACTTAGCAAGTTGAAAAGCTTTTGGACAAAGTCTGAGGACAGGTTGTTTTCTTTATCATAGAGAATGCAACTCAGAAGTAGAAGAAGGAATGATCAGATTCTGAACATTTCTAAGCAGATTAAGTGCTGGGAAATACAATGATGATGATGACAGATAAAGAGACAGTAGGAAGTCAAAAAGCACCCTAGTCTGAGAGATTAATGGTGTTAAATACATATGTCTAAGGAACAAGAACAAGATATTTGATGGGGTTCAGAAGGTGGGGGTAGGGTGTAGAATTAACATGGAATTAAAATGCAATTAATGCTACTATTGGTATCATCTCTGCTCCAACTCCTGAATTCATCTTTTATGGGATACTGGGTAACTGCTTGACCTCTTCAGTAGTAACACACCCTAAACCAATAATGCTGCAGTGTATTTTATGGTCAGACCATATTCACTGGGCAACTGATTTTGGATTACTCCTTTCTGTTTGCTGCCCAAAACCAGATTCCACCGTGAGTTGTATAAATTGCTGACCTACCCAGAGCCTTGTATAAAACTGACAGGGCTCTATCAATTTGTTCAATTCCACTATATGCTCAAAAGTAATTTCCCTTCTTTTTACTCCATTTAATAATGTAGAAATACTCTGCAGCCACCAGTGCAGCTCTGAAAATAGATTTCTTTGCAAAAAATTTCTACACACCAAAAAATAGTTTTCTGGTTTATCAGGAGCTGCTAGGTGACTACACAGCAGGTTGTAAGGTTTAAACTGCTGTTACTCTTCACAGAACCACTTCTTTTTTTCTCATGAGTTGTAGCAATAACCATTACCTATTATTCGGTCTTTCAGTTATAGGTGATCATTTCTTGAGCAATCGGAAAAATCCGTTTTCCCCAGGTGCAAAAACTCACAACCCCTATTTTTTTAAATAGAACAATCACAGTACCTGAATTTTGCAGCTTCCTTTTACTGCCTGTGTCATTACATAAACTTTCAGTGGTCCCTTCTGTTTCACAACTCTGGTGAAGGTCTTATTCTCCTATCTCACTTTTTCATGTCCTTTGAAAACCAAAATTACAGTAATAACTCTATGTGGCAGAGTGGAATCCAAATCACTACAAATCTCACTGACTGTTCATTTGTCTCAGAACTTAGAGAACAAAATAAGAATTACAGTTGCATAAAGAGACACTAAAAATGTAATTGGTAGCCCTTGCAAGTACTTATTTTCCAAAGTTACTGTGCCTTGATCTGAAATCAGTGTTTAAAGCATTAGGTTACATACATTAAATAACTTCATTGTATAAACAAATAAGTGATAATGGTTTTTTAATTTGTTTAGTAGAAAAAAAAATAAAAT
This sequence comes from Manacus candei, assembly GCF_025592945.1. Taxonomy (NCBI): domain Eukaryota; kingdom Metazoa; phylum Chordata; class Aves; order Passeriformes; family Pipridae; genus Manacus; species Manacus candei. The sequence continues at coordinate 1,789,539 of NW_026138089.1, read as the reverse complement.
TATCCAATAGAAATACCATAGTTATTGATATACTCCATCATGATAGTGTTGGCAATTAATGCACTTACAAATAGTCTCAGTGCACACTTGGTTCTGTAGATAAACACAATACAATCACATGCGCTGGCTGTAGATCAGGTTAAATGACAAAGAGTTTATTAGGTGAAGAAATGCTGCAGGAGTATAAGGAAGTGAAAAAACTTCAACACCAAAATGCTCAGCAGCTCTCTCAAGAATATATCTTGTTTGTATTCAGTCCTCTAGAAGACAGGGTAAACATTGTGTGCGTTCTAGAATGTTGACAGTAACTAAGACTAGACACTACAGGAAGGGTACAAATTGTTCAGAAGAAGCAGGCCAAGAATTCAGCTAAATACTATTTTATAATGTATATAAGCCTAAATCATTCTTACAGTGCAAGTAAATGAAACAATATGCCAAACCAAATAATCTCAGTCTAAACTATTTCTAAACTGCAGTTGGTGGGTCAAAAAGGTTGGAACCAACCAATACTTCTTGAAAGCTAATATTTAGAAAACTTGGTGGAAAAGAGGTATTGATGATGCAACCGCAACTCCAGACATCAAAACACAATGGCATTGTTAATAAGAAGATTCAGGTGGAAAAAATATCTTTCAGGATGTGATTGGAGTGTTTCTTCTTTGATTTCACCTTTTTAGCTAATTTGATTGATTGATTGATTGATTCTGTACAAAATGTTATTGGGAAGTTTTTTCATAGGTTTTGTATTATCTTGGGCTGCTGCTTGGAGATGTTCCAACAGATGGCTGGATGGATTTTGCTTTATGGGCAGGAAGGATATTGATGTTGGTTAGCTGAACCATGCTAGAGCTGTTATTAGTGTGCAACATCACCGCACAGCCACTCCATTTTAGATTACATACAGTTACTGAATGTTTGGTAAAGAGCTGTTATCAGAAAGATAGCATTATAACTAAAGTCAGATGGTATCATTCTTCTCATCTTTCACTGGCAGTGTTCACTGCTGTCTTTATAAATACTACACTTTTTGCTTTTGGTAAGAGTAATAAGACATTTAATCTTTCTCAATATGTAAAACGGACATGAGTTCAAAAGTTACATCAATGCAACTGAGATAAACTGCAGCTACGATAACAGAGCATTCTGTCTTTGCTTCTGTTTTTCCTTGAATTGTTTTTTGGTTTTGTTTCAATGCTTTTTAAAGCTGACGTTAACAGGCTTTCCAAAAATTATCAGACTGAATAAACGCTTATTGTAAGTATAGGTCCAAGCTTACAAAATATTTCAGTTTCTTAATACCTATTTATTTAAAACACTACAGAGAATGTTCTCAATTTTAGAAAGAAATGATAACTTTGCATATCACATTTGAGAAATGAGATTGATTTTATTATGATACAATGACCCAGTAGGCACAGAATATGCTAGCTAGCAATACAAAAAGAAACTGAATATTTATACATGCTTTATTAAGCAACTATCGCTGTAATTTATTTTAATTTTTTAAGAGAGAAAGGAGTTTTAGGGAGCAATGATTACTTAGAATGTACATAAATATACCATGTAAAATAGATCTAAAGCAGTGTAATGTTGTTATGTTTTTAAGTCAATAACATTTATTAATTGACTAGTCATATTTGCTTAGCCTTTTAGCCTGGAGTTAATTATTTAAGGCCATGGAAAATGTCAAGCCTCACAAACAGTTTTTCAAGTGGCAGGTATAACAAGTATAATAATCAACCTTCCTTTTTTTTTTTCTTTTATCTTTTCCCCTTTCTTTCCCTTTCTTTTAGCTGTTCTCTTAGTTTAGTTCTATATGCTTTTAGTGTTAGTTCTATAGACATTCTATAGTATAGATAGAAATAAAGTTGGAAGACAAAAAACATTTTGAAACAAGAAAAAAGTCTACTCACATTTCTCATATATAAACTTTAAAAATTTCTCAATGGCATTTGATAGACAGAAGATTGAGTCTCCAAAATTATTGTTGTCTTATTTGTAGCAGAGAATCAGTCTGAAGTCTTCCCTTCACTGTTGTCCCAAATTTTGAAAATTTGACCTTTTTAATCAAAACTTATATTTTACAGTTGGTGTGAGAAGATAATGAATCAGTGTTGGTTTATTTTCTTTTTTTTCCTGTTTTTGTTTCTTTTTTTCCCACTAAAAACAATGGTCTTATTTTTATTTTTTTAGAATTATTGCAGGAGTTTGATGAAAAGTGATATCCATTAGTCATTCCTTTCCTTCCTGCCTCTTTTCTCAGTCAGGTTTCCACGGGGTAATAACAGATCTATGTAGTAAATACTTCATTAATCAATAAATTAATTTGTAAATATTCAATTTTCATTATAAAATGTCCATAAATCTGACAAAAAAAGACACAAAATTATTAATTTTCATTGCTGGACAAAAGTAATTTTTAGAGCTAAATAAAAATTTTAATTTCGTTCATAATGATTTTTGTATTTGCTTCTTGACAGCCTGTTTCTAATTTTGCTGGCAACATTAGCATCCCTAGTTTTGATTGATGATCATGCTTTGGGAAGACATTTACAATTTATATAATGTCCCGTAAGAGAGGACCTCATTGCCAGCACAAAATTGCTGTAATTGAAGACATATTGCTTTCAATAACTATATAGGGGTTAAGGATGTATAATAAATACTTAGATACCTCCTTAATCACACTATTATAGATACTTTAAAATGTGTTAATTTGACATTTACATTAAATGTGAAAAGACACGGATCCAGATTTGTACGTGACTACACACTGTGCCTATGAGAAAGATTATTCTTTACACTTCCAAAAAATAATTGGGACTTCTGATAATGGCTCTGAGGGAAATATTGTCATTGCATCTGAAAGGACTTGAAAGGGCTCCTCAGAGGTCAAGTCAGTCCAGTTTCTGTGAAAAGGTGTTAATTTAACTGAAGCCATCCACTGATCAAGAAAGAAAAAAATGCAGTAGGGTAAAAATTAAGTCTTTTACAGAAGTAAAATAAAATTATGAACCAGTAGTATTTGATAAACCATTTGTGTGTGGTAAGAAAAGATGACAGTCCATTTTTATTTTTTTCTGTAATTTGATGTAGAGCAAAATAGTATATGAAGGGAAATAAAATGTAGTGGAGTATAATATGAGGTATTAGATGCAATTGTAACAGATAGAAAACAAAGAATAAATAATCATTCTAGCTATGGAAAATGAAATATATTCCTTGGTTCTGTAGCAGTAAAGTTGTTTGTCATTTGTCAGCAGTCTGCAAAAATAGGTGACCAGTGACACAGTCCATGAAAAAAGAGGAAAAGACAAACTGGATGGATAACCATCGTGCTTTAACCCCAGCTGCCAACTACCACACCAGTGGGATGGGGGAGACAATCGGAAGAGTAAAAGTGAGAAAACTTTTGGGTTGAGATAAAGACAGTTTAATAGGTAAAGGAAAAACTGCACTCACAAGCAGAGCAGAAGAAGGAGTCCATTCAGCACTTCCCACAGGCAAGCAGGTGTTCAGCCACTACCAGGAAAGCAGGTTTCCATCACATATAGTGGTGGCTTGGAAAGACAAATGCCATCACTCTGAATGTTCCCCCTTCCTCCTCTGTCCCCCTACTTTACACAATGAGCATGACACCACGTGGTGTGGTGTCATGGGATACCCCTTAGGTCAGTTGGGGTCAGCTGCCCTGGCTGTGTAGGCCCCCAGCTTCTTGTGCACCCCCAACCTCCTCAGTGGTGGGGTGGTATGAGAAGCAGAGGAGGAGCACAGAGTTGCTGTGCAAGCATTGCTCAGCAATAGCAAAAACATCTATTATCGTTTTCAGCACAAATCTAAACCACAGCCCCTTACTAGACACTGTGAAGAAAACACTACCCTTGTCATAATCAGCACAGTATTTGGTAAGTGACCCATTCAAATTAAATGAATGAGTAGCATCATAAGTGTGTGCTTAGACATGCCAGATAATTCATATTGGAAAGAATGCTTGATTGTAAGCTGTCAATTAACATAAACTGGAAAAATACAAGAGTCTTGGGCAGAATTCTAGAAGTTGATGTAAAATTATTCTGTATATCTAGCAAAAAATATGACAGTGCTGTCATAATAGACAAGAGAGATGTGGAAGAAAATATAAACTAACAGTAATAATAGTACAAGTTTGTCCATTATGAGGTATCTGAGTCTGAAATGGGTTGCTTGGTTCTCATTCTATTTAAAGAAAAGTGGTAGGTGAAATGAAAATGTTTTAGAATTGTGTGACATGAATAAAGGTGTAGAGGATCTCCAGGAAATGAGGGGATTGAAATTTTTACCACAAAGAGAGGTGCTCATGCAGGCTATGTTTATATTAGCTGTTCATTGAAATCAGTTACTCCTGATTTAACAGCAACAGATGTAATGATGGCTCTGCTGTTCCTCATGTTTCTATTGGATGTGATTCATGGCATTCACACAAGATAAAGTTGGATACTTGGGCCAAATGTCACTATATACATATGGTTTCAAGTCCTCTGATGAAAACTCATTTAGTAAATTTTTGTTTCCTTGGCTACACACACTTCCTCATACCTGCTGGGGAAACAGCATCATTTCATCCATTTCATATGGATGACCAGCATGTTATTGCATCTGTGTATTTCCACCACCATTTCCTTTATAATCCATATAGAAGTAAAACCTCAGTTCTGTTCGTGGTCTTACTGCTGCTAGCTCGTGTTTCAAAATGACAGTGTATGATTGCTGCTGCCCCACCCAACTCTCCTCTTCTAGTTTTCTGTGTCCGGATAAAAGCATCAGAGTGGAATGTTCATCCTTTGATTGCAGCAACTAATGCAGAACACTGAGTTGCCAGTTCTGTTATACTTCCAGTTTGAAAAGTAAAACAATAGTTGCTAGATCTGGCTTTCTAGTGATTTAGTTGAAGTACTGGCCTGGTTTGTGCAGAAATGTTTCGGCAGCAAGGGAACAGTTCAGGTCCCCTGCCATGAACTGTCCTTTACCATCCTCCTTTCCAATTTCCAGAGCCTACATTTCTCTTTAAAGGGGAGGTGAGGTGGAAACTGTTCTCCAGCTGAATTTTACAGACCATGACACCACTAAGTGGTCTCTGGAAGGGCCACTGAAAGAGCAGTTCTAGGCTTTATGAGCTGAAAGCTGAAAGATGCTGAGTGCAGTACTTGCCACTTTTGTAACACTCAGGAACCACTTCCAGTTGTCAGAGTAGCTCAAGAGCCTCATTATTGGCATGTGAACAAAATCTGTGGCATGGTACCCAGTGGCTGTGTGACCACGACCCAGTTCACAGCCTGACGTCCCCACTGAACATTTGATTTCTGTGCCGAGATTCCTGTTTAGCTTCTTCACAAGGGAATATGTGCCATAGAGCAAAGCTGCTCTGCAAACACTCACTGCAAACCAAATGCAGAAAATGTAGATAAGGGCGAGATTCTCTTCAAAACCATGGTACTGCTTTATTCTAAATTGTTAATGTAGAGATGTCTCTAAATCTGTAGAGTTGAAGAAATTAGAGGTAAATCTTAGTATAGTTATTTTAACATTTTTCATTATACAACAAAGAAACCCAAATTAAGTGTAAATGGAAGGTAATAAATTGAAAACTTATTGTCTTGAGATATAATTGTGACCCAAAGCTTAGCAAGATTTAATGAAAGATTAGACACATATGTGGATAATAAAATCATTCACTGTTATTTCATATAGAATAATTTTCTTTTTTTTAGACAGGTTTTAAACCTTAAAAATTCTATTAATTTATAGGGATTATGAAACCTGACCTCTTGGCAGATTATTTCATTCCTGGATGCTACAGAGTTTATTTTTACATATTCCTTTTATGACTGACTGACAGAATGCGGGTTTTGACTGGTTATGCATTTTATGCATGTAGTGTAGTAAAAGAGTTGATATTCTAATATGCACTTTACAGTGTCAAGATAAGTGTATCAAGTTTTATCAATACTAAAAATTTTGATTACAAACTGAAACTAAGTTTTGAGACATACAGACTAAAATGTGAACCTTGCTCTCAGTATTCTGAAATAGTTTGTATATGATTCCTCACGCTTCTTCCCCAGCTCTCTAAACATCATATAAATTACTCTTGTGGACAAATAAAAAAAGAATGAAAATGCTGCAGTTTCTAATCCTGCAGAGATTACATTAGCAGGGCATGAATTTCTACCAAATGCTTTGCTGCAGTTTAAAAAATACGTCTTTTTATCTGATATCTCTTGATTTCTGTGTGCAGAGTTCTCTACCCTGAGAATTCTAGATACTTTTAAGTTAGCTCCCTAAGAACTGTACTGCTGGTAGTTTTATTTTCACAGATTGGTTTGATATAAGTAAAAATTTGGAAGTTTAATGTTAAATGGTCTCCCAGAACAGCAAATTAATGTAGTTAAATGTATTAAAATCAGTCATAATTTGGGATTTTTAGAATGATATATTAGACATATTCTAATTAATTCAATGGTATTCTACAAGTGTGCAATCTCTTGTGTATACCTTGTATAATATTTTTAGCTTTTTATTCATGAAAGGAAGAGCATAAAAATAATAGAATTAAGTTTCATCATGACCTATCAAAGGAGTGAGGTATAAACATCTATATCTATTTATAAATATTTATTTTACTAAAAAGTAAAGGCTATAGGGAGAGAAATCTTGGGGTTTGAGCACTCAGGAATAAAACAAAAACCAGATATCTTGTGAGTTTTGTTGTTATACTTTTACCTGGTAAGTCATTCTGCCTTCTTAACACTCTATCATCACTGCAAAACACTTTAATTCATTATAAGTGTATACTTTAACTTAGTGCAAATGAATATACTTTGTTGGAAAGGAGAATCCACAGATGAAAATTCCACTGTTGTTTAATTTTCCATTAATCTTAGAATGTGACAAGTTGGTTGGACATTTCTGCTACTGATCTGCACCAAAATGCCAAAAAACAAAACTTTACTATGTGATGAAAAACAGGAACCTACTCACCTTAGACAACTATCTACAAATATACTAGCAATTCATACCAGTTTCTGTGTGTGAATTTGCTTAGCAAATACCTTGATTAAAAAAGTGTGATGTCAAAGGTAAGCTGAAAGATTAAAATTCATAATTAGACTTAGTAAATAGGGGTAGCAGGTAAGTTTTGGTTTGGGACTTTAGTTATTTGTGGGTTTTTAGTTAAATATTACATATTGGATATATAGTTGACTAAAAGCAAAGGTTTGTATGTGTTGTGCTTGTGGCATGAATTTTATGCTATCTTATTTTCATTTATCTACTCATTTCTCTCTCTGGAAATACTATCATAACGATTGAATATCCTGAGTAAAACATGTCAGCTCTTACTATTGAAGAAAAATTTGTGGTGGGGGAAATAAAATTGCAGTGTGTAAGAAACATAAACAATGTTAATGGACTTAATTAATCATAAATCTTACTGAATATTTGGTGTTACCTCTTCTTAATCAAAATACTAATCTGTGTTTCCACCATCATCACTGTCAATCGGTATTAGTGTTTATTATTATCATTATTATTATTATTATTTCTCTGTTATAGTTGCTGCAAAAAATGGAACTGATGTAATTGTCCCTCTGATGTAGTTTTTGACCACACTTGGGGAAAAAAAAGCACAGAAACTGCTAAACAGCATAGTAGTAAATGAATCCATCAACAAAAATAGCAACTTCATTAACTAGAGTTTAGTTTGGTCAAAGAAGCACAAAATGAGTTCAAAGGGAAGAGTTAATGGTACCCACTGACTCTTTAACTATGACTCTTTAGCTGCTTGTTCCAGTTTTATGAAAGCTTCTCAGGATCTAACTGCAAAACTGGGGACTTCCACTGTAAGTGCTTTGGGAAACTGCTTTCTGTCATCCAGGGATCCTTTTCAGCTCTTATTGTAGCACAATCCATATTTAATTGCAATACCTAATGCAATGTAGATCTCTTGGAAGAAGTGCACATCACAAAAACAGGAAAACAGGAAAAATTAGCAATGCAGAATAAATCAGTACAAGAGCTCAGAGATGTCAGAATCTGGTCACTGTATGGCCTCTAGCTGAGAACTTATTTAAGAGAGAGGCCAATCAGTAAATATAACCAGCATTACGAGTTATTCTTATGATAATAATAACAATAAAATTATTTCTGAATGCATAACTGCAATTTCTATTTATATTCTATAGAATATGTTCAAAGGAAATAGAATACATATCAATTAACTTTGGAAGCATGTTACTGAAAAATATCATTTAGTTATAAATAAACATATACTTCCTGAAGAATTCCTTCAGTGATTGCATAAATCATTATCATCACTTAATTTGTACCTCTTTTATGCTGAAACATGAAAATAGAATACTAATCTTTATTTCTGCAGTTGCCTTGGGGGAAAAAAAAAAGATACTGGAAAACTTTTCAACATTAAATTCAAAACGTCTTCGATACATTCATGTAGGTCTTCATGCACTGAATATACAGAACTTCTTGTTTTGCTCTTCAGTGTAATGTGACTTACAGTTGCTAGGGAATAGAAAGCTCAAAATCAAAAAACAGCACAGCCTGTTTTGCAAACACATTATTCAGATCTTAGTTTCTGATTTATCTGTCTTTAATGATTGACAAAGACTTCTTTCAAATCTGGAATGTAGCTGTTGTCGTATATACCATCCATTTATTATAGGAAGCATAAAAATAAAAAAATGATATATATATTTTAATTATTTAGTCAATGTTATTTGACATCCTGATATGTTTTCCCCCAATTCAGTGGTCAAAGAAGAGGAATGTGTCAAATTGCGTCATAGAGCATCATACAAAGAGTAGTTGTCTTGTGTCAACTTGATGAGACTCCATCATAGTGATACCATTATCGAGTCAAGATAAGGACTAGAGTAAAATCAAAACACTGCCATGCTGGAGAATATCAAGCAAACAAACAAACACAGTGTCTAAGTTTCTATACAATAAAGACTGAATTCTAGTTAAACTATGCACATCTGTATTCAAATATGGCTCTGCCTTTCTACATGACTCTTGTTTAGGATATGCTGCTGGATAAGTATCTTGTAAACTAAAAACAGTTGCAAAACTGGAAACTTAATCATTCAGTGTCTCTACTTGCTGCAGGATCTAACAAAATAAAATCTATGAGGGAAGAAACTGTGGTAGTTTAGTTTGGAGAAGAGGAGATATAACACGGATACGATAACAACAGGCACAAAGACAAAAGAAAGAAACCACTGACCACGAGCCCTTCTGAACAGGACAAACATTAGCAACCAGACTTAAGCCAAGAAAAATTTTAAATATAACATAATAAAATGTTTCAAAGAGTAAGAACAGTTAATATTCAAGGAATAATATTCTTTCTGAAGCTTCTAAGAGAAAATTAGGCAAGTGTCAGCTCCATCCATATGTCTCAATGATTCCTTGACACAGTCCTCTAACATAAGCTTTGATTACTCTATAGTTGTTATGTATTATAAGAGTTTCCTCTTGAGATATTTCACTGTAGATGTGTGTTGATACCAAATATATGGTTTCTAATAATCTGCAGTGTTGGTGATTGTTACTTATGACCAGCTTTGGCAAAAGCAGAAATGATTGATTGTAATAAATGTAGCACAATGACACATTTTATTTTGCTCTGAATTTCTGTTAGAATTCCATTTATCCAATATTGTTTTGTTTGCTTAGGCACAGTTGATACTGGCTTTCTGGAATAAAATTGTACATGATTTCTATGACTAGTAAAGAGTGTGAGTAAACAGCAGTACAAATACAGTAAGCAGTTAAGCTTCACTGAAATTCTATTCCAGTTCTGTACAGATTATTGGAACTGACCTTTTTTTGCTTGCAAAAGCAAATTGTTCAACTAGATTAGAATCAGACTGGTAAATCCTCAAGGTCAAAATATATATATGATATGGGTGTTTGACAGATACAATATCTCAGGCAATAGAATCATGGAATCAGAATATGCTGAGTAATCTGTGCACTTGGGTTTTTTTTTACTTATAATTGTACTGAAATTAAATTTAATTAATTCATTAAATAACCAAATTGGCCAATATTTAAAAATATAATATTTATGTTTAGATATAAAAATGCTTTACTAAAAAAAAAGTGTATGTTCCATAGCTCAAGAAATAACATGATTTCCCTGAAGAAAAAACAATTTCCTTTACAAAGTATTCACATATTTCCTTATAAATATCTAGCATTGACTGCACAGAGCTAGGCTATCATTTGTACTCAACATAAAGGATAGCAAAAGGAAAACTGAACCATAATAAGGACCATTGCATTAAAAATCAAACATGATTATGATCAGTATTGCAGTAGAAACAGAAATTATCAAATATAGTTTTGTTCTGAAACTGATGTCTGATTCAAATTGTAATAGATTTAAATATAACTCTCTATGGATACATCTACAAAAATATGCTAAAGATAGACACAAGCCAGACTTGAGTGCAACTCACTGTAAAGTCATCCTGTTCAAATTACTCTGGATAAGTTCTGGAGCTTGATATAGATGAAAGCAGTGCAGAGTCTACATTTCAGCTTCACCAAAACCACTGGATGCAAGACCTTTGGTGCCTCGTTAATATTTTATAATAAATATGAGGCAGAGGAACTGACAGTGATTTTAGAAAACAAGAAACTTAGATTTTTTTCCCCAGGGCAGCAAACTCCTTTTTTTTTCTTTAAAATGCTATTTATCACAAATAAACCAGCATGAAATGAATAAGTGATAATTAATGAAATGTTTATGTCTTAGAGTAGGTAAAGAATTTTTAAATTCTCTTTTTTTTTTTCATTTAGAGAAAAGTTCTCCCAATATAACACTTGAATTTTAAATAATACTGCTATTATAAATGCATTTCTGTCTCCTTAGATTAATTTTTAAGCTTTTATTCGGGCAATATACAGCTTTGAAACGAACTCTAGGTGAGTTTGGGATGCCAACACTCACGTAAATAATCTGTCAATATTCTAAGTGAACTTTACTCAGTTGTCAGAACAGCTTTGCCTCCTGTGGTGTCCTCCTCTGTGGAGGAGATCTGGAAGGCAGAAGATGTTCCTGCCAGTGCAGACTGGTTGCCTGCTTGGGCAGCCCCCATAGGACTGCTCCATATGTGGTGTCACTGACTGAGTCAAAGGGCTGCTCTGTAAGGGGAAAGGCAATCAGAAAAATCATTCTGAATTAGTTATTAAAGTTATATGACTAATATGTGTTGAATTCCTGATTGGACAACCTCATAGAAAATTGTAATGACCTTAATTTGATTTAGCTTGATTTACTTTGGAAGAGATTTAAACTCATTGAATTAAACCCTGTTTAGTTTTCATTATAGCTTTCACGTAGGGATTTTATGCAGTTTAACTAAACTGCTTGTTATTTACTCAGTGTGTTAACTGGAATTAAGTATCTAGAATTACCCTGTAGAAGACATGTAAGTGAAATCAGAAAAATTTATACTATCATTATTTCAAATACTGATATCTGACAGGGTCAGACATTACCCCCCAAATGTACACATGTGCGTACATGCAGGAAGATAAGTAAAAAATGTCGGGTTGATTTTGGACTGACGTTTTTATTAAAAGAATTCTTCAGAATTTATCAAAATAATTCAATAAAAAAATTTCCAAATTTGGTGAAAATATTGGTTCTGTCTAATCCTAATTAATTAATTCTTTTTTTTTGAGAAAGTTTGATCTTATGCTTAGATGTGTTTAATAAGGAAAAATTAGAAAACCTGATAGTGATTTGGATACTCTGCATTTCATTAATTGTCATGAAAGAAATTCAAGGTAATCATAAATTCAACATATACTTGTTTTTACTTAATTTTCTTTGTGATAATCTGAAATATGCTAAGAATCAGAGAAAATTATTATCTCCTTCCTTTGATGCATTATTCAAAATTTCAATCTTCAATTTCCTGTAGTGCTGAAAGTGTTCACACATTCTACAGAATCCAATTCAGTTTGAAAATTAGTAAATAATATCTTCCCTCCCCTCCCCTTCCCTCCCCTCCCTTCCCCTCCCCTTTCCTTCCCCCATATCCGTTAGTGTCCATTCATGCAGCAAGGTCTTATCCTTCAGTTTGTCCTTTTCTGAAAGCTCTCCTGTTTTTTATCCTTTTTATGGCCAAAATTTAGTGCTTTCTTCTCCTTCCAGGTTCTTCACTCTCCTCATTTAGTAGACTCTCACTTTTCTTCCCAAGTTTCATCGTTGATATTGATCAGACCAACCCAGTGCCTACAATCACACCATCCAGTACTGTCTCTGGCTGATGGGTAGTAGGAAAGGAGCTTCCTGGCTCAAGCACCTTCAGATATTGAAGGATCTCTGGTCATGCATGTCAGGTTGCTGAGGCTTTGACACGTTCCTGAAGCCTGCAGTTCTGAGTCAGGAAAGACTTCTGCTGAAAATGAGCTCTAACACAAAAGGCAGAGTTGGCTTTCTAAAACTAACCCTTGCAGGAAGCACTGGAATCTGGTCTTAGGTCTCAGATAACATTTGTGTATGTGTGTGCACGCCTGTGCATGAGTAAATCTATAAAACATTGGCAGGGCACTCTCTACTGGAGTACTCTACTTCTATATTATGGATAAACGTTTCCAAGAAATCGTGCTCTCTGCCCAGTCATTACTTGCATCATCAGGCCGTGCTTACAAAGAAATGGTTTTAAACACATGTACTTATTATACTTTGGATTGTTTTGTGGGTGACGGCAAAATTATTGGTCCTGAAATCGTGCGTGAAAAGACTGCATAAAATAGCTGTTCTGAGGTGTTACTAACCATAGCAAAACACTATTATTCTACTACTTATGACTATCACTTTTATTTTTCTGGAGTCACATGAAGTTCTAAATCTGATGCAGAAGGCATTTAAATCTATTAAACAGAAGAGGATTTAAACACTGCTTAGTGGAAAAATGCAAGGAAGTTGGCACCTCTACCTCTGTTGCATTTTTACTCACAGGTGCACCCTTAATAATGACCATCTCCCATATCACTCATGGACTGTTTATAGCAAAGATTTAACACTAAAAAATACCACCTTATCATAGCCTGTTATAGTTATCCCTGCTAATAAAAACTGCATGAGACAAACACACTCATTTGGACAGCTAATTTCTTTTTGGCTTCAAAAATATTTTTTCCAGGCCCTTAGATTTAGTCTAACAGACAAGACTTCCTGATGCTCATGTCTTCCAGCTGAGCAGCATGTTGTACACCTGCAGCCATAGTAGTGAAGGGCTGATAAAGATTTTCTGTCACTGCCACTTCCACTCATGAAGAAGGAGAGGAATTGTCACACTTGGTCATTGGGAGAAGCCTTCAGCTCCCACAGTGGAAGTGTCTATTTATGCAGCAAGGAACATAACAATATGGATATCCCTGCCAGATGATCTGTTCTAGGAGTTAGACAAAGCAATTCAGATTCCTACAGAAAATATAAAAATGTATAAGTATATAGGAAGTTTACATGGGATCAGGAAGAAGATCCTAAGCATAAAATACACTACAATGGAAAACTGGAGTTAAAGAGCATGTCCTTGCCACAGTTTTGGCTTCTTGGTTCTTTTTTTTTTTTTTTCAATTAGACAATTGAAATTAACTGAGATAGGAAAACTTCAGCTATGTTTGTCTCTAGTGCCAATTTGTTGAAACATGTTTCCCACTATTCTGTAATTCTATTCAGTGGTATACAACAGAATAAAACCCATCATACAGAATAACATAAGGAGTGAGTTGAGATATGTGACTCTTTATGGGTCAGGAATATAGCTTATTTTCCTTGACCATTTTTGGTGGGCTGACCCTGGCCAGATGCCCAGCAAGGCCACTCTGTCATCTCAGCCGGATGGGAAAGAGAAATATAATGAAAAGTTCATAGGTCGAGATAAGGACCTATGTGAGTGATCTCTCTCACCAATTGCTGTCATGGGCAAAACACCTGACATGGGGAAATTAATTTAATTTATCATTAATCAAATCAGAGTAGGATAATGAGAAATAAAACAAAAAACCTTAAAAACACCTTTCCCCCATTCTTCCCTTCCTCCTTTCCGGGCTTAAATTTATTTCCTGTTTCTCTGCCTGCATTCCTGAAAGGGGAAGGAGGTTATGGTCAGTTCATCACATGTTGTCTCTCTTACTCCTTCCTCCTCAGTGACAGGTCTTTCTAGCCTTAGGACCTCTCAACTGCCCATCTCACAGTCAGCTATTTGGGTTCTCAGGCTGGGAAATGGATTTGTAAAAGGAAGTAGTTGTTTTTTGGGAACAAATCTTACCAGTGTTTTGACCTAAACTCTTTTAGTAACTCTCCTTACCTAGAAGTATGATTTTGTGTTTGTTTTTTTGATTAATTCATATGCCTATTTGAAACAAAATGCAATAGTTTATTATATTATACTGTGTAATATTATGTAGGAAACATTAGCAAGATAGCAGTTGAACTTATGGGAAAACTGAACATAACATTGAAACATGACCTTGAACTGTATTATGATTTTATTTTTAAAAGTTGATGAATATCAAAACACCTCATTTATCCTAAATGAAGTATATGCTAATGTACTAAAACATTCATGAGAACATCCGTAACAGCACATCTCTACTAGGCATATTTTTCTTGATGACTAGCAAATGAAGATTGTAGAAAGTTGAGATCAATAAGAAAAGTTATTTCTATGATATAACATCCCCTTTCATTAAACCATTACATTCCAAATGTAATGCTTCTAAGTATATTTGCATATTATGACTAAAGAGCAAGATTCATAAATGCCGTGAGACAGAGAAAGTTCCTGAAGTGAAGAAGTTATTTTGATTTACACCAGCTAAAGTTGGGCCAGAGGTGCAATTTGCAAAAATCATTGATTACTTTCGTCCTAACATCTTAACTATTGCATATTTTATTGTACTAATACTTCTTACAGTAACTACAGTATTAAATTAGAGTTTTAACATTATGATCCATGAAATTTTGTGTGTATAAATCATGAAACTGAACTGAAAGTTTAACAGAAAGATTTATATACTCACGTACTAAATCAGTACTCTAAAGTTTAAAATTTTTTAAAAAGTTTTATATGCAGCATACATAAATCAGAGCAATATACTGATTCTGAAAGTGAATGTGCATAAATCAAAATTCTGACTATATATTAATGAATCATGGAAAATAAATTATATTTAGAAAGTGTTTTTTAATGTGGCAATTTTCAATTTTATTGCACAGAAGACACTAACTTCTGAGAGTCTTGCTTGAAGCAGCCCTTTCTCTTTTATATTTTCAGTGCAACTAAAATACCTACTGTGGTCATCATTCAAGCAAAGAAACTAACAGACAAAAAAATAAAACATCAGACATGGGTCAATTGTTTAATACGCCTAGATTGTCAGCTAACATAAAATCAAGGATGTTTAACAACTGAAGGTCAAGTACCTAGTCCAGATTAATACAGTTGAAACTTCACATAGTCACTTTTGCTAGTGTTTCCTTTTAGGTAGGTAATTTTATAAGTTTAGAAACATCCAGTTGGAAAATGAGTTTAGGCAGTGTTCAGTTCTGTGTTTAGTACTCTGGTTATTTTTGCCACTCACAAGCCTTTCCCCAGCATGAGTCAAGGATTAAAGTCATGATTGTTTCTCTGTCCCCTGAGAATTGACTTCAGTGCAATCTGTTTGGGTGAACTAATGAACCTGCATCTAAGTTAGAAGACAGCTTAATATTTATTGCAGAGACAACATCCCTTAGGACAACATATTATTGCTTTTATTGTAGATTTATACTAACATACCAGGCAGAACAGAACCCAGTAATGATCAGCTGTGCAGCCTTGTCACTGAGGTAAGCAGCTTCATCTTCATCAACTCCAAGGACATTTCCATTTCACACATTGTTTTAACTTCTTTGATCTGACCTTCAAACATGCATCCTTCAACTATTTCTCAATTTCCTCATCTCAATACAGTCAAACTTCTCACGTTGGATAACTCTACAGTCCTTCTGCTTCCTTCTACCTTTTTTAAAATTACTATCCACACTTATTTATCACACAAAACTTTTGAATCCAGTCTAGGCTCTTGAAACAGGAATTGTGTGTCATTCAAAAAGCCTATGTGGGAAAGATCCCACTCCTTGCGATTTTTGGTAGATTTTTGAACTCACCCATGATGTAGTGAACTTCATGAAAAAGTTTTGCATTCGTTGTATCCTGTAAGCATGAGGTTATAGGAATTGTAACAAAGCTTGTTGTCAAGAAAATGTAGTCCTTATGAAAACTTTGCTTACCTTAACATTGTTCAAAACAGATATAGAACCTGAGCTTTGTTCTTAAAAATAATGGATTTACTTCAAAACTACTTATATTCCGTGATCATCAACACTTTCTAGTTGTCATGAATGTCACTTCTTATCAGATACATTCTCTCCCCCTTTTCTTGCTCTGTTTTCTTCTTTAATATGAAGAAATCCACAACCTGCAATATTTACACAGCAGTTTCAGTAGAAATCTAAATAATGATCAAGTATAGACTGAAGAGATTCGAGATAGTTATTTGTAACTCCAAAAATGGTTGATTACAGTGTGAGCTAGATACCCATAAAATTTTGCAAATCTGGTCCTTGGCATGCGGTGAAAAGCAGATGCCTCGTGGTACTTTTTACAGTTGGATCATGTAAACTGTGTGTCTGTGAATAGGTGTCACAGAGGTATTTCAGCTTCCTTTTGCCAGCTGACAAACAGAAATCACATGCAGATGTTTCAGCAAAAAGAGAGAGAGGTAGAGAAGACAATTCTCAAGGAATACGTGGAGCCAGCCTAACCCTCTGGTGTATGAGTTAGAAAAGCAGGCATATGTGCAACTGGGGAATTTTTCCAGACTAATTTAAAAAGACGTGATGAGCTCAATATTGGCTACAGGAAGCTGAATCCTTCTGTGTATAACACTGGAGCTTGCAGCATTAGAGGTGAATTCACAGAGCACATGAATATGAACATTTTACACAAGAGATTTTTGTCATACATAATTTCTCATTCTCCCTAAACCTTCAAGGTATTAGTGTATTGCAAAAGAGTGGGGAAAAAATGCAGCATTACATTACATGTTTTCGTTTTTGTTATTCTATCTTTCCACTATACAAAATCAAATTGGAAAACAGTAAAAGCAAATCATCAAATGGAAGGTTGAGTTCATAAAAGAAAGGTGATTAATCCGTGTTAATGACTAGAGACAAACATGTAATGCTTGTCTGGATATTCACTCATACATAAAATCTGGAAAAAACAGTAAAACACATTAAATAAATATAATCAGTACTGACAGTCAAGAATGTCACTGTCTTTTTAAAGAAGAAATGGTGGAAGATGTCTTTATATTTTTTTCTCCTCCTGTAAGAGAAATAGGAAGCACATACTAGGTCATATGATCTTTTATCTTACATGTGGGGGAATCATTCTTTTTACATTACTCTTTCATATTCAATGTAGCAATACAATTCCTTTTGAGAGCGAACACAAAAGGGATGAGACAGAAGGGGAGAAAAGGAGAAAGGCCAACGTTTCTTCACAGGAAGATGACATTTCCTAGGACACCTTGAGTGCTTTCCTATGGCACAGAAACTATTTCTCTTACTAAGAGAAAAAGTAGTACACAGTCATGAAGGAGTGGGTGAAAATGTTAAGGCTATATTCATTAATTTTCATGCTGTCTGTGTATGCATGCCTGGATCTACTAACTCCCCAACACTGTTGAACTACCTCTTATATCTAAGTCTTTGTGACTCAGCACAAGACACTCCATGACTCTACTCTCATGCCACTTTTCTAAGTCTTTGTTACTAAATGTTGTGTGACCTCCATACCAGTTCTTGGGAATCCATGTGCATCCATATATTCCTTTTCTATATTTAGCCTTCTAACAGTAACTGTGGAAAACCTAGACTAACACTGAAGGATGATCATTAAGTCACCTCTACAGACCCATTCTGAGAAAAATTTGTCTTTGATTAAGTTGAAGGCATCTACTGCTAAAATCAAAGCACATCTGGGGTAAAAAATATAAATTCCTAACGACTTCTGGTCATAAGAACAGATTAACAGACATTCCCTGTAAACCAAGGCACCATGATAGATGTTACAATCTTTCAGTGAAGAGACTAGTAGATGAGAAACATGGAATGTACAGAATGGAATGTCCCCTATAGTGCTATGGGAAATACAACCATGGGCCATAGAGACAGCTATCTCCAGAGCCACTTTTGACTGACTTTCCTTTTCCTTGCATTATGCAATTCTAATTGCATAATGCATATTGAATGTCACATCATCTATTCATTTCTTCTCTGAAAAAATGTATGTAAATTGCATTTTTTATTTTCCCCATCTATTTTCAAGGTAAAACCGAGTCAAGTGGATTAACCCCTATTATCACGTAACTACTTATATCATACCTTTCATTGGCTTATTTACTTTCTTTGATAATTCAGAAAAAATAGCTCTTATATTTTGATTAAGTTAATGTGAATAAGAGAGAAGAAATATAACAGCAGCATGTGCAACACATTATTGTTTCAAAACAGAGTTTTAATGACTGAGTTATAGTCCACCAATTTAGATCTCTAATCTGGCTGTGCTAGTGTGATATCAAAGTTTGCTTCTTTGCATAAAATAAATTGAATTGGGACTGACATAGTTGCACTTTCTTTTACATGGGAAAATAACATTCTTTATCTTTTTTGTGGATATTACCTACAATGAAAATCAAAACAAAGATACAAAGATATATATATATATGGATCATAAAATATCTTTAAAAATATAATAATATAAGGTGTATAAGTTTTCCTGGATATGGATGTTCTTTTCTTGAACACAGTTAATTGAGTGATCAAATGTTTACTGCAACTTTTAATGCATTGTATTAACTTTAATCTTTTTTTTTTTAGCTTGTATTTTACCCAAGGGCACTTGTTGCTTTAAAAAATCCCAAAAACCTAATATTATCTTGTTTCAGTGTTTCTTTTTGACTGGGATATTGAGGGAGAAATTCAAAGAAAAGGTTTTTATGTTTCTTCAGAACAATGGGCACAATGTCAATCTATTACAAACTCTTGCTTACATAAGTTTTCACCAGAGGTTTTCCTAGCAGAATGCACCTTGAGCATAAAAAGACACAGAGACATTCACTTCCACAGAATGGTATTCTTTTATATTAGCCAAGGTTCTTGCCTATATCTTAAACAAATGTTTTAAAAAATTCTAGAACAGCTGAAGCCTGGGGACACCTCTGGAGGTAATCTGGTCAAACTCCCTGCTCAGTGCAGGGTCAGCAAGAGCAGATTGATCAGGACCATGCCCAGTCAGGCTCTGACTGTCTACAAGGATGGAGAATCCACAATTTGTGTCATCAGTCTTTTTCAGTGCTTGGTCACCATCACAGTAAAAATTTATTTTTGTCATGCTTAAGTGGAATTTCCTGTGTGTGTTTATTCCCATCACCTCTCATCCTGTCACTGAGCATCACTGAGCAGGGTCTATTGACTTTACTCCCCACTTCAGGCATGTGGATAACTCCTCCTGAGCCTTACCTTCTCCAGACAGATCACCCACATCTCTCAGTCTTTGCTCATATGACAGATGCTCCAGGCCTTGAATCATTGTGGTCCTTTGCTGGACTCACTCCAGTTCATCCATGTCTTGTACTGAGAAGCCCAGCACTGAGTACAGATCACCAGACATGTCTCACCAAACCTGAGCACAGGAGAAGGATTACCTTCCTCAGCCTACTGCTGATGATGCACTACCAGGACTGATGGCCTCCCCAGCCATGAGATGAGCACAACAGCTCTGACACTCTCTGCAAGGCCACCCTGATACACCTCTCGCCCCCAGCCCTTGGGTTCTGCCTCCACTGTTCCCATTTCCCGGGTCCAACTAAGTGGAGAAATTAAAACAGCATGTCCAGAGCAGTTTGCATGTTTGTTAAGGTTATAGAAATACTGAATGGAAGTAATGAAGGGAAACACTAAACAAAGTATGGTGGGAAGCACAATCTATTGCGAGATACAGCCGTGTTGAAGGAAAATCTAGGGGTATCCTGATCCCCTCTGAGAATAAAGCTGGATACTACAGATGAAACAACACAGATTCAACAGTATGTATGGAAATTACTAGGTGCAGCAAACATCAGCTGGTATTTCAACCAGTCTCCTGTGGCTTCAGATTTGGCAGAATGAGACAAATCTTATTTGTACATTAGTGTTTTGCTCTTTGGGGCAAAGCGTTTGAACTGGTATTTGTTCTGTGGAATCATTTGTCCTTTGCTCTTGTGGAGAATTGTGGCTCCGATACTTTGTCAACTTTCAGTAATACTTTCATAATCATCAGAATATTATGTGATTTAGGGCTCAGGAAATTAAATATATTGTGAATCTGACTACTGTGATGAAAATTAATGAAAAATGTGGTTCTAGAGAATAATTATTTACTAAAAATTAATCACAGTAAGTAGCTGTGTATCTTTCACTTTAATCAGCACATATTATCTAATTAACTCATTCTTTTCTTCTTTAATCACTAGTTATAAAAGCACATTTAGATGTACAATCAAGCTCTGTAAAATGGACACCACTGTTTATGCCCTGCTTTCTTGGTATGTTTCCCTCATTTTAATGTCAGGCTTCATACTTGAAGTACAGTGGTGAGTAAAGTACAGAATCAAGACTCAAACCACCTTCTCCCTGCATCTCAGTCAAACTCCCTTCTATCCTGGAAAATATGAGAAAGATAGGAGTGTCAAAACAGGTGAAAGACTGTAACCTTTAGATCAAACCTTGACAGGCTTGAGGTGTGGGCCCATGTGGATCATATGAAGGTCAACGAGGCCAAACTCAAGGTCTTGCTTTTGCATTGGGGCAATCCCTGGTATACAGATTGGGCAATAAATGGGTGAGAACAGCCCTGCAGAGAGGGACTTGGGGGATAGTGCTGGGTGAAAAACTGGCTATGAACTAGCAGTGTGTGCCGGCAGCCCATCCTGGACTGCATAAAAAGTGTGGCCAGCAGGTCGAAAGAGATGATTTACCTGCTTTGCTCTCAAAAGACCCATCTAGAGTATTGAGTCTGGCTCAGGAGTTCCCAGCACAAGAACATCATTAATCTATTAGAGGGAGGCCAGAGGAGGTCCATGAAGATGATCAGAGGGCTGGAACCTCTCCTGTGGAGACAGGTTGAGAGAGTTGTCATTGTTTAGCATGGAGAAGGCTTCGGGGAGATCTTATTGTGGCTTTCAGTATATAAAGAGGGCTTATAAGAAAGGTGTAGAGAAGCGCTGGACAAGGGATAACCAGAGTAACCTAAAAGAGGGTAGAAAGAAAGATATAAGAAGGTGGGTATAAGGAAGAAATTCTTTACTGTAAGGCACAGGAACAGGTCGTCCAGAGAAGTTTTTGATGCCCCATCCCTGGAAATGGTCAAGGCCAGGCTGGATGGGGCTTTGAACAACATGGTCTAGCAGAAGGTGTCCCTGCCCATGGGAGGGGGTTTGGAATAAATGACCCTTAGAGTCTGTTCCAACCTAAACCATTCTATGATTCTGTGATACTAAGTCTAGCTTTTAATTTAGAGGTGGATAGTTACCCATTATTATTAACAGGGGATTTTCTAGAATGAAACAGAGATGATCTTGGGAAAACTGGCCTCCCTGTCAGACCAAATATAGGATGCCATGATATATCTTAAACTGGAATAAGGTAGACTGGTTCGCAAGTGGTCCTGATTCTAGTTGAATTAGAAAATCCCACAGGTAAATGTGCTAGTCCTGAAGTTATACTTCCTGCATCACTAACAATCTAAAGAGGGAAAAGGACTATCATATTTTGGGAACAGATTAGATGGAGCAAATAGAACTAGGATTTAACGGTAAAATGCAGTGGTAAATTTAAGCTAAACATGAAGAAAATAATCTTCTTAACAATAAGACCTTTAAGACAGTGGAATGTTCTCTTAGGAATGTGATGGAAAGCCTCTCACTTCAGCAATACACATGCAAAAGAGTTTTAAATGGTGTTTGATTTGTGCTAGAAAGAAATTGGTGAGTCATTACAATGTACTTTGAAGTCCTGAAGAAGAAGATTTTTAAAAATCTATGCCTTCCAGTCAAGTGTGGTAAATGTTTCACTGCTCAGTTCTTGATATGGAGATAATCACAAGGATTTTCAGAAGTGATTTTTATGTGATGCCAGAGCTACCACTTGGATCAGAAACAAAATGTTGTGGACAGATGAACAGATTCACTACTGGCTACCTGAAGGGCCCACCAGGCAGTACAAATTAGACCATTTGACCTCTTTTCTGCAGTGAAATTGTCCTGGATATGTCAGTCCTGAAAACAAGAAAAGGGTAGCAAGTCAGATATATGTCTTAAATTCCTCACATTGTTTATTTAAATAACCATAATCCACCTGACCCAGAACTGCTATGGGTGAAAACAAACCAGTGCAGGTTCCAATCACAGCTGAGGCATTGAGGCTCCACAGAGGTCTCTGCAGCCCCTTCAGGAGCCCAGGCTGCCTCCGTGCTCCTTCCCTGTGCAACTCGTACTGGACAAATTGCAACAAGGTGTTGTTGCTCATTCTGCAAGCTCTTGTTCTGGTTTCATGGTAAAACTGTAGAGATCCAGTCAAGAAATATTTATTCTACACATTTTCTTGAAAGTGAAAAAATATATTCTTAGCCTTTTTGCTGAAATTTTGATTAACTTGATGAAGTAAAATAGGTGGAGGTAAAAAATATTTTTTTTCTCCTGAGAAGAAGAAAAAAGATGAAAATTCTAGTTTCAAATTAAATATCTTAACTAATTCACAGATTTAGCTATTTGACTACTTCATGCCAAATGCCACAAGGGTCCATGCTGACAATCTCAGCACAGAGTGAGAAGTCACACGCAGTTGCTGTGGTGATCAGTGCAGGGGTGCCTGCACAGTTCACTTTTGGCAAATGGCCCATTCTGTTGAGAATGTGAGAGTGTGAGCAGTGGGGATGTATTGTATGCGTGTGTGTAGTGGTTTGGATCTTGTTTTCCCCCAGAGGCTAAGAAAAGTGGTAGACCCCAAGGGGTGGAAACCCCTGGAAGTTTTGGAGTTCTGTCCAATGGGCGCTCCTGCAAAAATGTCAACATCCCACAAGCTCACCGGAAGAGATGAGTGGTAGTTTTGGTTGGTGTTGGAGAGGTGGCCATGTTGTAGAGCCACGAGGAAGGGGCTCTGAGCCCCTTGGGCCCTCTGGGCCCTCCCAGCCCCTGGCTGGGGGGCTGCAGGGACCTGGAACAGCATAAAGCTGGGCTAGGTGCCTGTAGTTATGCCAGGAGACGTTTTCTCCATGGGCGCAGAGCAGCAGCCAGAACTGACCAGAGAAATGGTGGCAGAGAGCCAGGAGATAAGAACCTGAACTGA
This sequence comes from Manacus candei, assembly GCF_025592945.1. Taxonomy (NCBI): domain Eukaryota; kingdom Metazoa; phylum Chordata; class Aves; order Passeriformes; family Pipridae; genus Manacus; species Manacus candei. Next base: position 1,766,018 of record NW_026138089.1, on the reverse strand, counting down.
AGGAGCAGCAGAAACAACATGCAGCACCAGAGAAAGGACTCCTGGAAGGAGAACCAGGAGAAAGAGAGCCAGCAGCTGAGAGACAGAGTTCTGGGGGTAAGACTGTACCAGCCCCCCAAAACTCCTTTGAGATCCCTCTGAGAAAAAGAGGGAGATGGACTCCTATTAAGGAGAAGAGTTTTAGACATGCAGCACCGGAGAGAGAGAGGAGCTGAGAAGCTCAAAGGACATCCCGGAGCTGGACCGGGACGGCCAGATGGAATGCAGGGGGAGTTGACCTTGGCTCTCCCCCCCCTTGCACTGCTGCCACGGTGGCAGCCTGAGAGACAGGGCACAGAGGCCCTGCAAGGAGCTGAGTCTCCTGGAGATACCAGACCGTCACGAAGACCCCCCTGTGTCTTTGTGATATGACGTGGTGATACGACCTTGTCTGGGGTTATGAAGCCCACAGAAGACCCCTCGGTTGGAGGCGATGGGGCCGAGAGAGGCTTGAATACCTCCCTCGTGAGTGCTGGCAGAAAGCCAGCTATCAGCTGCTGCATGTGGAGAAGACAGACAGACTGCTGCCTCAGAAGATGCTGCTGCTTAAGGACTGGAAGGGATCTGTCCTTCTTTCCCTCCTGGACTTTTATTTGGAGGGGAGAAGAGATCTGATCCACTGTAAATACATATGTCATGGTAGAGATAGTTGTGATCATGTGTATAATGTGATATGGTATTTATTTGTACAGTCATTGTAATATATTCCCTTTCCCCCACTTTGAGTCTGGTGTGTTTTGTCTGGAAAAACCCATCTCACATTAGGTTGAGATGTGGGAGGGAGAATGGAGCTAGGGGATTGGATTTTGGGGCTATCTCAAACCATGACAGTGTGTCTGCATGTACATTTTGAATACAGAAACCTGGCTTTTACAATATTCACCCAAAACTGATCGTGTTCAAGAAGAAAATGATTGTCAGCTGGATTAAATAGCAACGGGGGAATTATAAAGAGGATTTGGGGAATAGTATAAAAGAAGCACGAAAATTCATAACTAGAGGGAAAGACTTTGCAGTGGAAAAGACAAGAATGAGACTTGATTTGGCAGTGACAGAAGTTGCCCTGGGGCATTACAGCCCCTGCTCAGCCGAGAGGGAGTACCCTCCCATCCTAATGCTGTGAGGGTCCTGACCTGGCAAGCAGCTGTTCCCTGTGGAGTACAGACAGCAAGTGGGACCCACTGCAGGTGTGAGTAAGCGACCTCGAGGAATCTTTTCCCATCAGTGCATGTGTTAGCAGGTTGCTGAAACTTCCACATCTCCACAGGAGCAGAATGCAAATGGGGCAGCCCTCACGCCCAAGAGGGCGGGGTTACTGGCTAGCCCCCTGCCCTGGGGGAGGTGTGAACATAATTTTGTGTGCGTATATATGATATGAATTTTTGGGACTAGCTACAGAAGAATGTTTAGGATCTTATTTTTATTATCATCATCATCATCATAAGTGTTATTATCATTATTTGTTTGTTATTTATTTGAAAATTATCTGCTGTGTTAGGTATGAGTCCTGAGTAGTGTTTGTTGATTGACAGTTATTTACATGTTGTTAAGAAATCAATAAACTGCTTTGATCCTTTGATTTAATTTAGACTTTGTGAAATGAGCATTTTTATCCTGTGTCTATCAGAAAGCATTAAAAGAATTTCTACTGGTCAAAGAAAAATCTGCAAAAAAATCTGCAAAGCCTGGCAGGAGGATCTGGGGAACCTACAGGCCTTTCAACCTGACTTGGTGCTCAGCAAGGTTATGGATCAGATCATCTTGAGTGCGAGAACACAGCACAAGCAGCACAACCCAGAGATGAGGCCCAGCTTGCCCGGGTTTAGGAAGGGCAGGTCCTGCGTGACCAACCTGATCTCCTTTTGTGATCAGGTGACCCACCTGGTGGATGAGGGGAAGGCTGTGGCTGTAGTCTACCTGGACTTAAGTAAAGCTTTTGATACTTTCTCCCACAGCATTCTCCTGAAAAAGCTGGCAGCCCACGGCTTGGACAGGGGCACTCTCTGCTGGGTTAGGAACTGGCTGGAGGGCCGGGCCCAGAGAGTGGTGGTGAACGGGGCTGCATCCAGTTGGCAGCTGGTCACTAGTGGTGTCCCCCAGGGATCAGTGTTGGGCCCAGTCATGTTTAATATCTTTATTGATGATCTAGAGGAGGGGGTAGAGTATACCCTCAGTAAATCTGTGGATGATGCCAAATTGGGTGGGAGTGTTGATCTGCTGGAGGGTAATAAGGCTCTGCAGATGGATCTGGACAGGCTGGGTTGACTTTTCGAAGGCAAAACTAATCCATCAGATTTTGGCAAAGATACATGTTTACCCACAGACACAACATGACGCATGTTGTTTTAAAAAATTCTATTTTTTTCACTAAGACAAGTTCCTCCCTAACTCAAATGACAGAGCTGGAAAAAGGATTTAAACTCTGTGCTCAGAAAAAAATTAGATATTTTCTTTCAAGATTTTTGTTAAGATTTTTGCAGAGTAAAAGTGTAAATCGTAAGACTTACAAGAGGATACATGAGTTTACAAGAAGTCTTGGGACATCTCTCAGTCACTCTAAATTAGGCCTTACTAAATGAAATTTAGTGTCATTTTACATTATCCTATGGAATTTTATGCTAAGACTTTGTATGGTAAATTGTAACAATATGAAATCATTTGTCTAAAGAATTCCACTGGGAAATTAATTTTTTCATTTCCTCTAACTTTTGACTGTATGTAGTGATTTTAGAAGGGTCTCGTTTGCAAATGACATAAAATTGGAGATATGCTTGGAAGATATTTTTATATGAAAGAAGAGAAGAAAGAGCTCATATGCCTGTAGATGTCTGTGTGAAATCCTTGCATAAACTAGAAGCACTAACACATATTCAGATAATTGTCTTAGAAGCACCACACTTCTGTTGCAGAAATGAGATATTTGCTTGCAAATGAGTCATTAAGGAAGGTTTCCATAAAAATCATACTCTGTTAAAAAAAACCAAACCAAAACAAAAACAAAACAACAAACTTGAAGTATTTAAAAAACTTGTGAGAAGTAATCATCAAGATATCATTTCAATACCATCTGTCTAACTTTCCAATGCCTGATGCACTCCACAGTGGAATGAGCTCAAGGTTTATCACTCAAAAAATGAGAGCATTTTCTGCAGTCTTTGTTTAATTTCATTTTTTTTTTATGTTTTCCAGCTGTGAAAAAAATCCATGAAGTAATTTTAAATATCATCATTTTCCACTGGGCAGCTTAATTTATCATTCAAACAAAGAAACAAACAAAAAATTATTAAAAGAAACATCACCTCTTTTCACTCAAAAATTCAGTATATTTATTTTGGTAAGCTGAGGCTTGTTCCACTTCAGTAAAAATATTTAGCTCACTGAGATTTACAAATACAACTGCTTGCAAAAAAAGATTCAGATTAATTAATTTTTATTTCCTTTAAGGGGTGAGAACATATGTGGTCATATGTATGTTTAAAATGTGCTTCTTTTTCTTTTTTTTCACTTTTAATGTGGTCCTTTTTTTCTACATATCTTAAAATTAAAGTATAACTCAGATGGGAAGAGACTTCAGAGTCCAGGCTCTTCAAAGCGTTGTTAGGTGTGAGATCAGACCAGGCTGCTCACTGCTTCTTCTTGAAAGGTCTTCAAGGATGGATACTGCCCAACCTCCCCAGACTACCTGTTTCACTTCTTGACTACTTGGACCAGCTTGGACCTCCTGCTTTTCCTGCACAGTGTCCTTTATTCTCCTGAGAAAAGCTGAGTCCTTGGCCTCAACAGCCTCCCTCTGGAGAGGCAGGTGGCTGCTGGGACCCTGCACCAAGCCCAGCTCCCCTGTTACCTCCTCACAGGGCCACTGCTCCCACACTGACCATCCTGAGTGTTCCCCTGGACTTCCCTTGTTTGGTCAAAGTGTCTCTTTTCTACTGGGAGACTCAACTCTGGATGCAGAACTGCAGGTGGGGTCTGAAGAGGGATGATCCCATCCCTCAGTCTGAGGGTGGTACTGTTGCTGATGCAGCCCAGGGTGCTGCCAGGTCATGATCTGGCCTTGGTGCCAGCCAGAGCCTTTTCCATAGAGCAGCTCCTCAGTCCCCAGTTTGTAGCTGCCACTGGGTCTTCCAGCCCTGGGGCAGGACTTTGCATCTGTCCTTGTTGAATTCCATAAGGTCTTTGTGTACACATCCCTCTGACTTTGAGTTTTCTCTGAACAGCAACCCTGCCCTTCGATATATCCACTCTTCCTCCTGCTCCCTCCCATTTGGTGTCACCTGCAAATTTGATAAGTGTGTACTCTATGCTATCATCAAGGCTGTTGACAGAAGTATTAAGCAGGACAGATCCATTCTTGTTCCCTTTTTTGTTGTTGCACTTCTTTTAGAGTGCTTCCTTAAACATTAAAGTGAGGAAAAAAGATGAGTTTCCACGCTTTGAATGCTTATGGGTTTTTAACCTTTTTTGTTGCTTCTTTTTTCTTTCCTTTTTTTCACTTGCAATAAAAGGTGAGAAGTAGAATAGATGGTAAAAGAGAAAAGAAAATCTTGATTTGAAAAATCAAGGCCCTTTTCCAAAATATTTACAATGTGAAATACAAGTGGATAGGAAAAGAACCTTGCAAAAACAAAGACATTTATATATGAGTTTTTAAATCAAGGTTTTTTTATTATTATTATTTCTCCCACAATAACATTTATTCCCCCTCTGAAAACATTAGATTTAAATTACACTGATTTTAGAAACACTAGGTTCAGACTTACACAGAGTTGATTAAATTGAGCAAGGAACAAGCCACATCCAGAATAACTGGATGCAATTACACTGGATCAGTGATAGTGATAAAGACAGAAAATTATAATCTGACTAATGAAACACCCTTGATATATTTTCTGTTGGATGGAAAAATGCTTTACACACTGTAAAAATTGGGGATATGGTGCTGTTGTCATTGCCAAAGAATTAGCACAGAATCAAACAACAAGCCAGGCAAGAATGTTACTAAACCTTTTGTAACCAGGGAACGTGCAAGCAATTATTTTATCTCATTGTGACAAGAGAAAATTACATTTAAACTGTGCTCCCAATAAACATAGCCTTTTTTTTTTTTTTTTGCAAGACTGGTGCCTCAAGCAAGGCCTGTGTGATTCAGACTAGAAAAGTTTCTGAGCATTTAAAAAATTCATTAATCCTGATTATCTGATATCTCCCCTTTATAGATAAAAGACCTAAAAGGATTCTTTAACTCTGCTTTTCTACACCAGAGCTTTACTTTGAGCTTTGAACACAACATAGTTCAGATTTGAAAATCTAAAGAAAAAAATACTCTCAATAAATGGTTTACAATGAGGAAAATATGAGTGTGGAAGCATCTGAAGACTTTTTGGAAGCATCAAACAGAATTTTAGACCTATGCGATGCACTCTTCTATGTAAAATATAATATTAGATTAACAATACAGAAAACAGAGTAAAGGCCGGGTTTACACACAAAACTCATATTTATTTTCAGTTATAACACTGTTATGGCAATTAGCCTACCTCACAAAAATGTTGTTATTAAAAAGCAGATAATAGGCCATTAAATTAGCAGAGGAGAGAACCAAAGATGCTGTGCAGAAGCTTCCTACAGTTGGTGGAGAAATGGCTGTACAAGTGCCTCTGGCCTTGGGAATGACTGAAATGTTGATGATAGTTCACTGTATTTACTATGCAGGGCTGTCACCCACAGCTCTGCTGACAGAAGATGAAGGAATTCACACCAAAGAAAAGCTAATGTTCTTGCCTCTGAGCTGGAGAAGTTCATGGTGCCTAGATCAAATGGATGCTGAAGCAGCTGCTGTTCAACAGATGCTGTAACATGTTCTGTTTGGAATCATGAGCTTCAGCATTGCCCCTGAGATGCCCCACAGCCAACAAAAGCTTTTTTTTTTGTAATTATTTGCACTTTCATCTTTCAATAAATTGGATTCTCTGACCTTTACAAGCCAAGATTATTGTCTAACTGAAATATGACAGCTAAGAATATAGTCCAGCATACAGGAATTAGAAGGCTAAAATACAGATAATCTTTTTGTACTCCAAAAATCCTTCAGCTTTGGAAGTTGCTACTTTCTTATCCAATTACTTTAACATTTGTCTTTTCTTTTTCTCCCCAAAAACTAGAAGACTACAAGCTCAGAAATATTTTTGTCCATGTACAAACGTTCCAAATTAAAACAAAAAATAATTGCTGTTCATGAAACCCTTAAGCATAAAAGTCTTTCAAATTCTCAGACACTTGCATCTCTTCACTGTTCTTTTCACTATCTTTCTGCAGGTGTGTCTGGATCTTTCGTTTTATTTGAACATTTTCTCAAACACCTCCAGTACTGTTAAAACTATGCTGAGAAATGTGTTTGGAATGACAAGTGTAGGTACAGCCAAATTGTTTATGCAGTTTTCCTTCTGAATTCTCTTCATCATACATTCCTATTAACTTACTGGGCATTTAATTTCCAGTCAAAGAACACTTTAATAAGATTTACTCACTTAATTGCTAAGTCTATTGCTACCTTACTTAATCTGGCCTCTCAGACACATTAAAGATTTTAACAAGGATTTGCTGACTACAGGATATAAGTACTGGGCAATTTACCAGTAGTACCCATAACACCCAGAGTTTACTTCTCAAAATTACAATTTTTCATTAGGATAGAGTTACTACTCCCAGGTTCTCTCTTTACACAGATAATTGAATAGCTAACAATTTTTTAGATTAATGTAAACAAATAGATGTACCTCTAAATGTTGTCCTCTTTCAGGTAAGTATATCAGCCATTGGGAACTGTTTTGGTTGGACATATAGATGGTCAAACGTAATTTCCAGTTTATTAAATGTACAATAAAATTTAACATGGACGTGTGAGACAATCCAGTAAAAATAAAGAATGCTCAGACCTACTCACCTTAATATCTTTTTTTTCTTCCTTCCCACCAAGTTATTAAGAAAAAGAGGACTCTACAACCAAGAATATAATTCAGTAAATATCCTATACTAATTGCTTTCAAGACTTCATGCTATTGTAGCTGTTGCTGCTGCTCTCCTTTTTTCACAGTAGAGATAAGATCATGTTGTGGATAATTATCTCTGGGCAATATTTTCTTATATGATCTGATAAAGAAAGAAAACTACAGCACCTCAGAAGATGTTGTTTGCTAGTCATCAATAAACATTCTAAGAACCTTTTCCATATCTTTAGATTTTTCTCATATTGCATGACTATAACTTTTATCTTCAGAGAGGTACATCATAGGGTTATGCTAGGACAGAACAAGAGCCGTCCTGGAATTTAGGAAACAAAGACTGTGCTCAGCCAATCCATGAAAAAATTCCCAAAGCAGCAAAGACAAATCCTTGTCTGGAGAGCAAGAATAGTACAACAACAGCACAAATTGTGATGAGAAAAGACGAAATATTGGGTTTTTTTATAATGTCCTTTCAGCAGTTGTAGAGTAAGAAATTCTGAATAAACTGCCTTTTTGGTGGAATGAAATAAAAGAAAAATTGATAGGTTCAAATTGTTCAACAATTTAGTAAATAAGAACTTCTGAAAGCCCTTCTTTTCCAAAGAAGTATCCACTCACAGTTAAGCAATGATAACAATTCATCCAAAAAAATGATGTGATGCCAAGGAAAGGTTGCCCTCATGGATGTGTCCGAGTCCCTGAGAAGAGTCACATGGCAGTAGTGTAGGAGTTGCTGGTGTCAGAGATGGGGAGGGACACTGAACCATGCTCACATGTCATCTTTAGTAAACAAAAAAATTATTTCAACAAACAGGAAAGAAAATGAGACACAGGCATAGGAATGGATTTAAAAGTGAAAAGTTTCAGTATTTTAACTTTATTAGAGAAAATAAAAGGAGTAGCCCTTTCTGCCAACATTTCTGTAGCCCCTTGTGGCATTTGTATTTATACTAAGCACATAGCACAAACTGTGGAGAAGTAATTTTAATAACTTTTGAAACTTGAATGTCTTTCATAACGCACCTTTAAGCAACTTACAGAGACTTACTAATATTATAGATAGTGCCACAGCTCAGAAGATCTCTGAGGGTTTTCAGTTTTTGTGTGTCACAGGTGTGAATAGAAATAAATGAATAATGCAACATTGTTCAGTAGAAAGACCTTGGAGTAATGAGTCAGCTTAATCTAGGACTTGCTGCTCCCCTGGTTTCTCTACAGGGAAAGGAAATGGCAGTAGAAAATGCACTAGGGCAAAGCAAGGAAAAAAATGTGCATGATAGGACATAAACCCAAGGGCCTTAGAGAGTAAGATGGGAAGCTGTGGGCAAGGAAGAAATCTGCACAAGCTCACACTGATTTACTGTGACAGTGTCTCCCCTTCTGGGCTTGGATGTGTTTTTCGGTTGTTGGTTCTGGGGGCATACCCCATCTGTGTCTGTTCCCAGGGCAGGGAGAAAGTCTAGCACCTTGACTTCTCTCTCCACACTCTGTGTTTCTACACAAGGGAACTCCTCTCTTCCTCCAGGCATGCAGTGGCCATAATGTGCTGTCAGGAGGGCACTGGGAAGCCCAGGATCCCAGGCTGAGCAGCGACACACACACAGACGCCTGAGGAGCCAGCAGCCATCAAAAGATACTGCAGCACTGAGGCAGGTGACAGGCTCAGTGCTTACATTTCAAACAGGACCCAGCTGAATGCTGTGAAGCTGATCACTCTGTGGAGCTGATCACCCCTACAATCTAATTTCTAACACAAAGCACAAGTGTGGTTGAAGCAAGCTAGATTTCTGCTGGATAGCGCCTGGACATTACTCACACAAGAGCATGCACCCATGGGGGCCAATGAATGGGATACCCTCTGTACCCAATAGGCACAGAGGACAAGTGTGCACCAGCTTTGCTTCTCTTTGCTCTATAGTTAGTGTATTTTAACAGTATCTTGCTATCTTAGCACACCACTGCATGCCCTCCCTTTTGTTTCAACATTCTGCTAAGCTGAAACGTTATCCTCACATTATTGCAGGACTGAAAACTACTCACAAAAATTACTTATATATTAGGACCATAGAGCAGCACATGGGACACTGACTTACAGTTGAATGTAATGTACTGTGGACATGTATCATCATGTCACTTGGGCTCAGAAAAGAGAATAATGTATTTCTTTAGCAGTACAATTCCAACCAATGATTTGGATATAAAGTCTGTTATAGCTGTCCACAGAGTTAAAGCTGGGAAAGTAATTATGACTGAGTATTCCTTTTAGGTTTTGAGTCAGTTTCTAAACTGTAAATGCAGAACATCATCATGGATGGAATCTACCTAAACAGCATTAATTAGAGTGAACTGGGGAAAGTGAGGTGGTGTGCTCCAAAAAAGTCTGAGGAGTCAGCTCTAGAGTCTCATTGTCATAAAGGGATTAGAAAAATAAAGCTAATACCTGGGAATGGAACTAGAACTGTTTATTGATCTAGACAAACATACTAAGACTCACTACTAGAGGACCCAATACATCAACTTGATAAAAATCCAACAGCTTTTGCCAGATTGAGAACTTTCAGTTCTGAACTTTCCACTCCTGAATAACTTGGCATAGGCTTTGAGGAGAGTGGGAAGTAGAAATAAATAATAAATAAATAGATAGATAAATAAATAAAACACTGGAAATCTTATACATGCTGCTTTCAGATAATTCTGTCCTAAGTCTGGAATCTTGAACTGGCAGTAATATCATATACCAAAAATGTAATTCAAAGTCTTTTCCAAATGAAGAGCAATAAGGCAGCTCCTCTGCTTAAGAGAGTTTCATGCTCAGAAGGGCAGATGAACAAGGGATGTACAACTGCCTCTTCCCCCCCAGCAGAACTAGCAGTAGGAGAGCAAGGTGCAGAAAAGCTTTTTCCTCTCACCATCTGATATTCAAATACGATCTTCTTTAGTGTTTTGTAGGCAATGAAGGCTGAGCAATAAGGAAAACTCTGAGAGGCCATTTCCATTAACTATACAAAAATCTCAGGTTCCTTTTCCTTACTAGTTTATAGCTCTTCAGAACAGATGGCAATCATGTTATTAGCAAAGATAGCAATCATCTCATTTTTAGAAGACAGAAACCTGGGAAAATAAAGATTATTTACTTTACAATACATACTTTTTGACTGCAGAAAAAGGAAGATAACAAAAATATTTAGCACTTACTTGATTTATAGCAGTTTCCCTAATTTTAAAATATAAAAAAAAAGTTGCACAAGCTTGACACAATACCTATGTAAGTACACTCCACCTTTCAAATCCCAATACAGCAAAAAAAATCAGTTATTCATGTACTACATTCAATGTTCAGAAGCTATGAGATTTTTCTTGAAGTCAGTCATTATATGGTTCTTCTGTATTCAGTTCTTCAGGGGAAAAGAAAGACCTGTAAGGAGAGCAACAATCTGTGCTATGCAGTGTTAAAATTTTGGACTATGTCTCCTTTGTTGTGCTGTATTAAGTGCCACCATGAGGAAAGATGAGGTCAAGGGGAAAAAATCATGTAGGATGCCACAAAACCATATCTTCCCTTGCAGTGCTGAAGCTCATACTGTCTCTGTGGAAAAGCTGTTAGACAAATACACAAAGGGCATTTGAAAATCATTTTAATAATAAAATATATGTCAGAACCATACTGAAAACTAGATTCCAGCTCAGTGAACTGTGTTTCATGTATTATACAATGCCAATTACCATGTAAATGGCTATGAAATAAAGTTGAGTGAAATTTAGGAGTTCTGTGTTTCACAAAGTAAGCATCAGAAAGCACTTGATGCATTAAGTTCAAAAAACATGTTATGACATTTAACATTAACATTTACAGAGAAGCTGAGGAATAGCAGAAGAGACCATTTAAAGTCCATTTTGAAGTATGGGTCAAAGATTGTCTTCAACTCAAACGTTATCTTCACTTTCAAAAATATTTCTGGGCTTGAAGACACACCTGAATCTTTAAAAACTCCTTAAGAACCTAAGGAGTACAACACACTGAAGATTTGGAGACAGTAACAACAGTACAACAGTATCCAGTAACAATAAAGATTTGAGCTCATGTTTTTAAGTACAAATTAATTCCTTATCTGGTTAGATGTAATAGAGATTACATCTCTTTCAGGACAAAAATTATCTATAGTCTGGTTTTATAGTATGACATTAGGACTTGACTTTTCTCCTTAAAGCAGCTGTATTGTCACTGTTCCAGTCATGCATACCATCTGTCTGACACTGTGTACTTGGCCTCTGCTTCAACTTATACTACCAACCTCTTATGGCAGAGGAATCTGCATGTGCTGTAGGGGCTGATTTTCTACCCCTCTGGGTGGCATGGACCTGACTAAAGCAGGCCTGACATTAACTGATGTGCCCAAGTTTTTCTAAAGACACGTCAGCACATCCTTTGCCCTTATATATGCCCCAGTGGTCAGTATTTCCACTCTACACCACTGTCAGTGTCTCACTAAAAAGACAGAAGACAGAGAGTGTGTGTTCACTAAGTATGAAGATGCCAGAAAGGGAAGTCTCCTGTCAGTCCTCTAGTGGTATGCACATGTCTAGCACTTACTGCCTGGGAGGAAACCAGTTTCTCCAGCTCTGAAGATTTCTTGTTCAGTTGATTCAAAGAAGCAGGAACTTGTGGTGAGTATTTTATAAAAATAGTAAAACATTGCTACCAATACAGTGATGTGTCCATAAAAATAATATCTGGGTACACGTAAATCTTCCAGTCCTGCCCCTAAAGTGACTTCTATATCCCTAACTTTATATCTAAGGACAAGTGTATAGTGTCTGCTGTTTGGTTTTGGTTTTTTTGTTTGGGTTTGTTTTTGGTTTGGTTTTTGGTTTTTGGTGGGGGGGGGGGTTGTGTGTGTTTGGTTTTTTGTTTGGTTGGGGTTTCGTTTGTTTTGAGGGGTTTTTTGTGGGTTTTTTTTTTGTTTGTTTTGGTTGGTTGGTTTTGTTTTTGTGGGAGTTTTTTTGGGGTTTTGTTTGGGTTTTTATTTTATTTTATTATCCACAGAGTTCTTCTAAAAGAAGAAAGGCAGAACTAAAGGTCACAACAGAATAGGAAGAAAAAAAAAAACAACCAAAAAACTACAAAGATACAACTCCTCTGCTTTCTTAATCTCATGGGTTCTAGCATTCATTAATGGAAAAATACATTCCTGTCTTTTCAGATGCCTTTTGATGCAAATCATTAGTGTCAGGTCTGTAGCAAGGTAAGGCAAATGACAGTGCAGATGCTCTGTGCATTTGGCAAAGACTGATGTGGCACATATCAGCCCTGAAGAATGTTGCAGCTTTGGGCTGCTATTTGGGATATAATGGGAGCAGAATATGTTAGGAAAAAGTGTACTAGAAGTTCCTGTTTGCCTGTAATTCAGGCAAAATTCAATCTCAACTGAATACCAAGTGAAGCTGGAAACATCTGCTAGAGCTGTCATGGGAACTCTAGTTTCAGAGTAATGTGTGCTTAGAGAGGAGAGAAATGGGTGTTCAACAGGTGCCTCATGGAGATGAGTGGCTTTTTCCACATCTTGTAAAAAAACTTCATAAAGACAAGTTAAGGTCAAGAGTGCGTGTGATACCAGAAACACTAACTTGAAACAGTTCTAATAGAGCAAAAGGTATCACATAAAGAAGAAATTTCATATATTGGAAGTCTTAAGGCAGATGGATCAAAAATACTTAAAGATCACATAGATATATTTGGCAAAGGCAAAGTTCAGGTAAAACCAAGGTCAGTTACAGGCCTGAATGACAGAAAGGATAGTGTTAGAGACATCCAACATTTTCAGAATTGAGATGATAGAGATGATGTCAGAAATATTTTGGCATACAAGAAATTTAAGCACCATCAGTATGATGGTAAAAGTTATAGAATGGAGTCAGTTCAAACATCACAATCAAATAACAAGTTATGGGAGAGTCATTGGAGCCCCCGGTACACAAGAAACAAAGAAATCAAACCCAAAAGAATAAGAACTTCTACAATATTAGGGGACAGATAGATACTGCAGGATATAGCTTAATTTGTAGGAATAGAAAATTGTAAAAAAAATCAGCTTTTTTGTAGATTTAAGAGAACAAAACTAAAATAGCTAATTTAAAATAACCTGGAAATTTAATTAGGCTGTAAAAGTGGTGGTCAATGCTGAAATTGTCCCAGACAAAATGAGGAACTGGAAGAAAAATTCCCAAAGTGTTGAATAGTAGTCAAGTGTAGTTGTATTTGCAGAGACTAGATCTGTAATTTTAATTGATAGTTTTTCAGTAAAGTCAAGAAGTACATATCTTGACCTAAATACAACCTGGTGCCATACCTAATGTTGAGTTACAGCCTCCCTTAATATCTAATTTGAACTATACCATCAACTTGTGTCACAGCTTCTGTCAGAAAAAATTCTTTGTTAGGTCTTCATTACTGCATCACATCCATACTATATACCAATGAATATTAATGTCACAGATTAATAACTATGAAATCATTAAAGATAATGATCTCATTTAAATGCTACATATTACTATTGTAATAAGGGGCAAGAGGTCTCTCACATAAGAAGTGGGTTGGTAAGTAACAAAGCCTGTTGTCTTGCCCTCTGAAAACAAGTTAGCTGCACAGCCTGTACTTAGAGAAATAAAATTCCTTGTCACCTTTCTTTTCTGTGAAGAAAATTAAGCAAGACAAAGTTTGAACTCCTCATTTCTGTGTTCGCGGTAAAGTTGAAAACAGAGCAGAATTTAAAGAACACTCGGGCAGCACGTTTCATTTCTTTTAAGCAGATAAGCCATACTGTGTGAAAGTTTTCATTTTGGAAATTTATTGCATCACGCATATGTTACTCTACAGTTTCAGAGGAAAAGATAAACTTATCACCTTAGTTTTTATTTTATTTGTTTCTACGATAGGACATCTATATCTCTCTACCCTGTTTCTTCTCTGTAAACAGTTACATTGTATTAAATTAGAAAGGCCAGCAGAATAAAAAAAGTTTGATCTGCCCTTGCATTCACACTGCCTTTAAGCTAAAGGAATCTGGGCATTTACACTCTGCCCTGAGCAGCTTTAAAAGTGAGAGTGGAAGGTGACAGCGTAAACTGTTACAATAACTCTCTTAGGAGCTGCCGTGCTGCTGATGGATTCTCATAGTAATGTGTTTGTCAGACTTCTAGCACTCCTACAATCCATCAGCTAAGAACTGTCTTGGGTAAGTGTCTTGAGTGCTGATCATAGCAACTGTACCAGTAAACTGTTTCTAATCTGACCTAATGGCCATGAATAGATTTTATTGCTTAATCAAGAGATTATGCTATTAAATACCTTAGTAAGTTTGATTTTTCTATTTTTGTTTTTCTTTTCTGAAATATTATATTAATGTGAATGGCAAATATTCATTGTGTCTGAAAAAAGTTGGTAATTTCAAAAGGCCAAGGCCATATCATAATCACAAATTGAAAAAATCTTTTACCACAGATTAGATGCTTGGAAATCGTTTGACGTTGAGTAAGAAGTAATATCTTTTTCTTCCTGCCCCCTAGGACAAAATATTGAACAAAAACATTTAATTAAGGCTAATCTCTAGGCTACTGAATTATTTCCATTAAATAGCCACCTCTACTGACTTCTGCTCATTTTGGGAAATTAATTGAAAGCAATTATGTCTTAGAACTGTTTTGTCTTTTTGTTTAATAAGTCGATTCCTATGCAGGTCTCCTACCTCTTAATGATGGTATTTTATCTTGTAATCAGTGTATGAGCTGTTCTTTATATTGATATGTACTTCAAGCTGTGTCTACTTGTTACCTTTTTGTAAAGATAAAGAGCATCCTATTTGAATAGGAACAGACCCTACATAAAGTGTAGAAGTTTAGCGTGAGTATATTGCAGAAGAACTAGCAGAGGTATTATTTGGTTTCATTTAATAATAGTCTGATTTTATTTTTTTAAATGACATTATGGTTGTATGTGTCTGTGTATATATCTATATGTGTGCATATTAATGCAGGTGGAGAGGAGGAGAGTGAGAGCATCATAGCTAACATCTGTCGTTCAGGAAAGGACATACCACCCTGGTAGTGGTACATACTACACCCTGGTAGTATGTTATGTTTTGGAGAGGGGTAATACCTATACTTTTTATCTGGTCTCTGAAAAATGACAGAGATCTTATTCCTAATTTTGGATAGTTTTTTTTCCCAAAAAAATGGATAAAAGCCACGTCAGATCAATATCAATATTTAATATCTTTCTGTATTAGCATATCATATCTCAGAATCGAGACTCCTTTCACTTAAAGGTCCTTGGAGAAAAGGAATATTTCCTTTGGGAAGTATTCAGTGTCACATCTTTAAGCAAACACATAGTCTCAATGAGTTCACCAGAATCTCTGGCTTGCACATTTAAATTCAAAACTCCAAAACAGTATGAAAGTAAGTACTCTTATCAGGCTTATATTTGAAATCCCTGGGTGCTTTCTCAAGTCTTACCTTTCATTATATTATAGTATTTTTCAGTTGTAAGAACTGCAAAAAATGCCTTTAAAATATAAGCCCAAGATGGTTGTTACAAAATGTCAGCAAGATTCTAAAGTGCAGCAAGACAGGAAAATAGACCTGGCAGCTGAGAACGATCTCAGACGTGTTAACTGTAGTGCCTAAAATCATTCACCATATTTTCGTATAATGAGGAGATCCCTACTCCGTGAACAAAATCCCAGATTTACCAGCATAAAGGATAGATAGCCCACCTGATGACTTTGCTGGAGGCAAGCTGAATGTCCATCCCAAGTACAAATATATGCACAAACCATTATAAGAATAATATTTTCTTTGTGATTCACAAAACCAGATTCTCTCTCGATACACATCACAGTTTAACCTTTGCTTAATTTTTGCAGTATATTTAAGTACATTGTTGAATCAGTGCCTCAATTAGAATAATTACACTGGTGGCATTTGAGCTGTATCGGCTGGAAGCCTGAGGGCAAGGTGGGGTTCAGTTTTCCCCAATGCTACCCTTGAAGGAATTGCACAGGCTTGTTACTGCTAGAGGTACCCAGACCCAGCAGACCCCAGGACAGAGGGGATGTTTCCCATCCCCATCTGATTGTTCATATAAGATTCTCAAACGAGTACAGTAGCTGAGCAAAAATGTTCCTTCTAATGGATTTTGCTTGAGAGACTCATAGCCTCTAAGAGTAAACTTGTCTGCTGGATCTGATACTAAATGATTGAATGTAACCTTACACTGAGAGTAGCTGAAGTTTTTGAAACTTTCTGCTTCACATGGAATCAAGAATGTTTCATGCACACACACAGAGGACACTATGATCTTCAACCTGCACTATAACCAGTTGCTGGTCCTACAGTTGTGTGTCTTCAGCTGCTGGTCTGGGTCCCACAGTCCAATCAGTCCCATGCCTCTCTCTTTGACTGGCACTCGGCATAACCTCCCACCCCTCAGCTAAGCTGATTTGCTGTTCATCTGTGCTCATACACACAGACCCCTAACACAGAGTGCACACACACTTAAAACAGTTAGAAATGGGATTCAGTGAAGAGAACAGGATAAACTGTGCTGAAGTTGATAGATTAGTTAGTTGTGCATCATCAGTCCCTTTTAATCTCCTTTTACTTACTCATGTTTGTGTCTCTCTAACCTACCTTGCTACTCCCCATAAACAATCCTTAAGATGTCCTATAAAAGATTTTACATGACCCCAAAATGCTCTTCCCTACTGCATGCTATAGGCAGGAGTTCACTTTATTTTACATGCTAGTGCAAAGAGAGTTTCTTTCATGGATTCTTACTGCTGGGTTATAAACCAGGTTCAGTGGTCCAATCCTCCTCCTTTGATAATTTTAGGGACAGGTGATTTAGTGTTCTGTTATTTTCACTTGATTAAATTTTCACTGATGAAGCTACTAGAGGTCCTCTGCTTGTCACTGTTCCTCTGATCCTCATGGGGCCTTTGTGTCTGATCTGCTATCCTTAGAAAACCCAGGAGCCATGATCTTCCCTCCAGTTTCCTTCACCCCTGGACCTAATGATGGAAGCACACTTGTACCACAGGTAAACATCTGCACTTCCTATCTTCACCCATGTTTTAGTTAGGACTATAATTTCTAAGCCATCTCATGGGGTCAGCAGAAGGAGGTAACCCCAGAAGATACCTCTGTACTACTTAAACATGAAGATACTGCTTAACTCTGTTATCTTCATTCTCTGCCTTTTGTTGGTGGGGGCATGCTTTGCTTTGCTCACTGTGTATATGAGATGTTTTAGGAGCCTGTGTTAGGCAACAGAGATTGAAATGCACATATACTTACTCCCAGTCTACACCAGTAAACTACCACCATAAAAGTTTTCAGTAAAAGATATAAGAATATGAGAAAGACAAATAGTAGCACTTTGATAACTTAAGAGTCTCTGGTCTTGCATATAGTCAGGCATTTTACCTTCTGTCTGACATCAGTTATATTTCTTAAATACTCTCAATCTGGGCACACACATTGTGAGTACCCCTTCTGAACTTTGGAAAGGACTTAGGTCAGAGATTAATGTACTCCTGGAACAAAAAGTTATGTTAATCCTTGAAGTATTGTCTACTGAAAATATGTTAATCCTTGCAGTATTGTCTGTGAATAATTTAAAGAAGCCAAGAAAAAGGAATAAATTTTGCTCTAGAGAAAAGAACCCATGTAATGACAGGGTTTTTTTGTCAGCTACCAACCTACTATGCTGATGTAGCTACTATAGAAAACAAACCAAAAGGATTCTCACTGCCCTAGATTGTGAAGACAAGTGTATTTGGAAAAGTTTGCTTGTTAAGACAAAGAACTATAGGGAATAAAAACCTAAGATGTGGTTTAATGATTTTGCATGTGCATGGATGTGTTTAATGCTCTCCAGTAGAGGAGAGAAAACATACCTTTCATTTTACTTTCGAGACAGTAGCAGATCACATTGCTACCAGTAAAAGAATACTCTCCAAGAGTATGTAGGGGTAATAATTGAAGATGTCTATTGCGTGACAGAAAGGCAAAGGACTTTTTCATTAGATAAGATGAAGTATTTTAAAGCTTCCAATTTTAATTCTATAGAGAAATGAGATTCCTTTAATTTTGATTTTTTTAGACTCTTATTGAGTACTCTTTTCCTCTGTGGCTACTAATGTAACAGGAAGTCATTTGAGAAATGAAGACAACAGAATCACTACAAGCTTCTGTAATATGGAGAGCAGGTGAAAGCCACCAAGAAAACATCAACAATAGCACCACCAAATTCCAGAGACAAGGAACAGTTGACAGTACAGCATTAAGCTATGTAGTAAGTATTCTGTCATGTAATATTCCTTTGCAGTTGTTAGCATTAGAGCATCAAGCTTACCTTTATAAACTTGAAGTGTTCATCCATACAAGGGCTATGTTTTCAGCTGCTTTACCCTGCAAATCTTCACAGACAGCACTGGAAGCACCTGACTAGGGCTTACTGACACCTACTTTAAGTTGTGGCAACCTGTCCTAGAAGTAAATTCTTTTTTTGCACTGGTATGTTAGCAGAAAAAAAAATAATATATATATATATATATATATATGTTCTGAACATTTACCTGAACTGATAAATTACCTGTTTTTTCAGTACTGTGGGTGTGTATGTGCTCAAGTTTAGCCCACCCTGAGGTTTTTTTGATTATTACTTTAATACATGGTACTAGCACAGTTTCTCTGGGTTTGTATACTTACATTGCATAGTTTTTTAAAAGAAAATTTACCACTAAAAGTGAATAATATCTTTTCTTTTTTTAAGAAGTGAGTAATTCCCCCATCTCATAAATCTCTACTTTGAAACCCAACAAGCCATAGGGTTTAGATGTTTGGTTTAAAAATAAACACAGGATATCTATGGATCAATATTTCATGGTTGGAATCAACTCTTGTTCAATGTGAAGTAAAAATCTTCAAAGACTTCTGTTACCCTCAGTGTAATAGTTAAATGTAATCAGTTTGCATTATTTGCAAACTGCCAAGTTCACTCTTTAGAGGTTATGCATCTCCCAAATAAAAGCTGCTAAAAGGAACCTATCCTCTCTGCTGCTGCACTGTTCTGAAATTCTTAAATGAACCAACACCGACAAAAGGTTGTTCAGTGTTAGCAAATATAGCCCAATGCACTTGGAAAACAATAGATTAATTCCTGGAATTTTAGTCAGAAATAGTTGAAGATTAATTCAACTTTGAAACTCATTATGTATGATTGTTCTTTCAAGCAACTGTCCACAATAAGGAGGGTTTTCTAGTATCAGCTACTACCTCAGCTGACAAAAGCAAAAGGAACTGTAAAAACACAGAGCCTGCAGTGGAGTTGCTGCTCTGCCATTACTAGTAAACGTAACTTTGAGCACCATTCAAAGTGATCAATGGAATAAATAACGAGTAATAAAAAGAAAGAAAAGGGAGACAGTACAAACCCCCATCCATTTTACATAAATCTAACATTTCTGACTTCTAGGGATCAATTCTTCATTGTCACATTAATGAAAGAGTACTTGGTTCCCATTAGTAAAGGGCATGAGAGCAGTGGAGGGATAAATTCTCTCTTGGGTGAACTCATGACTCTTCAAAAGAGCTATGGACATTTATGATGCCTCTGGCTCTGGTACAGGGATAAGGATTTTACTGCCTGATGTGGTAGTCAAGTTAAGCTTGGGAAAGTGAATGAAGAATTAGGGATAAAACACAAATACCATTTTTTTCATGGCTTTGTCATGATCCTTGTTATGTAATTGCATCACGTTGGCTTGAATTATTCAAGGATCATATATGAATGCATGCATTTATAAGCAAAAGAAACAGATATCTATACATATGTCAGCTAACTCATTTCCAGACTTCTGCTATTAAAAATAATTGTTTTCTTGCAATTATTAGTAAATTTTAATTCAATGGGCCAAAAAGTCTCAGCTGAAAAATTATACTGGGATTAGATTTTTGAAACTGTGGAGCATAAGGTGTCCTCTTCTTGAATTCCCAGTTTAATTACATTATAATAGGCACGCTGACAACACAAAAAGCATATTTTCAATAAACACTTTTAGTCTGTACAAAGTAGAATAGCAATCGAGAGCTCTGTGGTGCCATAGTCTTTTACACAGTGTTTGGAGGTTACTCCTGCTCATTAGAAAAACACACATGAATAATTTAGGAAAAATGAAAAGAGAATCTAGGCTTCCTGTATTCTAGCTGAACATTCTAATGCTTTTTGTTGGCGTGTAGTAACCACTGCCTACTTCAAAGGATATTTTAGAAATCTGAGTATGTACTTCTGTCATTTGTTGAGTCAGCCAGCCAGAATAGATTTTTGGGTTTGACATAAACTAAACTAACTTCATCAGTATCTTGTGCAACTGAACTTAGTCTTATTTAGATTGATTTTCATCAGATCTAACTGTGTTTTGCAAAAATGAGAAAGCAAATAATCAACTGCAAAAACAAATATGGAAAATGTTTTGGTTTTTTTTATTAATCAAGAGCATTAGACATCAAGACTGGAGTATGCTAAGTATAGATTATAGCCTCTCCTCTGTAGTTAGAGTTACTCCTGAGTGCAGAGGACAAGGAGTCTTCCTCCTTTCAAGTGGTGAATTGACTTAATCCAAGCTCTACTGAGCAACTCAAATTAGCAAATTAATCACCCAGAGCATGACATATATTGCACCAAACTGTTGCTTTTGCTTGCAAAAAGACCAAATTTGCTAGACTACGCTAGCAGAAATCCATTGTTCTTCTGGTGTAGAAGCTGTTGCAAAAGTGTGGAAGTTGCTATTGCATGTTAGGCTGATTTTACAGATACTTTGCGTCTGAGAAGGGAAATGCACCACCCCTGACACCAACGAGTGTCAGCATGACATGTGACACATGATGTTTGATATCACAAGGGAGGAAGTGACTGACCAGTCATCCTGATGCATTCAAGTTCTCTACAAATCTTCTAGACACTTCAGTTTCTACTTCTGCACGAGCCTGGAAACATGATTCAGCCTTCACAGATGATGACATGTTCCAGTCTAATTCATTCTCAATTCATTTTGGGTTTGCTAAATTAAGCTTCCTCTCTGCAGCCCCTTCAGAGCTCAGTTTAGGAGGATTCTTCTACCTGTTTTTCTTACAACACCAGAAAAGGCAGAAAGTATGTCTATTTACCTAGTAGTTTAGCTTCATTTGATTACCTCTCTGTCAGAGAAAGGAAACACTTTGTATTTGATATTAATGGCAGAACTGCTAGTGCTGTGAGATGGGCATGAGGATGGAAATATATTTTCTGTGGGGTCTTTCATTTTTCTTTTTTTAATTTGAATAAAATTTTTAATCCTCAGCCAAAAGCTTTTTGGGCTGACAGGTGGACTTGATTTTTCCCCAGTTCACAGCAGGCTAAATCAGGTGATTTAACTGAGTGAGAAGAGTGCAGATTAGAGTGAAAGGAGACTTAATCACATAGTTTTTGAAGAGGTAGTTCCCTTGATTTAGCACCTCTGGGGTGTGTTAATAACTGCTCAATAACAAAAACTTTCCATGATTTACCCTCTCAGAATACTGGCTTAGAGTTCCTAAAAGCAGCAAGCATTACTCATAGGTGTGTATATTCCGTTTGGGTCTTTTTTTTTTCTCGGAAAGGTGTGTAGGATACTTCCTTGGTTTAGATGGAATAAAAATAAGTGCATCTTACTGTGATCCTGAAATAAAAGTCTGCTTTGATGCAGGATAAATATGAAAGAACACTGTTCTTGTCATAAAAGCTGGCAGCTGAGCTTTAATTTCCTAGTCACAAAAAATGACATCTGGACTGAGACAAAGTCAGACACATAGATGTAGAGGAGTTAAAAATCACTAGATCACAGAAAAAAAAAAATGAGGTAAAACTCATTTTTTGTCACCAAGAGGTGACAAATGCCAAAGACAAGGGGAGCAAATTTTGTTGCCAAGGGGTATGGCCCTGAATAGCAAAGAATTCAGGTCTCTAAGGCCTACAGATAAACCATTTTCTGTATGAGACTAATCATAGATTTACCTGTGTCAAAAGTGACAAAAGTATGTACATCCAAATCTCTGAGTTCCTACAGCCACTCAGTGGAGCTCTGCAATGCCCAGGGCTAGCGTTCAGGCCAATATTGCTAGAGGCTGAAAAGAAATTAGCAGCATGAGCCTGATACATCTCCTCCTGAAATAAAGTGGAAGCTGTCCACTCACATTTATGAGAGCTAGATTAGGTCTGATATTTATTTCCAAGATCCAGTACACTAACCATGCCCAGTATTGTCTTTTGGTACAAATCCAATTCATACCTAAGCTTTTAATTGACAAATGACATGACTCCAAGAGCTACCACAAAAAAAGGGTTTCTATCCTTCCCTCTGCATCCAGCCTCGTGGGCTCCAGGTACAAATTGCTTACAGTAATTCAGATACTAATATTATGTGTCTTCTTTGTCTTTATGTCTGTCATATATTGTAGAAATTTATTTTACAAAGAGGAAAGGTGCTTAATAATCAATTGAACCATTGCACTTTATTAAATGAATCATACAAAGTGAGTAATGTCATATGAGATAAAATACCAGGGAGACTGGAGATTGAAGGGAATGATTTTGGATTTACAAGTACATATTTTTTCATGTAATTGTAAGTATCAGACCACCCAACAGTTGTATTTATTGCTGGATTTTGCTATCTAATTATAAAAACACAACAATGTTAACACTTTATGGAGGGAATAGGCTCCTGCTCTTGCCAAATGTTGCATAAGTTATTAATGTTTAGGAGGGGAGGTATTGTACAAAGACTCTGTGAGTATCAACTCTATTCACATTAATTTGCATTTTACACACAAAATAGCCTCTTAACATCTATCCAAATGAACAATGGAAAAGGAGCAGATTGCAAATCTTTGGTTCAGTGCTTATTTTAAGGACTAGTAAAATATTTCTGATGTATTTTTAATACTCATTGGTATTCACCTCCTCACAATCAGTGAAACAGTCCATTGCTAATGCAGAATGAAGTACTGTTTTACCTGCAAAAAAGATGTTATTGCTTTAAACAAGCTTGGCCAAATCAGCTGCTTAAATCTTAACTGTGCTAGGCAAAAGGCTGAAAGATAGTTTATCACTGTCTGCAACAGGTGTGCTACCAGCCAATTTCAGTCGTGTTGAGCTGGCATTCAGGAATTAGCTACAATAATGGAAAAAGACCCTTATTTAATTTGTAGTCCGACTGATTGTTTCATGGTTTATGAGTTCAGCATTTCAACAAACAGGAACAAAGCCTAATTCTGTTCAGAAACTACCTGCTTGAAAACAGATATTGTAAGGGCTTCAAAATTTAGTTTTCTGTTTAATTGAAAACAAGACTATTATTTTCAATATCCCAATTAAAACCTTTTCTGTCTTAAAATATTGGAGTGGGAAAAACATTGCAAAAATAATGTTTTGAAAACATTAACAGCTAAATGCAATTCTTACAGTGAAAATGTCTGCTTTCTAAAAAAAACTACAGACAAGGGATGCCTTTCTCGGAATCAGGAAGGAGGTGTTCTCAGAACAAAATTGGTCCTGTTTCACTGACTTAATACACAAAACCTGCAGTGATTGTTCAAAATATCATGTTGTTGTGTCTTTCATTTGCCAGTGAATGCTCTGCTGCATTCCATCATCATAATCCAGGTTGACTCAAATGTAGTTGCCAGGTTCACAACCTGGAACATCCTCTTGTAAGGCAGCTTTTTATTTTTCTGTTATTTTTTAAATACCATCCAAACAATGATCAGGGTAGCTATTTTTCTTTAATTCTTTTTCAGGGATGTAAATGTAAACACAGTAATTAAGGCATCAGGAAGTACATGTGCAGTCAGCACAGAATGATCCACTTTCTCTGCTATAGAAAGAACAAACAAGAAAGAGGCTTACAGTTTTCCTTGGAAATGTCAAGATAACAAAAGGCTATAGCACAGAAGTAAGGAAAGGGATGTGCAGTTATGACTGCCATTTGTAAAATTTGCTACTGGTCACAGATTCTTTAAGCAAAGCTCGTGGTAAAAGGAGGACAGAAAACCTATAAGTGTAGCAGCAGCTTTGTGATTCAGGGTACAACTCTGGGAAAGGAAACAGTTCTAAGATTCAGACCTTCTCTAAGAAGCAAGTAAATAAGACTATAGCAAAAACCAGAGCTATCAGTGAGGACTACTACACAAACCTGTGAAAGCCCTTAAAAAGACAATAAATGCAGGATTATTAAGATAAATCCTCAGGGGTGGGGGGTGGGTAAGGCCAGAACTGCCTGGGACAAGATTTTTTTTTCATGGAACGAATGAATGTTTTGGAGCAGGATAACTGATCTGATAACTGATCTGGCTCTCTGTTGATAAAATTTGTCTTCATCTGCAGTTTTTAGTAGCTGTTGCTGAGGTATGAATTATCTGGGCTTGAAAAATAGGAGATTGTGGAGCAATACATTTATCTGCTGCTTTTAGTATGGCTGTGTAAAAGCTAAACATCAAAAACATATTTCAGTATTGCAAAAGTGCTTAGGTTAATGACATTTAGAAGGAATATAGTCAATACAATTTCTTAGTTTAGGAAATCAAGGCACAGATTGTTTGCTTATTTGCATATAAATTACATTAAAAACTGTTTAACCAAGACTTTTGGCCCCATATAAGATGATATGAAATTAATTTTTTTTGTCGTTGTTTGGTTTTTTGTTTGTTTGCTTGGTTGGTTGGTTTTTGTTTGTTTGTTTGCTTGTTAACCTACAGGAAGGAATCTCTGTGGGTTTGGTTCTTGTATTTGTTTCTAGATGACAACTTGGGCTTCATCGGAAGTCTGAAGATTCGACATCAGTAAGACACTTATTATTAATTCAAGTCCCCTGTCTCAAGTTATTCACTTTGGATGTCTACATCTTTCCACAAGCATCCTTTGCTGCCTAAGTCATACAAAGGTGGGTGAGAGAAGCTAAGAAATAAAGGCAGACTTCCCTATGAGAGGATAAAAAGAACCCTGAATTTTGAGATGGTCCTTATTAAATTAAACACTTTGCCCCTGTGGAATAAGCACAATTTAAGTTCTGAAGGACTGATCACACAAAATGGAATAAATGTGGCTCCTTGAGTTGCCTTTAACTTTGAAGTCAGCCAATGGCAATGGTAAATGCCCACATACCTCTCGCTAGTGAGTGTGTAACACATTTGGTTAGTATTGCTTCGTGCCTGTGTACGTGGTTCAGCAGAGACACAGCAGTCTCAGACTCTACAAACATATTTTGACATAGTTTGAGAGGATATAACATTTCAATTAGATCAGTGTTTTATACTTGAAATTATTTGTTTCAATTAAACTACTTGCAATTTTTATATGAGGCTTTCATAGCATTGATACATGGTGGAAATAATTAATTCCAACAGACACACTTATATTAGTAATAGCAACTTGTCATGGCATTTTATGGCATGGATTTAAAAAGAGTATTTATCATCTTTCCTAACCATGATCACAAACTACCAATATGTTTTCAATTACAAGCTTTTGAAGGATTTTCCCAAAAGTGTTGAACAGTCAGTGCTTCCTAACTTCACTTGTGAATATTTCTTTATACAGCTCACTTCCACTTGGTTTCACATCACTGTCTAAAGCATTCCTAGTGAATGTGCTCTCTAAGTCAAATAATGGTCTACAGTATTGTATACCAGTCTGTACTAGACGTGCAGAATAGAGCTACAGAGAACTGCATAAAACTTTTCCCAGTGTAGTCCTACATCTTTATCCACAGTAGACCTGCACATTGGAGTGGCAAAGATCTCCCTGGGCAGTGAAGCATTATTGCCCAAATCTGAAATCTTAAAAACCAAAGAAATTTTCTAAATAGTTTAATAGTCATAGACCTACAGTAAAAGTGATTTCTTTAAAGGATTGGATAGCTTACATATTTTATGTCAACCGTTTGCTTCTTTATATTAGTCTCTGCAGTTTTACTGCAGAGAATTTGAAATGGCTCTTTGAAATGCATTTGAAACTACTTTTTATGCTGACCCTTTGATTGCATATTAGGTTGTAATCTAGAAAATATTTGAGTGCCCTCACCCTTATTAACTGGACCTTGTGCCAAGAGAAAACATTAAACTAAACATTGAAATGTTAGTAATGTTTTTTGTAAGTTCACCTTAAATAATTGTAAAGAAAAAAAAACTCCTCTTGGGCAGAAAGCCCTTTGTTCAGAGCTGCTGAATATGTTTACAAATCTTTTCCAGCATTAGAATTATTTGGCATTCAGTCAATTCTCCCTCTGTTTTCAACAGAATAGCTTTTTCTGTATACAGTAATCAAGTCCCTTTCTGACTTAAGCACTGTCTTCAGACTTATTTCCTTCTCCTATTTAGGCAAGTATTTCAGACTGTTTGGTATATTTGGCACTGACAAGAGAAATTTCTTGATTTGTTCTTAATTTGTGTTCCCAGTGCTTTTTCTGTCTTCTTTTAAATATTGTTTTGCTCTCCTCCTTGACACTTTCACAATTTCTTAACATACTATTTCAAAGGGAAATGGAATAGGTATGGTCTCAATATGTCTTGGGTTTTTTTAAATACTAACACTGTACCATTTCAATTATGCTAAACAGCCTACACAATAGATCCCTCCAAATACTAGATCTAGGACTAAAGGGATTAATTATATTAAACATATTCAAGTAGAATAAGTATTAGTTTTCTCATGATCTGTGATAAAAAAGAATTGGTTTATGTAGACTTACATGCAAACACAACAAGTGGTTTTATGGAGACATTTAAGTAGAAAAATACAGTACTATTTCCTAATGATAAAAAAAAATGACAGCACTTCAGCATTTTGTTTCCTCTAGAAAAATTTCACTCACCTCCACATAATGTGAAGAAAGATACTTTAAAGAAACATTTTAAGTTTTGTATTCTCCTGCACTCTCGAGGACTTTTTTCTCCAATGATAAAGGATTCTATATAAAAGTAAGATTGTTCAGAATCACTGGAATTAGATTTCCAGTTCCTACTTAAGTCTTGTAACAAATGGCTAATAAAGAGTTTATTTTCTTTCATTTCTTTCACTTTTGAGATACTCCGAAAACTTTCTTCAAGAACAATACCTATTAAATATCAAATAAAGCATCATTAAGCAAACTAGACTTTCATTTTTGTACTGGGGATTTTATTAGAACTAAAGAAAATTTTTTCCCCCTTCTTGCATCCTTCCACCACAGTTAGAGTTTCCTCAAAGCATGCACATGCTGCTGGAAAAGTGTTAACCCTAAGAAGGAGTGGACTAATAAGAAAGGGGAAAAAAACTAATCCTGCAGCAAGTCTAGCATGACACAGGTGCACCTTTCTTTCTTGTCTACAGAAGACAAACAGGTTGGGAAGAGCTATGAAAACTCTGAATTCAACAAGAAATCTTCACTCTGCTCCTATTTTATATTCTACAACATTTATCAAAGCTTATTGTATTCACTGGTCAGCAAAAAACAAGAAGGAAGGTAAAAGAAGAGAGAATAAAACAGGTATATTTCAACATCAAGGGGAAGCAGCTTCCTGCTTCAGAGCATTCCTGGGACTTCAATCTTGTTGTTTAAGATGAGGCTGCAGTGCATTTCCATAACATTGATTTTTTTTTTCTTTTCTATAATAATTCATTAAATACTGTGGTTTAATAAAGAAGATTTTAATGGTTCAACAAACAGATTACTTTATATTTTGCAATCAAGGAGAAGATTTATGAAGTACATCTGAAAGAAAAGAAATTGTAAAATTTTAATTTGAAATTAATTCTTTTCTTTATCATCTTAAGACAATACTTTGTGTGACTTACTCAACAGCATAAGACCTTCAAGGAGGTATAAATTGAGGTAAAATAAGAATATATAAGGATTATAGGTTTTCAGTTTACTTCAGATAGAAAGACTTTTCAGTAGTGACATGTTCAAACTTGATATTTGAAAATAAGTTTAGTTCCATATTATATTATTTGAATTACAGTCTACTAAATCTGACAGTGAGGCAGAGACTTTCTGGAGACATAGATCAAAAGATATTGCAGTAACATTATTGTTATTATTACTATTATTATTATTTTCTTCTTGATTTATTTAAAGTATATGTAAAGTTCAGCATTCTAGACAATTAATATTAAGTCAGTCACCCTGTGAGGGCAACTGGGTGAAGACTTTTTTCTAATATTCAACCTAAACCTCCCCCCACACAACTTCAGGCCATAAAAGTTTACCAGTTAGGCTAAAAACATGGTCTTAAAGCAAACCTTCTTTGTCCAAGACAGACTTCAAGTGAAACTGGTTACTCAATAAGATATTTGAGTGAAAGGATCAGAAAAAAGCATTCATACCTACAGAAGCATACACCAAAAGCACGTTTAGATAACAAAGAGATATAATATTTTAAATACGTGGTCTATTTAAAAACTCCTAGTCATGAATTTTTTTCCTTTTTTCATCAAAAAAAACCCAAAACCAAAAAACACATAAATCATGCTGTTCCAATAAAAACATACTCAGAAAAGCAACAGAGCAGTTTCCTTGCTGGCACGTCACAATCCACTAACTCAAGAGTTTCTGCATTTTATCTGACAGCAATATACAATCTCTTTCTTTCATTTTCAGCTTTACTAAGTCAGTAACAGTCTTTTTAGTGTAATGAACATGGAATGAGGACTATAAACAGAAGCTGATGTTAGATTCTAAGCATTGTTGGATGTTTATACAATATGACTTGCAAACCGATACAAAACTAATATTTCACAGTGAGTTGGATGTAGAAGCTGTTTTATTTTTCTGTTATTTTATCTGGTATGTTTCTGTTAATTCTTCTGTTTTTTAGGAGAAATGGTTACTAGAAATACATTGTTGATGCATCACACCAGGAATCTTTCTAATGGAATATATTCTTCTCAGGAAAATATCCATATGACTTAAAGCTGAAGAAACCAACAAATTCCTGTTTGCTATATGTACAACCCAAAATGAACTTTCTTACTTTTTTTTTTAATTCAAAAAGAACATCTTAAAGTGAAGGATTTATCAGAATTCTCAATATCCTTCTCCATCTGCCACAATGGCATGGAAACAAAATACCAAATATCCTTCTTTTTTCTTTTATTCCCTTTTTTTTTGTTCAAGGGTGACTGAGTAAGGAAATAGGAAAAGTTGACTACAAATTCACAATTCTTTGGACTACCATGCAAAGATTCAAAGAATTTTCCATCTGTACTGACAGCTGGAGACTTAGAGCCCAGACAGGAACCATAATCTTTCCTTTCTAATTTTTTTTTCTTTGGTGGAAGATTGAAGAGGTCCATAATTTAGTACAATTCCTTTAAGAAACGATGCTGTTAGGAATAGGAAGCATTGAGGATTAACTATGCATAACGAGAAATAGTATGTGATAACAGATCTGAAAATTCGTCCAAGAAAATTTTCAGAAAAACAGAATGACCATATTCTTCTGTTAAACAGTATATAAGGAAGTAACTATCTTACTCTTTTCTCTTACTTTTTTATGGCTGGACACAAATAAAAACACAGGAGTAAAATTAACTCTGAGCTGGTAGCTGAATGCTCTTTTATAGGACCAGGGTGTGGAGTATCAGGCAGGAATCAGTACTGCATTTCTAATAAATAAAAATGTATCACAATCGTCTTTGAGTTTTTTTCCATTGTACGAGTATAATTAAGTAATAAAAATTTTCTTTCTATATTTCTATAGAATTATTTTTTGTTTTTCATCTTTCAAGTTCAATAAGAAAGATGAAAAAGGCCACTTGTGAACATTGTGATATTTTATACATAAAATTGCAAACATCTCTTTTACACTCTGAGTTTCTACAACCTCTATTCCCAGAAAATAATGTTGATCATTCTACAGCTTCACCAAATTTACAGAAATGCTTTATAAGGTAAATATTTGGTCATCTGAAAGTAGCCAAATCTTGCCTTTTAGCAAGCATATTTGAAAGGCTATTTTGAACATTAACAATATAAATGTTTTATTGAAATTTTGAAAGAATAAGGATGTCACACCATTCCTGAAGAAACAGTACGCTTTCACACAACCTGAAGGACACATGATCATATGATGAATAAAGAACCAGAGAAGCACTTTTTTTTTCCAGAATTAAACAAGCATTGTTTTAAAGTTGATAAAAGCACTGGGATGTCTAAATGATATATTGCTAGTCTTAATACTTTGTACTAGAGCACTTCTATTAAATATAGTTAAACCTGCTAATTAAAGAGCCAGGTCAGTCAGGGCAAGGTTTAATTACCATTCTGTTATACACTATTTCTCTTAAATTCACAAAATAGTATCCAGGTTTTTCTCTTATTACAAGTGTAAGAACGTTACTTATTATATTTAAGAAATGGATGGCAAATACAGGAAGTATCATGCTACATCAGTGGGGAGAAAAAAAATTACATGGCAGGCAGGCATTACTTTTGTTTTTTCTTTTCTCTTCTTTTGTTTTTTTTTCTCCCTTGTCCTTTTCTTAATCTTTTTTTCTTTCCTTCCTTACAAAAGGAGGGGATAAACTTGTGCATATATATAAACTGAAGGCATATATATCTATCTCTTCATATATATAAATATACATATATTTATATACATACATATACATATTTATACACATAATATATACATACATATATATATGTTTCTATATGCATATGTCTATGTAAAATTCTGTAATTTTAAAAAAATTTTCCTTCTTAATGTGAATGGGGAAAAGCTGTTCTCTTCATGCATTAAACATCACAACTGTAGTTTCTCCAGTCAGATTGTAGAGGATATTCAAGGTACCCTGAAGCCTAATTTGATTCAGAATTTAACTCCAAGTGTCTTTGTGAAAAGATGGTGCAGAAATCCAAAAACATATCTTTTACTATATTCTTTAAAAAAAGCAAATTATTTACCACATATGAACAAACTTAATGGTTTGTCCCCAAACACAAACATTTTTTTCCTCAATACTGTTTGCTTCTCCTACTAGCAAAAATAAACTCAGACTGCTTGCAGAGGGAACCCACTAAAACCACTGCTGTACACTGAATAACCAGGTCTTATGGTTCTGAATTCAAAAGAGGACCACAGCCATGATGTTTGATCACACATCAGTTCCCAACTCTGCATTGTACAAGCTGTGTATATACCTGTAGTGCCAAACAGACAATTTAATAGAATAATTCCAATTAATTTAGCCAGTCAGAAAAATATATCTCCTCCTTATTGTTTTATGTTGCTGACAAGAAGAATAACTGACTTTCAAAACTATAAAACATTGAATTTTTGAATAACAGCTCAAAGCCTAAAACTAACAAAGTTAAAATAATTGAAATATTTAATTATATGTATTTTTTTTACTCTCTTCAAACTTTTTTTCAGCCTTCTAACATAAGCCTATATAATTTAATTTCAAGAAGCATTAGAACCAATGGAGTGGTTTTGCCCTTGGATATTGGATGTCTATAACTGCAAGGACCCAATGTTTGATGAAAAAAACCAAACAAAACAACAAGCAAACACACAATCCAACAAAACTCCATAAAACCAAAATCAAACCAAAACCAGAAGCAAGAAAACTTTTAAAAGAACATTAAAGTCTATACAGGCTTGGTTCGAAAAGTAGTCTTTATCATACATACTTTTATAAATCTGGGGGGAAGGTGTGTTATGGAAGAAAAGCCCACTGAGATAATGGGCAGACAATTCAGCATGCTGAACTTTCACTGTTACATAAAGGCTTATTTACTGCAGCTTAAAAATTGTTAACATTTCCCCATTAAAAATAAAATAAAAATGTGAGGCGTTCTCTTACAATTTCCTGAGGATTAAAGCAATGTATTCACATTTCTTAACATTTCTTAATACCTTATGCCTGAAGTAAAACTTCCAAATTTTCAGTCAAGTTGTTACTTTCCCCATTTGCAGTCAGATAAATAATAACAAAGGATAAAAAAAATTCAGCAAACAAATATTTTACTGAAGATATAGAGCTGATTAAAGCTATTACTAATATACTATGTGCTGCAGGATGTTGTACTTCTATGCCTTTGGTAGCATAAAATCTTTTGTGAATAGTTCAGGCAAAGTCAAGCAAAATAATCAAATTAACTTTTTGGTATATAAGCTTAGCTGGTTGGATTCATGTAAATGAGGTTACAGACTGCTCATGTGATCTTTCTGCCATCACAGATGATAGACATATGGATGGTGTTAAAGACTTTAACTGAAGCAGCTGTTTGCAAAATGAGCACCTGTTGATGGCAAAAGAGTAGGTTCTCACCTTCATTATTTTGAAATGAAGAGGAACATGGCAAAAAATCTTCAGTGTGTAATGAAGGCTAGAAATCTTTAAGCTCTACATGTGGCTAAAACTTACAAACAATGCCACAGTTTTTTGACTTCATGCACAGACTCATGGCAGAATGAAAAATGCAAAAGCAGAGACGTTAATTTTATCACAGGTTTTATGCCTCTTTATGTATTTGTATCACAGGCAATAATGCAGGATGAGGGAAGCCAAGTGCAAAAATATCACAAACTCAGGATGTCCTTCTGCTTTTTATTCACTCATACTATTGGCCTCAATTCATTTTTGCTGTCCTATCCAATTTTCCTCTGTGAAGCTTAACTCGTAGCTTTCTGTCTGTGTTGAAAAGAGAGCTTCCAGGTACCTTGTTTCCATCAGGTCACAACCCATGAATCTTCCAGTGTAATTTACAGCCTCACAAGGTTAAAAAAGTCAAAGTGAACCCAAAGGAAGACCAAAGTATGATGCTGTCTTCTAGATGCAAACAGATCGTGTTGCAGAGCAGGATAAAAGCTGATTATGTAAGACAAACCTATCAAAAAACTTTTTCACAGAAACACAGGATTAGAATTTACTAGAAGACTCAAGTTCTCCTGTCTTTTGCTGTCATAGGTAAAGGTGCAAGTTTTAGTCCAACAAAATCAACACTCCTAAGCTTCCATTGAATTTTAAATTTTAGACACTTTGTAAATTTCAGCATTTCCAGCAAAAGGCAGCAAGAGAACTCTCCTTCTCAGTCCTGCATAAAACAGCCCAGTAGATACCTAGGGGCTCAAACATAGGCTTAAAAGTTCAAGCAGTATCAAGTTCTACTTGGATAACATAGGGAGGGTACTGCAGGCTCTCTTCTCGTAAGGAAAAACAGATAAGGAAAGGAGACACTTGAATATCCAGACTGCTTCTGCTTCAACTCCTGGCCTTGCTACAGACTGTCTGATTGACCAGTAGCAGAATGCTTAAACATTCTACAAAATGGAGATAGTTCATTTTATCTCCTAAGGACTAAGAGAAGATAGTTTCATGCATTCCTTAGGCTTTAAAATATGATATACTGAAGGGAAATTGTGACTCACGGTAATTGATTTGCACTGTATCTACATATGTGTATAGAGAAAAATGCATGCATAACTGTATTAAACTGTCCTCTGAAAGATATTCAACTTTTTGGTTTTCAAATGTCTTTGGGTCTTTACAAGAAACTTTTTTTTTTTTTTTTTGGGGGTGGAGCAGGGGCACTCTTGCCTGTTTATATCTTTAGAGGTTGAACATGAATCTCATAGTGGGTATATTGAACAACTGGTACTTAGGCTTTAAGTTACAGCCATGCTTTTTCACACTTCCTGTATTATGTGTTTGTTTGTTACATGATGACCAGTGGTACAATCTAAAAGACCTGAGGCCAGAATGGTATGTCTAGGCATAGAGAACATTTCTATTTGAATGTGGTCAAGATACTGTGCCCAACAACCTTGTTCTTTTCAATATGGTTGCACATCTTTAATAACTACACATCTCAGCTTTGTATCTCAGAATTTTTAAAACAATGGCTGCTCCAAAAACAGACTTCATTTTCTGCTCTTCTAGTACTCAGTCAGAGGGGAGAGTGTCACCTAATGATTTGTAGGTGAGTGCAGGTTGCAGCTGGTATCTTTTGCTTCCAAGTTTTTGCATCCTCCACTGCTTGTAGGCTTAATAGAGATTCAGAGGTGGACAGTTGCTTTTACAGTTGTTTGTGTTTACAAACACAACTATGGAGCTGTTTGTATTCAAAACCTGAATGAGGAACAGCGATCAGCTTTCCATTGGGCTTTCTAACAATAAGCTTGAATGCCTCTCAGGCCCTCAATGCCTTTAAAGGGCTGTTGAGTTCAGCAGCCAGGCAAAGTCATCAAGGGAAAAAAAGTGAAAATCCTGAAGTATCATAGTTTGCTTTGCTAAATTCATGGGAGTTAGGTAAGAAACTTATGAGAGAAGGGACAGGCACATGAATGAGGAAACTACTACAATTTAACAGCAGCTTCATAGAGAAAAGTGCTTCTTCTTCCATCACAAACCTGAGAATTACTTGGTGGAATGAAAAGATAAATACTTTCACAGTACATTTGAAAAATTGCATGTAAATTGCAAACTTGTATTCAATAGGAGTAATATTTTAATGTATTGAGACATTGCAGGGGGTGTCAGTCACATTAGTAGGTGCCTCGGGTGGTTGAATATTCAAGCATACCTTGCCTCCCATTGCACCAGAGGAATGTGTTAATGAGTCTGTAGAACATAATCCTGTCATCTTTTAATGCTATGTTAATTTAAATGTCTGAGGAACAAATCCTGGGGCTAGGAAGATCCATAGCATGGAGCCAAATGAAGCTGTGCATTTTGTCTTGATCCTCTGGTCACACAGTCCTACTTCTCTTGAGTGAGAAATTTCTGAAGACACCTTGAGGGAGGGACAGCTTCTATGTAACTACCTTAGTCTCAACTCCATTGTCCTCAGGGATCGGTGATAATAAAACTGCTCTACTGAGAATTATTGGGAGGTGGATTGAGCATGAATTTTTGGCAACCCTGCTGCTTCACAGAAAAGTTGAAGGATTTTTTTATATCTTCTCTTTGTTGTGTGTTCCTAGCTAACAATTCCAAGGGAAAGATGAGGAGAAAAAGTATTAAAAGACCTTTAGTGCTCAGCAGTTCAAATACAGCCTCTTAACAAATGCTAAAACATCTCTTTTCAAGATGTAGTTTATTTTAAATATTACAAGGATGAGAAGACCCATTCTGGCTTCAACCTTCCCGCTGAGCTAGGGCAGGCATGACTGCTTAACTGGGCCAAGAACATCCTGAGTTACACTGTGCTTTCTAAAGAGTGATAATGATTTGGCTGAAACCTTTACTTGTAAGCAGAGATTACCTACTAAGTGTTTAGCTGACATGGGGAATACTTGGTTCCATCAGATTCTCTTATTCTTTTGGGTGTACCAACAAAGATACTGATGTCATCCCCTAGCCCCTTTCCTATTCAGAAACTCTCAAAAGAGTGGTAAACCAGTGCAGTGAACCATAAGAGGTCTATAAACAAATTGCAGCCCCATTTTAAATATAGAGAGCTGTACAAAGGAATGAAAACATTCCCAAAGACAGTAGTAGTTGCATCAGTCTGGACCTTTCCATTTGCATTAACATCATAGGTCCTTGTAGTAGTTCTGAAACACTGAAGGCACATCCAGCCCCTCTTGGTGCAATACACACTGCACAGGCCTTTGTGGTTCCACCAGCAGATCCAGCAAGTACCTAGACTGTACTCCACTTTAGGTCCATACCTAGTCCCATACCTTGCACTGGGTAGAAAGCACTTACATATCAGTCTCTTCACTGAACTTGTAGCACACTATTTCTGTGACAAACAGTCACAGGACAAACAGGGACAAGAGGCTTCTTGGACCCCTATGGACTTGTCCAGGCAGAACCTGTAATTCCTGTTGTGGGTGAAGAAGCAACACTGCCTAGCATATTCTTCTCCCTTTTGAGATGAGAGAGGTGTTCAGGGACACCATCCTGAACAACACCCACAGAGCAACCACTTTTGAACTCTGAGATGGGCCAAGTGGCTAGCAGCCACTGTTTGTCTTCCTTCTCTCCTAACAGGTGTGCTTTCTGCTCATCCACTCAGGTGGACTGATGCACTGCCACAGGCTATATGCTGGACTCCCTGACAAGTACCTTCTGACACGTCTCATGCTCACAGAAAAGCAGTCTTACACTTATTCTATCACATTGGCTTAAGTGTGGCTTCCTGTTTTCCCTGAGCTCATTTAGCCTAAAGCTGGATAGTTAATAAACTCTCATGAGCCTATTGAGGGTGGTGTTTGCAAAACTGAAGTCCTAAATTCTTTCATACAGAGAAGACTGAAAAAGTGTTCAGCACTTTGTAATAGATTCAGTATTGTCAGAAACAGATTCAGTACTCACTGTGATGGTATGGCAGCACTGCACATCCTGCCTGCACTCAGAGTTTGTGAACAGCACAAAGTATGAAAAAACACTAGGGTAGGATAGGTACAAATCATATGATGGGTCATTAAGGATGTGAAAGGAAATTTAGATACCAGAGAAATTTGAAGGTTCAGCAGCCTGAGAAGGGAATGGATGCAAATATATCTGCTCTACATACAATATGTGGAAGACCAAACTGCAACATTTTTACCACTTTTTCTTCATTATCGTGTCCCTTCACCTTTCAATGACTTGGAACAACATCTTACAAACCATTTTTTGAAATAAGGCCTTCTACTTTATTCTCCATGTTTCCTGCCAACTTTCTTTTCCACCACGTGACCTAAGAAATAATTGATAGACGTTGCAAGCAGATGACCTGTACTCTCACAATACCTCTGTCTCATAGTCATGTTTCACTTCTTATTTTCTATCAGTTTCTCCCACAAAAATAGTAGATTTCCTCCAAAATGTCCTTTCCACCACTTTCCATCAATAATTACGTGAAAAATCAGATTAGTTTAATAAAGAGAGAGAGAGTGTGTGTGCATGTGTGTGTTTGTGTTTGTTCAGATTTCAAACAGTAAGGAGGAAGTCCTGACTTATAAAAATTCTAAATGTGAACTAGAAATTTCCTTATTTTCTTTTTCTCTTTCCAGACCTCTTCTCTTGATGATAAGCATACATTCCTTTTCAAAAAATAATTTTTTCTCTGCTTTCTCCTGTTTAATAGAAGAGCCTCTCTCTACCTTAGCCTAAACTTGCTACTTTCACAAACACATTGTAATTAACCAAGCTTTAAAAAAATCAATGAATGACCAAATAGTTGTAACCACGAGAAAAAAAGAAGTGCAGTTGTTAGACAAAAGGACATTGATAACAATTCAAAGATATCTTAAGCTCTTTCAACCACTTCTTGGCAAAATGAGTTACAAACTTAGCTTCAATGCCTTTTTGCTTCAGTGTCCATTAAATTGGAATTTTATTGACATAGTATAGCTTAGTTAAGAATTTATCCATGCTATGTCACGCTGTCCTTCTGTCAAGGAGGGAAATTTGGGGAAAGATTTTTAACAGTGCCTTTTTTCCCCTTGGCTCTTATGGATAAAGGTGACATTACCCCTAAAAAGTGAGTACTTTTCTCTTATAATTCCCTGTGATAGCATCTGAAAATATGGCTGCAGGGGAAAATTACAGTTATAAATGTTAAAATTCATAATCTCAAGTAATAAAACAGCTTCAAAGATTGCTAATTTTTTCACTATTAAACAATAGATGTCATTAGATACCAGAATTTTGTCATATGGAAGTATAATCTTCAGTATCATTCCTTGTTTATATGTGTAGATTCTTAGCAGCCCACCACACTTTTAAAATTGCATGATAAGATCAAGCAGTATTCATTTCTGAAGCCAGATAAATGTTCTGAGCACAAACACCAGTTCAGTCTGGAAAAGAGGAAAAAGTGACTTAAGAAATATTCCTTATTGTTGAAACTTTCCAATTTTATTCTCTGCTGAAAAGTGCAGCACCCTGCCACTTAAAAAAGAGAAAGAACTTTAAGCTGTTTATGTGTCATCAAAATATACGAGTAAAAGTGACATAACCCCGAGGAAAATTAACAGCTGTTGATTATACGACTATGTGCTGGGACTTAGGCATAAGGAAAAGATGTGTGAGTCTTTCTGTATCTCTGGGTCTATTTTCTATGGCTCTGACATAGTTTAGATAAGTGTTTAGAATAATTCATAAAAGTTAAAACAACTTAAATTTTAAAGTTGAAGGAAATTAGTTTAAATCCCCAAGGAATACTCCCATGCAAAACTAGAAGTATATAATATTTAATGCCTGTAAATCATTCATTATGTGCTTTATCATAAATATAATTTGAAATAGATATCTTAGGTTGGTTTCCCCTGTCGTGCATGCTCCATGTAAACGAGCTGTTAAGTGAGTTCCTGTGAATGGAATCTCAGTATAGGAGCTGAGGGCAGAATTAATGTCACTCCTTGGCCACAAGTAACTAAAAAAAAACCAAGGAAACTGTTTCAAACAGCTTGTTCCTGAAAAGAAAGTGGCTTCAGCTGTTTCCCATTTGGAGATACAGTAATCACTGAAAAAAAGTGAAAACCTTTACCTGAGTTTCATTGACACACTTTGGCACAGCACAGTAGATGCTGAAGTGCATTTCAACAGTGAGTTTCCTTAGAAAGTTTATAATTATCTTCACTTGACTCTCCTTTTTAAAGAAATAATTAGGTTTCTCCTATAAGGCTTTGATCATCATGTGAGATGTAAACAGGCTGTATAACAAGGGATCTATTTGTAGGTTAAGAAAAGTGCCTTTAGGTTTATTTTTAGAGCTGATGGCCTTTAGTCACAATTCCCTAGTTGCTTTTCAGGTGCTGAGATATTTCAGGATATTAGTATTCTGTTGCTATTTTGCAAAAGTTGTGGAATGTCTGTATAAGTATGCTATTATAAAACATCACAAAAACACCCCAAAAGAATGTTTTTCTTTTTCTGCATTCCTAGGCAAGTAAGAAGCTATTTCTGCAAGTGAACAGCTTCTTTTTCGTAACCCCTTGGATCCTTGTGTTGCATGCAAGGGCATAATGATAGGGTATTTTTTTTTAATATAATTTCCATAAATTTTACTAGTATTACTTGCTAATGTTATAGTAAAAATTTGAAAAATCACTATTCTTTTTTATGCAACATTATACTTTCTAAATTTACAAATTCACTTCTGCTTATTATTTTATATCCTCTTTACATATTAATGACAGGAATAACCTCACACAGACTTAGGCATCTGTCATATACCTTCTATTTCCAAGCTTTTAATCTACTTTTCTGTCTAGTTGAGAGAGCGAAATAGATCCTTCAAAGGTGAGATTCACTTAAGATGTCTGTACTAGAATGAGCTGAATCATTCTAAAACAGCTTCTGTTTCTCCCCCATGCCTGTAAAGGTAGTCTGGATGATGAGCTCTGGATGATGACAACACTCTGAGAGCCTAAAGTTATGAACGATTAGTTCTGCCCTAATTACCAGAGTTAGTACCCTAAATTGCAGTGGTAGAAAATTTGTTTTAATTTGTTACAATACGAGACAAATTTTTCTCAGTATTGAGTCTTTTAAATCCAATGTAAGTAACTATTCAATTTGTGATCCTCTGACAAAGACTAATGTTTTCATAGTCATTTATGATGGTCAGGCCTCTATTTAAAATCAAAGACTAGCTTAAGAATGTTTTACTTTTTCTCTTAAGAAACTGCCTTATGTATATACCTTATATATACATATGGATATTCACACACTGTATAAATATACCATATATATATACCTCGTGTGTATATATATACATATACATGCACACATATATGTACACACGCTATATATATATATATATACATATATATATATGCCCTTGTGGAAACAACTGAAACTGTTCCCATCATTGCTGATATCCCTAAATCATATTTTGTTTTGAGGAGAATTTGGGGTTTGTTTTAGTTTGGTGTTTGGTTTTCAGATTTTTTTTTTCTGAACTTTGTTTGAATATAAGTATTTCCATTTTAAAAATTCATAAATATGTGGTCAGACATAAGTCACAGATTCAGAAAAACCTGACGGTAATAAATTGGTCATTTATTTCAGTGGAATTTTTTAAATGTAATGTCAAACCACACAATATAAATATATGAGAGATAGGGCATTGTGGGGAAGAGCCACAGGGAAATAAAACAGGAGAGAGGAGATAAATTACCTGAAAAAAACCTTTCAATTTATAATCCTTCAATTTATCATTAATTCTAAATACTTCTTCATTGTATCTCTCTGAATCAGCAAGAAGAAACCTCTACTACACAGTGTGAAAATGTGTGTGATGTAGTGTGAATGTACTGACCAGAAACAGTATTATTGCAGATTTATAAAGTGTTCATCGACACATGAATTCCAAAACCTTGAGTCCTGGGAAAATGCATTGCTTGTTAACTGCTTGTAGTACCAAACCCTAATAGTACATGCAGTTATAAAAGAGATATATATTTTTCTTTTTGTGATTTTTTTTTGTTTGTTTTTTGTAAATGGAATATTGGTATTAACTTTTTTGGCCTGGTAGGAGTTTTAATTTTTCATAAATTAACTTGATGTAGAAAACATAACAGCAGACAATTTGATGACATTCTGCTTTTGAACACTAATATTTGAATTTATTCTTCCACCTGACAGGTATTCAGTTTAGAATTGAAAATATGAACAGGAATTAACCCAAAGAAACCTGGTTTGGTTTACAATTTTTGTTGTTTTTTCTCTGTATTTTCCCTGTCTTCAAAACATGGTTAGCAACAAAGACTGGAATTTCCGAATTAACCTCATGACTCCTATAT
This sequence comes from Manacus candei, assembly GCF_025592945.1. NCBI lineage: Eukaryota > Metazoa > Chordata > Aves > Passeriformes > Pipridae > Manacus > Manacus candei. Next base: position 1,725,171 of record NW_026138089.1, on the reverse strand, counting down.
ACAATGCAGATAAATGTATAATTTATATTTTTACTCTTTACTTATTAGTCAGGTAAATTAGCCACAAAAGTGAACAAGCCTTTTACCAAAGAGTGAAGGATTTGAAATAACGCCTTGTTTTTCTTGATTAATTCCAGTGAAATCACAGTTTCCCTTCAGCTGTACCACAGAGGGGGAAAAAACTAAATGGCTTCTTATGCACTACTTTTAAAAAGTCATTATATAGAAGGAAAATTAAACAAGTACTTCATCAGATAGCACATAAACTTTAGAAAGTTAATTTTTTTATCTCAACGTACAATGTTGTAGCCTGTATATTGCATACTTCACAATGTGACAACACATTTAGGTCCATGTTGTATACATATATGTCACTATATTTTGTCCTACATTGTGAAAAAATATTTACTGGCAGAATACACACTGTTCTGAGCAACAGCCTTGCTTGTCTGAAGACCCTGCTTCTTTGAAAGAAACTGCCATCAAAGCCAATGGCTTTGATGGCTGGAAAGTGAAATTTTCCCCGATGCATGTATTGAAGCAAAAACTTCTCAGTATACATACTATAAAGGTGGGGTTTTGATTTTTACAGTTTGGCTACCTTTTATCTTCAAACATGACACATCTGCTTGGTTTTGTCATCTTGTCATTTTTCCAAAACAGGATTTCCTCTGAGAACTGACATCCAACAGATGTAATGTTACGTTACATTATGAATACACTTAAATTACATATAGGTAAAATACTTACATATTTAACTATATGGTACCTTTCCCTGGAGAGTCAATGTGAATTTTCAGTACCTCACAGACCTCTTTTATTTGTAATCAGCCTGAATTACTCAGAGAAGCTTCTCAAATCCTGAAGAAGTCCAGTTACATGGACTGAAGGGTCTCAAAAAGTGGGAGAGAATGGGAGGCAGGTGCTAAGCTCTTCCCTTAGCAACTATATTTCACAGGGGCTGTGTCACCACCACTGATTGTGAATCCTGTTTGTTCCAGTTTTGTGATATAAAAAGAGCTCAAGACTATGTCAACAGGACAGATTTTACACACTGGAAATGAGAGGGCGAGAGCGCGACAGAGAGAGATCTTTCATCTTGTCAATGCCTCTTCATCAGCATTCAGATCACATTGCCTTCATTTCAGACCCTGCCACTCTCCTCTGCCTTCATTCTTTTTTCTTATTCTGATTCATCTATCTTCACTGCTGAAAATGAAACTTTCTCCTTTGCACTGAGAGTTGTCTCTCTTCTTTCAGGAAATGCTACACCGTCACTGTTGATCTCATAAGGAACAGCTTGTTGTCTCCTGTTAGAAGAAAGAATCCTGGCCTTTGAAAAAAATTGGCAGTTTAAGATAAAACAAGGCAAAAAGACACATTGAAATAGAAGTTACATTTTTCCAGGCCCACAGAACAAAGCTATACAGGACTGTTCTTGTAAATCTTAGTAATTGCTGATCCTTCATTTTTCATTGTCTGCAGCTTGCTTTCTGTGCTGTTACAGACATTCTGTAACAATCATGCTAAACTGATACCATTTATGTTTGGTTTTTCTTATTTCAGGAGAATATTTAATGCAAGAAATAAAGACAGAAGAACAAAAAATGGTGGATGTGGGAAATCGGAATTTCAGGCTATGGATAACAAAAGTTTGACAGACTTGTTTATAGACTGACATAAGGAAAAGCTGGCACTCTTATTAATCTGTGTAAGACCTCAAATTTGTTTACGCTGTAAAGTTGTCCTGTAGTCACATCGCATTTCAGTAGGGTACAATACTCTCCCATCAAGGTTCTCATATTTCTGTGTAGACTTAAAGAAAGATTTAGACAGCAACAGGACACCCCCCCAAGTCATGTTAAAAAACATTTTGTTTAACTCTTTTGCTCCTGATACCACAGAGATCCTGCCACGCTGCCATCACACGTAAATGCATTTTCCCAGCATCTCTCATCTTTCTTTCTGTTGCATTCATGACACCTGCTTACTTACACCTGTAAAAATGAGCATTGAATAAATTCAGAAATTCTTACCTGGTAGTAGGTTTTAACTCCCTTTTTGGCTAGAAGTAAACATCAATAGAAAAAGAAATTTCTGTGCACTAAATCCAGGCAAGTGACATTCCTTGGCATTTTTTTCTGGATTCTGTGTTGCATTAACCCTGTGCACAATGCATAATGTGCATTAACTCTTTCAATAATGCAAAACTTTCAAATTCCATGGAGATTCAGCACAAAAACCCAGTTAGCCCAGAGTTTCATCTCTAAGAATGACTAGTAGAAGAAACTTAAGCAAAGAGTGAAAGAAGCAAGTGAAGCAGACTTAGACCTTTCTCTGGTGTGTCTTTCCACCTTGGCTGCACATAGTTTAGGCATTTTCTATCTGAGAAGTTATAATCAGATTATTGTTTAATACAAAAGAGAAGCCTCTCCAACAAGAATGTACTTATTCTTTCATAACTGATTTATACTTTGGCCTTCAAAACATCCTGAGGCAATGAATGAATTATACAATTTACTTATTTGTTATGCATCTCTTTTGAACATGTCACATCATAATTTACTGGCTGCCTCCTCATTCTTGTGTACTGAAGACATTGGTCTTTACACTACTTGTAACTTCGAGATCTCATGTGTATTTCCCTTTGTATCACCTTTTGCAAACCAAATAGTCTTATTCTGTTCAGTATTCCTCCACCTCTCTAAGCAAACACGTTCTATTTGACTATTCCCTTGCTAATTACTTTGCTTAATACTGCTTACTAATTATGGCTTTTTTTGAGACTGGGCAACCTAATCATGTGTATATTCATATTCAAGAACAAAGGTCACTATGGATTAATACAGTGCCATAATATTTCTTTTTAGTTTTGTTTTCATTTCTCGTCCCAATCCTTCTTGATGTTTTGATTGTTTTTTGAAGATTATTTAATGTTAAGTTGACATTTTGGAGAAAGTTTGATAGTGATATTGATAGTTTCCTGTATGAGTACTAGAAGATTTTTGTGAAACCAAAAACATTTTAAACAATGGTAGCAATAACTTTTTAACACCCTTATGTGTTAAAACATCTCATACATACTAGAACAAAAAATATTAACTATAAATTGAATATTTTACAACTTGTTACTTCTCTGTTAAATGTCTTTTTTACTAATTGTCATCCTACTGAATCATCTGTTGTTACCAATGATGACCAGATTCATCATAATGAGTTTGAAAATATTTTTTCTCTATGCTTTATGCTGTTAGTGGGCTGATTCTGAACATTTTTGTCAGGGCTGAGTTGCTATAGCTTTACATTTAATGTACTATATATAATTTCCAATTATTGGGCTATGATTTTCTTATTTGAAAGAAGGTTTTTTTATCTCAGAATCAAGCTAGCCCTTTTTTAGGGATCTGATGGGTTCTTTTACCAAGCATGTAACATTATGTTTTTAAACAGCATCCCTTGCATCGCCAAACATTTTTACCCTTTTAGGTGTATTTTTTTTTAATTCTTTTTAATTAACTTCCATGGGTTTTAGGTATTGCCCCTCTTTACAGCAAAATAATACTTCTGTAAGTGAAATTGAGGTTGTTTTGATATCTTTTTGGAAGGATCCGGGTAGATTGCCTTCAGGAATTTGAGTGCTTCATAGTGATTATCGTACAGTGGTACTTAAATAATTGGCTCTTGAACTTGGTATTGTGCACTGTTCAAAAGTAAAGAGCTGCTTCTCTTCTTGTGAGTTCTCTGCTCACATGCAGGCCATACCTGCATGTAGAAGTTTAGATTTCCCCATGTCATCCAAATAGCAAATTGAAGCTTTGAAACATACTGACTGTAGATAATTCCAGCAACTTATATCAATAATTAGGACAAACCTTTGCTGCTGCTAAATTGGGTGCATTGGTAAGCACAAAGTCAAGTGCCTCTGTATGCACATGTATGTGTATAGGAGGGAGACAAAATAAGCAACACTGAAAAGCAAACATTTCCTAGGTTAATGAATTCTGACATTTATAGCTTTATTGTAATTGACTCACGAGGTCTGTGAGGTAGAAAATTCACACAGCTTTGATTTTAGCAATCTCTTATTCTGCTTCATAACTTTCCAAGGGATATTTTTACTCAGGAACATTAGACCAGTTAAATTTTAGTTTGTCCCTGCCAAAGTGGTTTACATCTACACAGGCAGTTTCTGGATTTGATTTTGGTCTTGTCAGTCACACTCTTTGATGTATGAAAGTTTAGTACTTCATGTACTTCAGGGTGAAAGTAGCTGTACTTCTTTAGGAACTCTCTCATATGAAGCTGCATCCGAGTGAACACCTTACTGCCATGCTTCTGGCAGTCCCATTGCTACACTGACCTGCATGACTTCACATTTTGTCTACCTGTACCAAGGCTGCAGAAGTCATTTCAGTAGTGAGGGAGCACTTCAAAAGACGATCCTGCAGTCAAAGGAACAAAATTTGTGTTACGCACCCATTAAATTACATGATGACCACCTGAACCCCATTCATGCAAGCAATCCCAATATCACATCTCAGACTGAGGATGGGCAGGTGCAGATAGATGTCCAGGACTGCCTAATAATGATATTTATAAAATTGTGTATAATATCCACATTGGATGGATTGGATGGGGCTGCTGGGGAAGGTCCCTGCCACCCAGACGTGCCCTGCCAGCCGTGGCCTGCCCACAGGTGGGCAGGAGGCCTTGGAAAAATCCCTTTCCTCCTGAGAAAACCTTTCAGTGACAGAAGGGTTCAGTGGCCAGAATGAGCTGGGAAGGAGGTTCTGGGTAGCATTCCAGGTAGGGGAGCAGCACAGGGGGAAGGGAGCAGCAGCCCATGGGAGTTGCTCTCCTGGCACATTTTCTAGCTTCTGGCAAATTTTAGAATGGAAAAAAAGAGAAAACATTAATAGAAAAACTAAAAGCCAATTTTGCACAAAGCAGCTGGATGACTCAACAAAGTTTTGCTTGTCCTCTTGCTTTTTCCATTAGGGTTTGTTTTTATTTTGTTTTGGTTTTGTTGGTTTTTTTTTTGGTTGGTTGGTTGGTTGAGGTTTTTTTGCAATTCAGATCACATTTGTCTCTTAATTTCTAACACGTTTCATATTCATGATTGGCATTTTCTCATGATGAAAAGTGAAAACCCCTGAACTGCCAGCTGTCAGAATTCAGGAGGTGCATTGCATGAGTATTGTTTTTGCTTGTCACCAGCCCTGCCCTTTTCACCTACTGCTGTCCAGCTCTGGCCACTGTTGGAGAACATCACTGGCTGAGAGGGATTACTCTGATAACTTGGGTCAATCATTCTTATGTAACTTTTTTTCCAAATAATGCTTATATTTAAAATCTCCAATTTATTATCTTCAATTGGACAAGAGTAGTGCAAGATCTGCTGTAACACCTTTTGAAGTAATAGGAGCCTTTCTGTTGACTTTATAGGATTCGGATGAGATTTATATTGCTGAAGACTCTAAAAGTAAACAGACCCTCAAAGGAAAATAATTTGTTATTACTGCCTTCTGTTAGCCTTTTAGAGAAAAAGAAAGAAAGAAAAAAAAAAGGCAACTCTTAAGTGAAACATATAGATTTTTTTTAATGCACGAATGCACCCCACCATTTTAGATTTCCTATCTTGTGATAGATAACTGTTTAATTAAATAGATGAGGTGTATGTTCTAAGCAGCTTATGGATGGGTATTATCTTTCTTTGAGATATTCTAATAAGAGACTAGGGGAACAGCAAGTAACCATTTATTCTACAAAATTAAAAATGGGCAAGAGATGAGCATTTAATTACCTTGAGATTATCCTTTGCTAAATTAAGTTAAAGTAGTAAGTTGCAGGACAACAAAGATAATTTTTTATATCTGTGTGTACATATATATATATATTATATATTATATATATAATTCCATCTTCTTTAAACATTAAGAATCAATGAAATGTATGTGTTGAAGGAATGCCTTTCTGAATGAAAGTACCCTCCCACTCAAGTAGTAACAAGACATTTAGCTTTCATGCAGTGTCACTTTTCATCCACAGGTGCCATAGTGCTTTGCTCAGGCCACCTACAACTGATGACTACCCGATGCAGAAGGCTTGTCTGGGCTGCACAGAGAGACAGCAAGGCCCTGGTAGAGTTGTGCACCAAATAGCCTGAGCTGTCTGACATGCTCTGCACAAAGCTGCTGAATTAGTCACACAAGAATGGCACCAACAAGAAAAGCATGGTAAAACTGTGACATTTGGGACAATACAGCTCAGCAATGAATACAGCATGCTTATACTCATGAAAAGGTACATGAGGTTCAGGAAAAGAAAAACAGAATTGCAATTAAGACTATAAACAAGACTTTCTGTGATTAAGTCTCTTCATTATGAGATGAGTATTATTCCATGACTAGATATGTACTCTTTAGAATCAGGCTCCTCTGTAAAGGAAATTGCTTTTGAAATTTTCACATGACATGGAATTAGGGATTATTCTTTTTAAAATATATGCTTTCTTGAACACTTTTGTCTTGACTGAATAAAAATACGTAATATGTAATGTACATTATATAAAGCACATAAAATAAATGAAATGTAAGTACATATAAATTAAGATGTATAAAATTAAAAATATAAAATATACAGATATAAAATATACAAAAGAATTCAAGGAGAACAGAGAAGTTAATCACATAGCAGATTTCAGGTTTTACCTTGTTCTCTCTGAAGCGTTCCAGACCACTTAATCATGTCAGAAGTGGACAAAAAGGGAAGCATTTTGTAATAAAATCAATGAAAGTTTGTTTTGAAAAGGTGAAAAGAAAAGAAAGAAATAGATAAAATGCTGACCTTTTTCTTTACTGAAACTGTTTAGTAATTGGATTGAGAATGCAGTTTACAGGGTTACAAGGTTCAGATGTAGATTTTTACAGGAGCAGGGCTTCTGTTTGCTATTTTTAGTGGGGGACTGTAAGCATATTTTGGAGTTTTAATTTCATTACATTTTTAATCTAAAAAATTATGCTTGTTTTGCATGCTGTTAGATTTATATCGTGTCATAGTTCTATTCTATATGCACAGTCAGGATGAGAATGTGCGAGGGCTGATGTTTTACTGTGGTACTTAGTCTGTTTCTCCCATAGCATTTGTTAAAAAGTGGGGAATAAATACAGAAATGGAAAACTATTTACTACCTAAATCCACAGGTAGATGGTGAAAGACCTACCAGTCTTCGGACCCTCTGGACAGACCTGCCAGCAGGGTAAGCATGAGGCTATGAAGTTTTGAAGGACACCTTGCAGCTAAGGGGTGGTATCAGCTCTTGGCTGGTGCCCATCCGAGCAGAATGGATTTACTAACAAAAAGTACTGTGCACGATGTTAGCATTCTTCAGAGCCACATGCTCTGTCAGCCCTTTCATTTTAAATATGTATTACTTTTAGAAAGGGAAGTTTACTTTGACTGCACTGTTTCACTTTCCTTAAAACACATTAAATGCAATGATCCTTTTAAAGACACTTACTGAAGTATAGATGATGTGGTTTGTGCCTCTTCCTTATCTCAAGGGATATAATGCCTCAAGATCACAGACCTAGTACACACAAGATACACTACTCATTCATATTAAACCATTCAGCATGCATTGAATGTCATGGAATTAAAATAATGTTTAGAAAACCACAAGATTTTGCTTTTCTCTTTGGTGAAATATCTTGAAAACACTCAAGTTACGATGAGGACAAAGGAGATCTCCTTCTGTATTATACAAACCCTAGTTATTAATGTGAGGATGAAGCCAATTAGAGATTAGGTATATGGCTGAGAAAAAAATTAAATCTAAACCCTCTTATACTTGCATTCATACAACTGCATTGCTATTCATAACAATTCCATAACTGAGAAATGAACTGAATCCAGTTTCTTTAACCCAGGGACAAATTTAACTCAAGAACGCAGGTGCTTTGTATTCTGCACGTGTGAATGGTCTACAGCTTTTCTGTGTTATTAGTCTAGTTTCAACCATTTTAGCAATTCCACTGTATTTTGTTAACAGCTTTTGGCTTCCACCCTTTTTCATTTTCCCTTTCTCCTGCCAGACCCTTAATCAGCTTCTCAGGGAATTTATATAGCTCCCATGACTGCTGTATAAGAACACCTAAAAAACATTAATGCCTTTTTATCTTCACTGCACCTTTATTCATAAGAACAGTGTTAATTCACATTATACAGTGAAGGAATAAAAGGACAGAGAGATTAAATAACTTGGTTATCAGTGGAAGAGAAATCTGTAAAGCACCAGGAACTGAAGGCAAATACACCTTAACATTAGCCCCAAGTACCTCCTTCCTACTCTCTGCTCATTGCAGAGCACGAACAGCCTCAAGCATTTGTTGCTCTGTCCAGGCACTCTTGAAGTTCCATAGTGGAGGTGCCTGTGCTGGAAGTCTGTTGTAGCACCTCCATGGTGAGAAAGCAGCTCTCTCAAAGGATAATGAGAATCAAAGTTAGGAGCCCCTCTCTCTTTCCCTTCCTCTCACTCTGTCAAACAGCTAGGATGCTTGGGTGTCTAAATCAAGCACCCAAACCAGCTCTCTAAAGTAGAAGGTATGAGTCATTTAGCTAACTTAAAATGTCCTGTACTGATCTACAAAGAGAATCCCATGAAGTTTTTCATGCCACTTTTACCTGCCTACGCATATGGATCACTCATCATAGTAGTATCTGAATGGCTGGTTTAACTAGTCACATTAATTTTCGTGTTTTAACACTGAATTTTGACTACTGGTTGCTGTATTCATTTCTAGTTTCTTCTAATTTTTGTCCAACATGAAGAATGTCATTATATTATCATAGGGAGAGGTGGGGTGGGGTGTGAGCAAGTTTCACAAATTCTGCAATAGCTCCCACCTCTCCTGCAACCCACTGACTCTGCATGGCACTTTATCTGCCTATCGATAATCCTTTATCATGTTCCGTAATAAAATCACGTTCTCCCACGTGTTGCTTTTTCTTTTCTCTCTTCTCTTGTTAAGATATTGGGGGTTTAACAACTGGTGCAGCTTGAATTTTTCTCTGTGGCCCTAAAAGGAAGCCACGGTGGATTAAGAGGTAACTGAATGTTGCCTGGTTGTTTTGTTTCCCTGTTTTGGAGAATACCATCTACATAGACATAAATATGTACAGTTACTTATCTGTTTATCTCACATTGCATAGATATTTCCTGCTTCTCCACACTCCCACCCCATACAACAGGTTGTAAGAGTACAAAATGCCTCTGACCCAACCACGTACCTACTAACAGGCAACTCTGTGTCTCTCTTCCCTGTGAGTGTGCACCTGCAGGACTAATGCTATGGAAGAGGGGTGCCTACTCCCTTGCAACTTTGTGCAGAAATGGGATCAAATTTATTGGGGGGAGCGTCAGAATTTGAGAGTTATGTTTTATAGAACATTTGTTTAGTGTAATAAACATCTGCAAATGACTATTTATTTCATGAAGTAATTAACATTCCTAATTAGATGCACCTTGCAGCTGCTGTTAATCTTAATTGGCAATAATGCAGTTACATTTTGATACATATCTTCGGAAGAGTTACAGAAGACAAGGAGGGAAAAAAAAACGACAAAAATCTGAAGGGAAGGAAATAAAACTGTTCCCACACAGTTCAGAGAGTTCGCACAAAGAAGATCCCATGGCAACAGCGAGGCCCACAGTTTGCCTTATAAAAATCCAAGAATAGATAATGTATCATCTCTCCTAAAACACTTCGCTTCGGAACCGGAGGGGAAGGTGGGGAGAAAAATAAAATAAAGCACAAGAGGAGAAGAGAAGAAGGGTGACCCCCGCGCGTGTCGCGTTCATCCTCCCGTGCCCCTGCCCTGCCCCAGCCCCGTCCCGGGCGGGCGCGGAGCGCTGCGGGCAGAGGCGGCGCGGGAGGCGGGCGGCGCCGGGGCGGAGGGAAGGAGGCCCCACCACCCAGGAGTTTCTCCAGGATCCCTTCCGAAGGGCCCTCCCCCCCGGCTCCCCCCGGCACGATCCCTCCTCCGGAGCCGTCGCGGAGCGGCGAGTGCGGCGCTGTCCATCGGGGGGCAGTGCCGGCCCCTTCCTGCCGGCCCGGCGGAGGGCGCGTTCCGCCGAGCGAGCCAGCCCGGCTCGTAGGAACACTGGGATCGTCTATGCACTGCAGTTTCTCTCGCCTCTCTCTCTCTCTCTCCCTCTCCCTCCCTCCCTCTCTTCCTCTGCTCCCGAGGATATTTTGGGTGGATTGTGGTTATCAATCAAGACCTCCTCTTCTTTGCTGATCACTTGTCATTTTCACCGGGGATTAGTATCGTTCGGGGCAAGCGGACAACTAAAAATTTTTTTTTCCTTTCTTCTTTTCCGCGTCTGGAGAATTTACCCCCCCCAAACCTCCCTCTCCCCCACCATCTTTTTTTGGTGGTGTGGTTTTTTTTTGGTTGTTTTTTTTTTTTTTTTTTTTTTTTGCGCTGCGGTGCGGGTGCTAGGACCCGGCAAGCACACTCCCCCCGGCCCCCCCCGCAGCGCTTTCCCAGCACCAGGAAACCCCTCCGGACCGTCGCTCGCCGGATACTTGTGCGGGAAGCCGGGATCTGGCCCTCGGCGGCGCGCTGGGCGCGGAGCTGCCCGCGGGCGGCGCGGGGGCCCCCAGGCCGGCCGCCCCCTTCCCCCCTCCCCCCCCAGCCGCACCTGGATGGTACCTCCCGCCGGCGACGCGGGCACTTTCTGAACTAGGAAGGAAGGGGCGACTCGGGGGGGGCGGGGGGGGCCGCCGAAGTCTGTATGGAATTACCTGCGCCCGCGGCGGAGCTGGCAGCGGTGGATGGATGGGCACCGCGTCCGCGGCACTCGCGGCCAGCTCAGCCCCAGGAGTAAACACGGGGCTTCTCCGGCCGAGTGCGCAGTGTGGTGACCGGCACTCGCCTCGCTGACTGATCGCACCGGAGGGATATTTCGGGAGACTCCTGTGGGTAAGGTCATTTTATCCAGGCAAAAGCCCGGCATTGCTAAACTTGGTGGCGGGTGACTGAAATGGGCACTTTCGGGATTGCTGCATTACCCTGATGCGAGGGGGCTCCAGTCGCTATTGGTAGTTAAGTGGAATAACTGCAGTAGTTCTTCTGGTGAGTGCTTTTTGCGATAAATAAATAAAAAAAAATAATTAAAAATCTCCTCCCTTCTTCATGCACCCTCTGGGTTTGAGGGAGTACTGTAAAAGCAAGGAGTCTTTAATTTTCCCTATTATTTATTTTTTTTAATCTTCCCTGTTGTAATGTATTTGACTGAAAAGGGTATGTGCTAATGAAGAAGCTCTCCGTGATGGAATCTAATTAATATGAGCTCGGAGCCCATCCGCTGGTTAAATAAATGTTTCCAACTCTGTGCAGCGTTCTGCTGCATTTCATAGCTGCAATGGAGGTAGAGAAATCCTGCTCTTCAAGTTGTTAAACTTTAAGGTGGTGATCCTTATTGATCGTAGTACAGTGCACTGGTGCTAAACGGGTTAAATGCCACTGGTAATTTGGGATTGCAACTGTTCCTTCAAGGAAATTATTAACTGAGGGACAGTAAGGACAAAAAACCCCTCAGCCTGATAGTAGAGAAATACCGTAAATGTCACTAGCCTGAAAATCTCTCATCCAGCTGCTCTTACAAAATATTTTTTTCACCCAATAACTTACCTACTGAAAGCTCAGACCACGTGTATGGGAGTTGGAAGATGTGCAAACAGAGATGCTCTCTTCGATATTTCGTACATACATGCATCTGGCTGAGGGACTGTGTGGGAATTCATTCCTGTTACTTGTGGTGTGAAGCGAGACAGGGAAAAAAAGGAAAGAAAAGATCATCTTCTTAGGAACAGAAGTGAGCAAGGGAACCACTTCAGCCTTTAAAGATTTAAAGGAATCCGAGCAATGCACATAGGTAATCTTTCTCCGCTAAATCAGTTCTGATAAGAAGGAATGGGGGAAGGTTAAGGAATCGATAGTGATGACGTTGTGCAGTGCAATGCACTGCAATGCTAAAGTTACATGGTGTGTGTGAAAATATGTACCCTTATGTACTGCTGGTGGGTTCATGCATAATGGATGGAAGAAGATATGCAGATCTGTCTGTAGGAAGATGGATGTGTTTGTGCAAAGACGGCGATTATGTAACTTGATTACATCAGTGGCATCAGTCGCCGATAGTGGAATAATATGCTCCTATAGCGTATCGATCACTTGGGTTAACTTTGTGGCGTTCCCGGCAGCGGGGGATGGAGTCCTGGGCAGAGGAGGGGAGATCCTTTCTCAGCTCCTGACAAGGGGTTTGCCTCTTGCAGGCTGCCTTTTGCATCAGCGTGCTGCTGGCGGAGTTTCCCCGGGACAGGGAGTTCACGGAGGAGGAGGAGGAGGCTGCCGAGGCGCTGGTTCAGCCACACCCGGGGAGAGGGCTCCCGAAGAGCCCCTGCAAGGCTGCACAATGGTCCCATTGAGCAGCCCGGGCTGCGCGCTCCTCGGCAAGGTCACACCGCAACCTGGAACTTCGGTGCATGGCAACAGCTAAGCGAAGGAGGAACAAAGCCGAAATTAAAATTGATTCTCCTCCTCCCCCCTCGCCGTCGCCTACCTCCAAGCACGTCATTCTGCTGACCCCTCTTCCAATGCTCAAGGCAGGCAGCGCTGGTGCCACTTTGCCCTGAGTGTGAGCGCCCGGCATAGACAGCGTTGTCTCTCTCTCCGGCTGTGCCTCACAGCTTTGGCAGGGTGCTGCTTCAGCGTGTTAGGATACAGCGTGACTGACTTTAGAAAAAAGTATTGTCAGATACAACAGTCTAATATACCTGTTAGATTTACAGGAAACTAAAAGGTGGTCCATTAGCACATCTCAAGCGTCTCAGAAATAAGGAGGTGAAGAGCAAAGGTGTAACAGGAGCCCCATCTGTTTAACTCTGATGGACTTTTTTAGCAAATTGTCCACAAAGATAGTAGTATCAAGATATGCCTTAATACCCATTTTAGAATCCTGAATCACTTTTCCTATCTGTTCAGGGGGAGGAGGAGGAATAGCACTCCTTGAAGACAGATAAGCTCACAAAGGCACTGCTGAGGCCCCATACCTCTAACAGATGCATTTTCTGAAAAATGTAAACCTGATGAAATCTTAACTCAACTGAAATGAGTGATCTTATCATCACTGACCTATGTCCTTCCCCACTTCACTCTGACTCCATTCTAACAAAATGCCACTAAAATATTTCTCGGTTAAGAAGAGGTGAGAGCAGAGTGAGTTTTACATCTCTTGATAAACATGATCTTCACATACCTACTAGATTTAATGCACTTTCAAACTCATGGTAATTTCACCCTACAACTAGCCTGAAAAATAATTTTCTCTGCTTCCCTGGAAACATCAGTATTTTAAAGTTGGTTCACCATTAGTTCATGACTATTTTCATATTTCTGGAGGATAAGTCTGGGTAAGCACTAATAAATCCTGCTAATGTAGTTTAGAGTTTGACATTCATAGAGTATACTGAGTAAATTGGAAAAAAAAGAATGTGAAGTTAACTCTGTTTCCATCCTTCAGGGGTCAGAATAACACTATGGCAACTCCTATGCATTGCTGCAGCTCTTATGATTTTTAGACATGTCCATGGCATACTCTGTTCTGCCACACATAATTACAGGCATGCTCTTTCTATTGATTCCTTAAAAGACCCCTTGTGACACACAGGCTACATAACTGTACCACCCATCTTAAAGGAAAGCTCATTTGTCTACAGAAGGTGTTATAAAACTGGTGGTGTAAAAGAGTAGGCATTGACAGTGTGGGAATGTATCACATGGTACATGTAAAGTGCCATGCAGCATACAAAGATTTGCAAATTCAGGATAATAGAGAGTAGTAAGCAACCACGTTTTATTTATAGATTAATTGTATTGCTGTTGTTAGCAATACCCGCTTGGTAAAAATAGAGGGTTTCAGCTCCTATCCAATATCTATTCAGTTTGCACCAGATGTAGCTTCTTTGAGAGGAAACTTTCATTGCCGAAGTAAAGCTGTAAATCACTCGGACAAATGAAGAGAAAATGTGAAGAGAAATATTTACATAAAACATTCCCAGGCTCCAAATCTCAGACCACTGAAAGCAGTGAGAGTTTTGCCACCCACTCCTTGCTGTCGCTGGAGAGCTGGCTTTTAAACAGCAGTGCATGAAGAATAATCTCAGTGCCTCCCTCTGAAAGAGCAGGCTTCTGACTGTCATTATCACTGAAGACAGTAGACTTGTTTTACTGCTGATAGGAAAATCTGAAACAGGGCAGATCTTAATGAAGCTTTTTTACTATTCGGTGCTGTTCTTGTAATGTATTCAGAGTACTTTCTGTGGCTATTATGTTGAACCCATATATTAGAAAACAAACAAACAAAAAAAAGGATAACCGACTGAGGTTTTCCTTCAGTGTATTTGCACTTACAGAGAAGCATTTGGATATACTTCTGTGTTTCATAACAGCTGTGATCTTTAGCGGCTGGGAACCTTTTTATTTTTATAGTGCACACTGCGTGATAATATATGGCAATTGAAACATCCAAGCTCTGATTAATATGATTAAAAGCTAGCAACTTATCTAGTGGTGCTGAAGTTGTAAAGTTTAATTATAGAGACACCATTTGCACAGCTATAGGTAAGGTTGTGTCAGCATTTCTATTATAAACCTCTGTCTTGTTTCCATCCATTGTGTCAGGGGTCCATGAAATGAGAAGAACCCACAGTAGAGACCATAATGGCTATTTTAGGTTATAGTCATGGCCTGTCAGGTTAGTAATTCATATGTTTCTTTAAGTCTTTATGTGAATGTCTACAGCAGCACCAAAGCAGCCATTGTGCTCTATCATTTCAAGTGTATGCTTCTTTTTTTTTAAATGTAACTAAATATGAGGTGATGGACCACAGTGACTCAGGGGATCATTTAATGTGTCATTTTTTTATGCACTTTCATATTGTTTTCATACTCCTAAAACAAAACCAGATAAAATGCAGCAATGAATTTTACCCATGACAGCTTAAAATTAATGCACAGTTAGGTGAAAGCTCTTTTGAGGGGCGGGGAGGAAGGAGGGAAAAATGAAGATGAAAGCTTGTGGGTTTTTAATGTTAATATTCCAGCTTTGCATATTCCCCTGAGGTAGTCACATATGGAACTCCATCCTGCAGAAAGGGAAAATCCTATGATATTTGCCAAAGCTCTGTAAGACCAGGGCAAGGAAATCAGGTAGTGCTGGTTCTCTGTTTTAACACTGAGTACTCTGTTTTTCTAGGTCTCACTGTACCTGTGTATTATAGGCATTCCTAGGTCATTTCATGGTGTTATACAGCATACTATTTATGCCTCAATAACCAAGTCTGAACAAACGAACCAAGGGTGTCAGTCTTACTGCTTCATGTTCTTAAAAATTTTATGTTTATAAGAACAGCACATAAACATACAGTAATCCTTCAATGGTTGTAGCATCAACTGCAGCAATTACAAAGAACGAAGTAGGAGAAAGGGAGAAAATGAAAACACTGAGATTTTTGCCAATGCAGGAGATACTATTTCCATTTTATTTTTTTTTTACTTTTGGTAATAGTTTAGGAAATTCTCAGCACAGCTTCTGAAAAGAAATACAGAAACCTAACTCATGTGTAGACAAGATCTGTACAATCTATACAAGTCTATACAATCAGCAGGCAGACAATGGGTAGTGCTACTTGGAGATTGGATGGCTAGTGGCGTCAGAAAGTTTTCTGTTCTTTGGTCCTTCACAGCTCTCCACATTGAATAGAGCATTGTAAAAAAGGAAGAAGATGGAGACTAGCAGAATGGGTTAAAAAAGGGGGCAGAAAAACGTATAAAATATACAGACAATGGTGAAGTACCTACTCTCTCTTCAGAGATAGAATATACTTCTATATTCCTCTTGTCTGTTCTTCACTAGTGAAACCCAGATGACTAAAGTTGTTGCAGTTCCCAACTCCCACTGCTCTATTTTTTTTTTTTTGGGAATGCTTAAACTCTTCAGTATGAGGGCCATCACCTTTTTGTTTTCATGCCTGTTTCCAGTCACACAATGAGACTGTGATCTCTCAGTTGAGGTAACTTGAGGTGCTTCTCCATAAAATGATAAATTAGTGGCAGGAACATGAGAGAAAGAATGTCTTCTGTTAGCTGAAAAGACCGATAATTTACGCAAATCAAATTTTCCTCTGACAAAGCATAAACCTTAGAATTTTCAACAAAAATATCACAATGCTCTTGCAAGACTGCCACTTAAAAAGCTAGTGCAACTGCCACATAAAACCTCAATATCTCAGTTCCTCTGTTAAGTTATTCCACTTAGTAATGTGTGTGCTTGGAGTGTCAGTAGCAATTTCTACTCAATCCCGACCAAGAGCTTAGACTGTTTCAAGGAAAATGAAGTCATAGCATGCATCCATTGTAATGTGCAGGGAAAGGCTTCTGCTGGTGAGGTTAGGAGGGAGCTTAACTGGCTGTGACCTGTCTGGGTTCCCAGACCAGTTGCCTCAGACTGAGAATTGCTGTGCTTTAATGCTGTAAGGGACCTGTATGTACATTGTCCCTGTCTACATCCATTTGACAATGCACCTTTACTGGATTTGACTCTGAGCTCAGATCATACGCCTCAGGGATAATTCCTACACCAAGATCTGTCGGTATGGTGGAAGCCTTGGGATGGAGCCACAATGTCTGCACAGGAATGTGTTTGGCCAGGATGCTTTTGTGTGGCACTGATCCCTGGCAACAATTTTAGCCCTGTGTCTGTCAGGTTGCTGTTCAGTGCACAGAATTTCAGGATGGCAGCAGAGCACAGCTGTTACCATATAGCACCTTGGCATTTTGCATCCTCGACTTTTCTGTAATGCTTTCTGGCTGTCTCCTCCCACATTAAAACTTCCCTCCCTCCCCACACAGGAAATCTTACCTTTGCTCATTTTAGAATAACCTACCTAGAAATGCATGGCATTTCCTTTTCAGCAAGCTCTGTGTGTGATGGAAATGTGTCTGTTTGTGTATCAGTCTATCTACACATTCAGTATACACAATTTATTTTGTTTAATATCTCATACAAAAGAGACAAGGCCTGTGAACTTTCTACTAGACATTTCTTTGGGGGGTCCTGTAGCTGAAGGTGGTGTGCTTAACACCAATGCAAAATCAGGTTTGCTGATTGGCACTGTCTCTCTGCACATACATACATATTTAGTTATCACAGTATCACAGAATCATAGAATATGTAAGTTGGAAGGGACTCATCAGTTTTATCAAGTTCAGCTCCTGGCCCTGCACAGGACAGCCCCAAGAATCACTCCATGTGCCTGAGGGCATTGTCCAAACACTTCTTGAACTCCATCACGCTTGGTGCTGTGACCACTTCCCTGGGGACCCTGTTCCAGTACCCAACCATCCTGTGGGTGAAAAACTTTTTCCTGATATCCAATCTAAATCTCCCCTGACTTAGCTTCATGCCATTTGCTTGAGTCCTGTCAATGGTCATGACAGT
This sequence comes from Manacus candei, assembly GCF_025592945.1. NCBI lineage: Eukaryota > Metazoa > Chordata > Aves > Passeriformes > Pipridae > Manacus > Manacus candei. Next base: position 1,707,605 of record NW_026138089.1, on the reverse strand, counting down.
GAAGAGATCGGTACCTGTCTCTCCTCTTCCCCTCACAAGGAAGTTGTACCTGCAATGAGGTCTCCCCTCAGTCTCCTCCAGGCTGAACAGACCAAGTACCCTCAGCTGCTCCTCATACGGCTTCCCCTCAAGGCCCTTCACCATCCTTGTGGCCTCCTTTGGATGCTCTCTAATAACTTAATGTATACTTTCAGGGATCATTTTTGTAGTTTGTCACTAGAGGAGAGTTATGTACGTGTACACATGTACAAATACATATACCTGCTTATGCGTGTTGCTTACATACGTGTTTACTTACATACCTATGCATTTACTCACTTGCATACACAGAGAAAGACTGAGACCAAGCCATAAAGAGGAAGTACAGTAGTTATTTCTTATTCTAAATGTAGGAAACAAAGCATCATTCAAACATACCATGAGAGGGTAGCTGGATTTGGGGGTCGATTTAATATCAATATAATTTTAATGATCTGTAAATGTAACTGATTTGAAGACAACACAAATTTATTTTGGAATGCCAAAGCAGAAACCTGCTTTGAAAGGACTATCAAAGATCATCCCTAGGGCTATATGATATCATCTATAACTTTAGAAGTATACATGATAAAACTTTGGAAGATACAATCTGAATCTTTCCTGTATACCTTTCCAACAGAAGAGGTACTCTCAAAAATCTCTTGTCCCTTGCTATGGAAAAGTTCAAATAGAGTGTTTGCTCAGTTCACAGCAGAAGAAAGCTATATATATTATAAAAGGAATGTAAAGCTTTGTTTAGTATTTTTTGTGTAACATTTAGCAACTGTTGACTCTCATATTCAGTATGAATAATGGGTCTGCCTGTGGTCACTTCTTATCCAGAAAGCTATTAAGGAAGGAAGAAAGGACTGAAGAATGACAGCAAAATGAAAAGTTTTCCACATGAAAAGATTCCTATCTGAGGAAAGAGATGAAGGCTTTGTTTTATTCAGAAAAAAAGAGGAAGATATGATGTGCAAGAACAGGTGATGCAGTAGGAAATACTGAAGGCTATTGAAAAATAGTTTTGGTTCTCTTAAGTATTGTTTTCCTGATGACCAATAAAATTTAATTGCAAAAAAGTAAAGGAAAGCACTCCTTTACATAGTTTATTTAAATCCTTTGTCTCTAGGACACATTGAAGAAACAGCTCTAGTAGAATAGAATAGCTTGCTAAAAACAAAATTTTAAAATTTTGCATTGTAATGGATACCTAGTTAAGATTATCAGCCTGTATAACAGATAGTTAGAAGGTTATCACCCTGTGTACCCCAGTTATAGTGTAATCAGTGGATGTATGTGTCTGTGATTTTGGAAATGTTAAAGAATGCTTCTTCCAAAGGATTTGTTACTGACTTCCCTTGGAGGTCTGCTGTCTGACTAGATGGACTGTTTGTTCTTGTAACCATCGTTCTTCATTACCTGTTCATTTTACAAACCCAGCAGTTATGGTACTACTTAATAAAGATTTTATTAATGCTGACTGGGCAGCCTAATTTTGCTGTTTAAGTCCTCATTACTAAAGTCTTGATCCAAAACCCACTGAGGAAAATGGAAAGAAGCCCACTGCACTCAGTAGGTGTTGATCAATTTTCAGCTTTATCATCTAATTTCCTAATTTTTGTCAATTTCTGTGAAAAAAAATTCATGCTGTTTCTTATCTTTAATAAGAATAGATTAGATTGATTAGAAAAAGAAAATCTTGTAAACTTTAACAGAATTCAGTAAAGCTTCACTATGTTCTTGACATCTGTGCTGGTTTAAAGGTAAACCAGCAGGGGAAATGAACTCAACTCAAAAGAGAGATTATAAATCAGAAAAACAATTTAATAAAATAATACAATAAGTACGATTATACAGACAAACAATTGGTTTTAACCCACAAAACCCCAGTGTATAACCCAGCACCCTGAGGCATGAACAGAGTGGTGTTCTTTGGGCCCCCTGAGTCCAAAGGAAAAGGAGAGGGGAAAACCTGTTGGTGAGAGTGCTGTTGCAGTCTGGTCAAGAGTGGTGGTTGCAGTCTGGTTGAAAAGTGGTGGTTGCAGTCCAGTCGAGAGTGGTGGTCTGCAGTCTGGTTGAAAAGTGGTGGTCTCAGTCTGGTTGAGAGTGGTGATCTTCAGTCTTCCTCTGGATCCCACGAGTGGTTCCAAAAGTTCCAAGACTCCAAGATTATATATTCTCCAGTTCAGGCAGGAATGCTCAGTACTTCCCTCAGGGCAGGGAGTTCCACAAAAGAGTGTGAGGATAGGAGCACCCTTCTATCTCACAGGCCTCTTAACACCTAGTTTATAGCCTGAGGAGTCAGGCTGCTCTGGGCAGAAGGTGTAAATAGTCTATTGATACCTTCATATTTTGTTTCTTCATTGAAAGGAATGTCTAGATTCTTAAAAGGTTGCCACACCATCCTTGGTCTCTGGTGCTTTCAGTTGTTGTGATGGGAAACTTGTAAAGCTCTTTAAAATCAATCACTAAAAATATATGCAATATTAGGGTACATCCTAAGCTCATTAATCAAATTGAAGATATTTTTCAATCTGTAGTTAGTTTAACTTATCCTCCTTCATATTTCTTCTTCAGTGCTTTATATATAAATTAATGTATAATAAATATTATATATAATAATATATATTCTGTCAAAGGACCATCACATGGCTCAATGGACAGACACTGTAGTTCTGCTTATGGCTGTTCACTTACAAGGGATCTTCCTTAATTAGTGTTTTTTTCTTGATTGTGTCCTTTGGTAGTATCACTTAACGCTTAAAACTTTCATATTAGCTAATGCAATGTATGTCTTTTATTTCTTTGGCGTCTGAAATCAGTCCCTTTCACTAGTTCCAAATATTCCTTCTCTGTAAAACTTTACTAGATGTGTCAATGCTTCAGTGTCCTGTCTCTAAACTCTGAAAGACGTAAGCACCTTCTGTCTTCTTGTCTTTTTACGTGTTTCATCTATTTATAATATAAACTCTTTGTTTAATATTTCTATTTTATTGTATATGAAGTAGGGTTAGAGAAAAAGTTAATATCTTCTCCCTACCTAAGTGGAAATTCAGTTTTTTGTCAGCCGTTGAAAATCATAGAAAGTATTTGCTTTCTTGAAGCCTCCAGAAAAGAAGTGATTTCCATTTTGGTTGGAGGGTAGATTTTTTAATATTTTCTATTTATTTAGTACTTAGATTTTGGGGGAATTGAATCAAAAGATGCCATTTTAAACATAAAACTTTAATGAAAACATTTTCTTCTCAGTAGAAAATTAATCAGGGAAGATAATTTCAGAGGATTTAATGCAAGTTCTTAGCAGAACAGGACTCTCAGCTAAGGTCTTTAGGTGCTAAATAATACAAATATGAAAATAGTACTGTGAGTCATACTGCTGGGGGTGGCTGGGTCAGCTGCCTGTTTCCTAAATACTAATCAGTCTTTTTAATTTAAGATTACCTCACTATTCATCTTCTTCTTTTTCCATGTTGTCTGAATTAATTGGATATTAAATATGGATGGGCATGAATCAAAGGTAGCTTGTGTTTTTCCTTTTTGTCAGGGTTCAGGTGTAACTCATGTAGTTAACAGAACAAAAATATTAATAATACTAGGTCTTTCAGATTTTGCTGCTGAACTTTGACCCTGTGTTTGCTCTTATTCATCAAATCTTAATCCAGTGCCCAGGGATTTGTGGGAAAGGCTGCTGTTGGTCTCAGTGTGTAGTGAATTAGATTTGGGAATCTTCAAATTTTAGCAGTGAGGTTGTCTTATTTCATGCAGTGCATTCCCTGTCGGTGCACAGCCATCAACTGCTGCACGCTCACAGGTACTGACTGCCTTTGGGAAGAGCAGCCTTCCCAAAGGGAAAGATGAAACAAGGAAGCTCCTGTTTCTCTGGGAGATAATCCCAGAGGTGAGGGGATCTTGGGTTTCATATACGAAAGCTCTGCTGTTTGTTCCAGGTCTTGTTACTGGAATTGACAAGCCGTGCTCAGTGCCATCCGCTGGGCTAATTCCAGCTGACGGCTTTCGACCACGGCTGGACCGCAGAGCTCCACGGTGACACTGGCGGCATTTCCCCATCTCAGGAATGCTCCAGCCAGTGGGCTCCGTGCCCGGCACAACCTGTCGCCTGGAGACTCGTGGTTTCCATAGCTTTGCTTAATAGAAGACATTTTTGTCTACTCGGAAGATACTTGTGTTTGCTGATTTGGAATAATACTAAGTGAAGCAAGGGTAAACCGATTTCACACAGAATCTCCTGTCAGAGCTCTGTGTTTCATCAAGAACGGTCTTAGAGTAACTCCAGTGAAGCTGTTTCATTCGGCTTGCCAGATTGAGTCCAATATGAACCTTCAACATACATATTATTGCATTAATTTTAATGAATAAAGATCACAGACGTATTACGTATTTAATTAACATAGCAAAACCCATTGTCAGTGAGCAAAGAAGTTATATTGCGCAGCCGCTCTAATGCAATCACCAGAGTATTCTTTATGACTATGAGAATATAATTTTCTTGTTAAAAAGCTTTGATGTTTCTTTAAATATATAAAAATACGGGATATGTATAAGGCTTGCCAGCCATCTCAAATGCCGTATCAAAATGAATCCTTTAGTTTTAATTTGTGTTTGTTTTGATGGGTTTTAAATAATTCTGATGTATATATACAAGCATATTTATAAATATAAGCAGAGGTATATGTGTATATACATAACTTTTGTTATAAAATCATAGGTGTTAATATTGAAAATATAACTGTTATGTCAATTTTCATATGTTACTTTTATGTCAATTTTCATATGTTACTTTTACCATTATTGTTGTCATTTTATTTGCACAGTTATGGGCTGTTTAACCACTAGAGTTTTGCTTTTCTTGTGCTTTTCTGCCTGGTTCAACTCACTGTTAGACAGAAAATGCTCCTTTAATTTGTTCCTGTGGAATTCAGGAGCACTGTGTTGAACATTCGTCTACTCCACCAAGACCCACTGCGCAAAGTCTCACCCGTGTGTCTGGTTCAGACCTACACGTGCTTTTTCATCCAAACTCCTTCATGCATTACCACATGGGTTGCTCTAAAGTTTCTGCAAGTCGAGGAGTCAAGAAGCCACCAGTCAGCTGAAGGACAGTATCTTGACATGTGCAAGACAGGCAACTGTCTCTGTGTTAGTCCTGAATTCATAACTCACAGGGAGTCTGTGTTTTGTAATAGGGGAAGCTATGGGCAGTACGTCTCATAGGTTGGCAGGAACTGCTTGCTGTGTAAAAGCTGGCTTAATGTAGGAGTCAAGATTTTAACATATACTTTGGTGTGTTTAATCCCACACTGATGCAGACGATGAAAACCATTGCTTGAACACAATATATTTAGATAGACTGTGGTTTATCTGATAAAAAAACCTGAATGTGAAAATGCAAACATAATTAGTCTAAAGTGTATCAGGCAGTATCAGTGCCACTTGAAATACAGAAATAAGTGAATTTATTGCTTATTTGGCAGGAACTATGGTTCTACAATCCTCACTTCTATTGTTGTTTTGATGCTGTGATTTTAACCCCTCTAAATGCTCTGAAATAAGCTTTTGGCTTTATGCTTTGTTTTGATGAATGGAGGTGACTGAATGTTCAACTAGAGACAGTTGCCTATAACATTACCTTGTATTTTTTCTATCAAAATTGGCACAGTATTCTTAGCTTAAAAAGGAAGTTTTTTTTTCCTTTTTTTTTTATTCTTTTACTGGAAATTTATAGTTTAAGGTTATTGCAGGATAGAGGAAAATAGTACAATAAGACAATCATACCAATTTTTGCCACCCAAAACCTTTTGATTTTGTTTTGAGGATTATCTCTTAAGGCTTTAAGAAAAAAAGGGAAAAAAAACCCACACAACTTCCCCTGGTGACAATGGAAAGGGTCACACTGGAAAAAAAGACAAATTTTTGTAATTAAATTTAGAGAAACACCTCTTTAAGGTGAGAATATTTTAAAGTGCAAATTGTCTTTCTTGTTATCTTAGAGGGCAGAGAGTCCCTTTTACTATTTAAAGCTTATTTTAAAAATAGCTTCAGTATGAAAGGGCCCACTTTTTGCTCAGTCTTTAGCAAAGAGTAAAATTAAACATACACTGTCCAGCAACACTCACTTTCCTTTAGATGGTCAGAAATAGTTAAAATATAGCAGAGAGCACTATCACTAATCTCAGTATCAAAATAGTATATACTTCTAGGGAGTTCCATAAAATTTAGTTTATGGAACTCAAAAGTTTTATAACCAAGTTGTTGGGGTTTGACGTATGGAATGACTGATTTCAGCAGGAGGTTTTGTTTTGGCGATGTCAGGAATTTTAGTCCACTTTTACCGTTACATGATCTGCATTGTGCATAGCTTTTATGGTGAATACATGCATGAAACAAGAACTACTTTATCAGTTTCTATGAGCAAATGCAGACTTCACTTTCTCTGGCTGTACACACCTCTCTTTTTAAAGAACATTAAATTTTACTTGGAAACAAATCCATAGGGGAGAAAATATCCTTAAATGGTCCTGTATTTTATGTGCTTTGATACATAAATACATGATGTGATACAAGAATTAGCTTCAGAAACATGGAATTTATTTATCAGTTGAGGCATTCTAGCTGTCACCAGTCACAAACAATGATTGTGACTCCCTTCTGCACACGTTGCTTACCTTATACAAAAATTCTGCATTTACATAATTCATTGTTCCTGAGATTTCATACTCCAGTTGAACAATTAGCTGCCAGTTAAAATAACAGGGGCTCTCCAATTAGATTTTGTGACAGGTTTTGACAAAGTTCAACTTCTTTTTAGAGGCACATTGTGAACTGGCAGTGCCTGGCTGACGGGGAGCATGTCAAGTGCCACAGATGGGCAGGCACAGGATGTGCAGGCAGTGTGGACGGGTGCTTGGAAAGCCATGGGCAGTGGTCAGCAGAGCACTGCCTTCCCATCTTGTGCAGCCCTGTAGTTACCACACGTGCTGTGTAACAGCTAACAGGCATGGGAAAGGCTGCTCCAAGATGGATGTTAAAGAAAGGCTATTAATAATTAAAAAATTGATAATACTTGGTATCGGTCAGTGGCCTCTGGCGTGACTTTGGGTTGATCACATAATCCTTTCTGTGGCATACATTATCCCTAAACAGGGATCCTTGCCTCCTTGGCCAATGTTAAACCTTGGCTTAACATCAACTCCCAGGTGAAGGAGAGGGCTTAGCTGGGAGGCTGTCCATCCACTGCAGCTCTCTGGGGCCAGCTGGCTTAGGTGGCAAGAAGGGGGGCAGCAAACTTGTGCTGGTTTTGGCTGTGATAGAGTAAATTTTCTCCAAAGGGTGGAGAGCAGCTCATGGACATACTGCCCGATGCCTTACCCTCTCAAACGGGTTAGCCAGGACTACAGTATTTGTCATTTGGCCTTGGGTTCCTTCTCAGCCACCTGCAGTGGACTCCTACTCTTAGTTATTAATATTACTGTTGTTTTTTTATTGTAGCATTTTGGGGTTGTTTTCAGTTGTGTGAAGTGCAGCCTCCCCTGCATGATAGTTTTTTCAGGCATAAAACTGGTAGTAGATATTGTATGTCCTAGGCTATGTGAGGGATAAGCTTAGGGATAGAATGGTATCAGAGGACTGTTCAATACAGACCAAACCAAGTCTGTCACCTTGGTGTCAGAGGCGGTCATTGGAGTGAACTGTCTTCCCTCACCTGTTGACTCCAAGCAGAAACCAGCAGTGAACTCACACAGTGCAGGGTAGATGATCCATGAGAGGAGTTTACTCAAGGACTGCATTACTTTGCAGTGCAGACATATTGTCTGACTTCAATTCCCACAAGCAGAATGGGGTGATAGCACTTCTCACCTCACTGGCACACTAAGGGAACAGACACATTAGAGGCTGTGAGATGTTAAGATACAGTAAGATATGGTGTTTTGCGGTGTGATGAGAGTGCAAAAGACAGACTTCTGTCTGAGAAGATGGATGAGTTTCCTTCAGTAAAGCATTAATACATGCTGTATTCTACTCCTGAAATGTGAGCTAGTAGTCACAGATTCTGCAGTTGTTTCTAGGGATTTTTTTATGCAGATGGTACCTTCTGATTGTCACATTATAAGACTCATGCACACACGAAAGGGAAGAGTGAAATGGAGAGGGGTAATCTAACTGAATATGAAGAGCATATTTATAAGCAGATTTTTTTTGCTTAGGTAAATAAGCTCACTCTTAGCCTTACGCATTTGAGCTCAGTCTGGCTATATCTGAGTTTATAAGATGTCTATGCCTCTTTTATTTATTTCCCTTTGAAAAGCCTCAGAAACGTGACTGCCATCACTAACATGCTGCTGAGAAAGGTCCATGTGGAGCTTTGTACCACTCCCCCTGCCTGTTTTTCCCTGTCTGGCTGGGCAGGTGTGTGCCTGCTGCTCTCTGAGTCAGGATTGGGAAGGCAAACGGATCTCCAGTGCAGGTCCCATTTGGGGCATCACCCTGTAACACAGGTGCTTCTCAGAAGTAAGCTACAAAGCTTCTTGGTCTTGTACACTCCTTTCCACAAATTGTCCTGCCAAAAAAGGGCCAGTGAAGCAAAGGTTTGGTGAAATAATTCCATTTGACACAGCCATATTTCCCATCTGTAGGACTGCACTGCACTTGACACTCAGCAGATCGTGTTTGTTCAGCAGATTTCAATTAAAGGTGTTAGTGCTTTTAAAGACCAAGCTGGACTTCTTCCAAAGCAGGTTTTTTATTTTCCTCTCCGTACATAGCTCCATAAAATGTCTTTGTACGGACAAAATGTGCATCTGCCTATACCCTTAGAAAGCTTTTATGATTAAGTTGTGGAAGAAATTCTTTTACCTTACCCTGTCTGAATGGGCAATAGTGTATGCTTGAGAGGAAGGAGACATTGAGGTTAGGGTTTGGATAGGAATAGGGATTTTAATGTTGGCGGAGGAATTATTATTTCTGTCTATTACAAGATTTCCCATAATCACCCAGTTGCCATTTCTCTCTGTTGTAAATGCTCAGAACCTGCTCCACACAGCTTACAAGAGAGAGAAATTGTATAGGGGTAGCTGGGGAACACAAGGTGATAACCAAACCATATTGGAAACACTTGACAGTAGCCATCAGCTACTGCTTCCTTCTCAATTTTTCATAGGCATCACAGTGGAGGAGGGTTTTGAAGGAACAGAGGATGGAGTTCTTCATCTTTTAGTCTGCTTGAATGATTTGAGAAGGCTATAAAAAACCACCCCAGGCTTAATTTTGTAGCAGCCAATTCTCACAAATTGTCTGTCTCTAGGAAGAACACAAAGCTTCTGCAATGCCAGGCCACCTGCAGATGTCACTTAAGAAAAAACAGCCCAGTTTTCTTTGGACTATCAAAACAAATGACTTGCTTGAAATCGTCCTGATTCTGTAAGGTGATTTTAGCTACGGAAGAAGAAATTTCTGCAAAAATTTCCATGAGCCTTTCAGAATTCTGTATAATAAATCTTTCCTCCATCACTGAAATCCCAGTATTTTAAATTTAGAAAATAGAAAACCATTGCTAAGGAGGAAGTAAACTTAATTTCATATTACAGAGTATTGATAGTATTTAAATAAAATATTTAGGTTCTTAGTTTGAATTTGGACTTTTGACCTCATATTATTAAGAAAATTTTAGTCTACTTAATTTTAAAGGATTTTTAATTTTTAATGCAGACTTTGTGTCATTTTACTTTCTTAATAATCAGAAGGTCACATGGTACCAAATGAGACACCTTATGACAACCTAAATTGAATATATCATTATTACCTTTATCAATCAAAAATAATTAATTGAATTGTGAGTATTGCTCATAGATCATAATGTCTGCTTCTGAAAAATGCATAAATTGTCCTCCAGTAGCCATGCCCAGACTAGACAGGAGTTGTAAAAGAAATTTGTAGAAAGATGTCTTCAAAATGATGGGTGTTTGCACAGTAAAGCTGAGTAAGAAGGCAACTGTTCAAAGTACCTTTTAAATTTTTTGTTTTAGATCTTTTTTAAAAAAATACAGTTTTCTATTTCTAGCATGAATTAACATAATTCACACAGGAGATATATTTAATTTCTTTATGTCTGTCTAGTTATTTCCATGTAAGACAGGACACTATTTGGACATAATTCTAACCACTACATGAATTTATAGCTGCATGTTTCTGGTGCCACATTAATTTTTATCCAAATACAGTAAAATTATTCAGCATATGAGTGATTCCTGAAACCAGTTATCTTAATATATGAACTGATTCTTAGGCAGAGAGGACAGGGCCTTATTGTTATGCAGTCCCTACTTCCTCTTAAAACAGTTTTCTTTTAAGTTTGTCCTTTTACTCTGTTTTCTTCTTTCAAGGCCAAAATAATTGCTGGACAGCTCAGATTCAGTGCCCTTTAATTGAAATGGCTTTTCTTCTGACTCATGTCTGTTTTCTGATGGTACACAGAAAACAGTCATAACTTCTATTCTAGTTAGACTTCTATTCTCCTTATGTGTTTTACAAGCTGTCATTGCACTTGTGATCTGAATTCATCCTTTTGAGAATATTGGCCAGAAGCCTCTGCATTATGCCAGAATAGGTCTTGCTAGTGTCACATGCAGCAGCTCTCTCACGCACCTGTTTAAAAATGCAGATGCTAAATTTGCAGCTGTTCAGTGGTGTGCCCTTCTGATTTGTCACTTAAAATATTGTACTTATTGCATACAAGTTTTCTCTCACCCAGCATGTAGCAGTGTTCTGTTTTACTGTGGGTCTGTGGCTGCCCCAGCCAATCTGTAATGCTTTACCACTCCGACTAATGTATGTACTTAATGCAGAGAATCTGCCTAGAATCTGAATAGTAGCCAAAAGCATTTCCCTCTCTGCTCCTGTAAGTGTCCTTAACAGTGGTCTTTCTTCTGGCAATGTGGGGAATGGTATTAACTGTTCATAGCTTAAGCCAGCTTAAAAATTCATCCTGGTACCAGAAGGATAGACTATTTCATAGCATATATTACACAGGACATCATGATGACTACTAATATATAGGTATGCAAGACTGAACAGGTCAGTTTTACTCATAGAATATGAGTACATTCACTGAATCACCAGAAATAGTGATATGTGTGAAGCTGAGTCCTCATTGAATATATCTTATCCTATCATAACAAGACACTGTATTTCTCATTGGTTCCTATAGTTATCAGATTCTATATAAAAATCCCCTCCTCTCAGCTGTAAAACCATGCCAGCAAATCTGGCATTTTAATGCAAGTCACAAATACAACTAAGAAAAATTCTGATTCTTTAATTTCATACTTACAGCAACTTCACATGGCATATGTGTAGAGAGGCAATACTCAGATACTTCGTTATTAAAAAGACAAGAAATAGAAGAACAATCCACCTGGCATAGAAAGAGTAATAGCTTCCAAAGAAAGGGGTTCTTAGAAAGTCCTGTGATGGTAAAGTGTAATATCGGCATGATTTTAAATATAAAAATCTCAGAGTTTGGCTAAGTTTAGCTAGGAGTAATGTAAATAAGTTTTTATAGAGCAGTTGTGGCAAACCCTGTGTTTGGTATCCTAATATTTCATTTGTGGTTCCTCAGCCTAATAGCCTCATCATAACCCAAATTTATATGAAAAAACCCTCCATCTTACATGCAATTAAGCTTTACTGAGGATGTAAAATTACAGCATAGCCAACGTGAAATAGGATAATAGATGGCAGTGACATCTGTCAGACTCAAGAATAAAACTACATTAGGAACCCCCAGCCTTGATAGTATTGTCTCAGATTTCCATAACCAGTGTTAAAAAATGCAGTTATGTTATGCACTTAGTGTTTCAGAATGGGCTTCAAGTATAGGAATGAGGCTAGGAGGGGGTATCAAATAATTTTAACTAGTGCAATTAAGATGCCCAAAACCATCTGGAGAAGCAGCCGTGCCTGTAGTGGTGAATACAACAGAGTCATGGACCACTTCCTGGCCCTGATGCTGAGTGACAAGGCCAGGCCATATTTATACTCTGTAATTTATGGCCTAAAGGACTAATCCTATGAGGAAGGCTCCTGTTGCATCATTATTAGGTTTTGGGAGGGTTTTTGTTTGTCTTTTTCAGTTGAAGATGTTGGGCACTGTTGCAGCCCACCAGACCGGTGTTTCCACAGCGTAATTGGAAGAATTGTGTGTTGTAACGGGATGACACGCAGGGATGTTTGTGGGCAAGCCCTTGTGGAGTGTTGGTTGGGGAGTCTGTAGGGCAGAGGGACTCTTGTCCTGACTGACGCTCGCCTGGTGCTACCCCCTGCACCCTGCCTGCCTCAGTTCCCCCAGCCCACAGCTATGCCAGGGAGTGTGCCAGCAGGGAAGCAGGGGGAATGGCTGCAGATCCAGCACCTGAGCTTTCTTCCTGGCTTTATTTCATTTAGTACTGGTGCAGCCAGGCAGTCTACTTGGCTTGCAAAAATATAATACGCAGTTAGTTTAAAAAGGACGACAGGACACCAACCCCACACCACTTACACATCAGAAGTTCCAAGCTAATAACTCCCAACATACTATAATTAATTAGAGTAAAAAAAGCCCCAGAAATTATGATGTGCCAAAGAAAGAGAGCAGGAGAAATCAAGGGCATTAGGGTTGTCCTAGTATATAGATGGTGCAACGGTGAGAATACTGACACAAAAATCTTTATTAAAGTAAATTAAGAAGTTTAAAAGAAGAAATTACTAATGCTATAATATAGGAACAAGTCCCATGTTGCACAAAAATGGTATAATTTTTCTTCATTAATGGGTAAGATGGGAAAGGACAGATAGGAAAAAGAAGTCCAAAAACAATATGTTGTTAACTACATCAGACCAAGGAGAGCCAAATGAGACACATCTAGATGGGAAGCACCTTCACAGGCCCTTCTGTCTCACCACTGGGCACATAGCAAAAACAGCTCTTCTCACTGATCTCAGGTATATTTAATCAGCTAGGCAAAGGTGTATTCATCCTGGCACGAGATGTAATAATTGCCTGAGGAAGCAGCAGGAAGGATTGCTTTAAGGCTGCTATTGCAGAAGTGTGGAGGAGCTAGCCAGGGGTGAAACAGTATTTCCAGAAGAGGAAGGCCATTGATTTTTCAGGCTTATGGCTTCTTCTCCTCCCCTTAGCTAAAACTGTTTTGCACTTGCTAGTAGTAATACACCCATGCCAAATGAGTCTCCCCAGACACTAATTGAAGAAAAATGACAGGAAAAAGATGTTTGTTAAATTTTATTTTGTTTTGATTTTACTTTGCACTGCAGAAATTAATATTGTGCATTTAGTCAAGTTAATAAATGTGAGGTTATCATATTCACAACATTTACACATAATTTTGAATATTTTCAAGGTAAACAACATCCACATTTCCATATTACTAAAGGAAACAAACTACATAGAGAACACAGGAAATTAGTATGTTTCCCCAAGTAGTAATTTCTTTTCTAGTTTGCACGGATGAGAGAGGATTTATATTGCTCAATGAAGGAAAGTTTAAACCACTCTTGTATACAAAAAAAAAGGAGAAATGTTATATTGTAGATGAAATATAATATTCTCTGTATATGAGATTCCAAAGATAATTAATGCACTTCTCTCTCAGAAATAATTTCTTAAAAATTCATAAAAATAAAGAACAGAGTCCTCTAAAGATCAGCTAAGAAAAAACAACAAAACCAAACAAACCTGTCTGCTCTTGTGCTGGGTGGGTAAGTTGACCCTGGCTGGATGCCAAAGCTCCTCTGTCACTCCCCTCCTGAGCTGCATGGGAAAGAGAAGATAAAATGAAAGGCACAAGGCTTGAGATAAAGACAGGGAGAGATCACTCACCAGTTACTGTCACAGGCAAAGCAGACTCAGCTTGGGGAAATTAAATGAATTTATTACGAGTCGAATCGGAGTAGAATGATGAGGAATAAAACCAAATCTTAGATAACACCTTCCCCTCGCCACTCCCTTCTTCTTGGGCTTAACTTAATTCCCGATTTCTCTGCTTCCTCCCTCCCAGTGGCACAGGGGGACAGGGAATGGGGGCTGTGGTCTCTGCTGGTCCTTTCTCCTCACATTCTTACCTTATTCTAGAGTGGGGTCCCTCCCATGAGAGACAATCCTCCATGAACTTCTCCAGTGTGAGTCCTTTCCATGGGCTGCAGTTCTTCACAAACTGCTCCAGTGTTGGTCCCTTCCGTGAGGGGCATTCCTTCAGGAAGAGACTTGTCTGGTATGGTCTTCTCTCTCCATGGGTCCACAGTTCCTGCCAGGAGCCTGTGGGCCTCCCACAGGGTCACAGTCTCCCTGGAGCATCTGCTTGCTCTGATGTGGGTTCCTCCATGGGCTGCAGATGGATCTCTGCTCCACTATGGACCTCCACAGACTGCAGGAGAACAGCTGCCTCACCGTGGTCTGCACCACAGGCTGCAAGGAAATCACTTCTCCAGCACCTGGACTACCTCCTCCCCCTCCTTCTTCCCTGACCTTGGTGCCTGCAGGACTATTGCTCTCACATATTCTCATTCCTCTCTTCTCTGGCTGCTGTTGCACAGCAATTTTTTTGTTTTTTCTTAAATACATTATCCCAGAGGTGGGACCACTGTCACTGACTGGCTCAGCCTGGGCCAGCAGTGAGTCTGTCTGTCTTGTAGCTGGCTGGCTTTGGCTCTGTCTGACGAGGGGAAGCTTCTAGCAGCTTCTCAGAGAAGCCACCCCTGTACCTGCCCCCCATGACCAAAACTTTGCAACACCGACCCAATAGAGGTGGGTCAGAGTGAATGTTGCTATGGGTTGAATGGTAATTAATCTGAATGTCAAAAAAGTTCTCAATTACATTAGTTGCACTGGGCTCTGTGTACCTTAGCCCTTTTGTTTGAAGCAATAGCAAAATCTTGAAGCAAATCCCTTGGTTGTTCCCTTTTCTCACATGCTAGTTCAGTTTCCAGGGCAGCTTTTGGATCATGCAAGACAGGTGACCTTATAGAGAGAAGCACCATTGGTGGCTCCCTCCACTTTTGCATCAGGAGAGGTCGGATTCCCATCAAGCATGCATGGATCGAACCCTCAGACTGAACTTCCCAGCAGCCACATGATTTGATCTAATTATTGTTTCACTCTCTGCCAGGAAATAGCTGATAATATGGAAGAGGTTTTTTTGTTATTGTTGTTTTGTTTGTTTGGGTTTTGGGGGATTTGTTGTTGTTAGTTTTGTTTGTTTGGTTGGTTTGGGGTTTTTGTTTGTTTTTTTAATTGTTGTGAAAAGGGGAAAAAGCCCAGTGATATAAAACCAGATTAAGTGAAGGCAATTTATGTGGATAGTGGTAACTGCATGAAGGGTATCATACTGGCACTGGTAAAGTGAATTGAGTGGAATGAAAAAACACCTTTAACTTTATGGGAGAAATTAGATTCCTAGTAAAAAATTAAAATGAGTAATAATTACTAAGTGCTTAGCCATTCCCATAATCCTGTAAAACCATCTGTCAACAAATTAAATAAAATTTCAACGAAGTACTGCCATGTGGGCTAATTTTTAACTTTAGCTCAGACTAAAGTTTTTTTCTGGAGCTACCATTGCTCCTGTTAAAACAGGAACATCAGCTGTGGGCATGCGTTTTCCAGCCACCCTGTCCTGTCCTTCTAGGTTAAAGGAGGTTTCTACTTCTTCAGATGGTTTGTAAATCTGACTACCAAATTTTCTGAAGCAGAATCTGCTTCAGAATTGACCCAGTTTTGCAAATAGTTTTAAAAGAGCTGAAATCACACTTTGGCTTAAGAAGAAAAGAAGGAAAAAAAATTGAAAATAGGAAAAGGAGATTTACACATTTCATAGCACTATTTTGTCATGTTTTCTAAGAAATTCATTATATAATATGGCCCTTTAATCCATAACAAGATTAAAAGTAATTGTTTTCCCATGTTCTGTTCTCCTCTGAGGCTGATTCAATACATATCCCATTGTTTGTGTAGTATTGCATTATTTAGTGAAATCCTCAGATCTTGAACAACTGTTTGCTGGTTTTGACCTGCAACATTAGAGTAACAGCACTACAAAGACAACAGATTTTGGCAGCCTTAAATTGTTTTCAGCTGAACTATGATATTTGCAATTAATATGTCACTTAGAAAATTGCATCTACTTGTATTCCTTTCTGACTGTTTTTGAAGTAGCACCATTTACTAGAATCTACAAAGACCTAAGAATTTTTGAAGATACTATGCAATTCTGTAATAAGTTTGTATTTATTTGTGTTATACATTTCATATCCAGGAGTGCTGAATTGGTCTGTAGATCAGGTCCACATGAATTTAAGAACCACTCAGTAGTCAATGGTGTCTTAATAGCAAATGATGTCTTAATAGTAAAAATACAAAGCATGTGTTAAATTTTACATTTTCTTCAGTAAACATATATACATGTATTACATACATACATGCTTTTTTTTTTCAAATGACACTTTTCCCTGTTATTGTAACTGTAGTCATTACCTTATAGAATGTCAGAAGTAGAGTCCGGATGCAGTGACTATAATTTAATGCTATTCTATGCATCAGAATTTGTTGACATAAATTCTGTTCACTACTTAACTCTAAACTGTTATTTGTCTTAATGAGCTTAGTTGACGGTCGTTCCTTTGCTGGAGGGATGTTAGATTAGAAACTGGAAGATGGAGACTTGAGGAGACTTTGCCAGCTGCATAGACAAACAAGGCTTACTTTATTATTGCCTTAATAAAAGCTATTGAGCCCTGAGTACATAGTAGTTTCTTGGCACCTCGTACCCAGTGTGCATGGAACATCCGATTCTCCGGTTAAGTGGTCTGTTCAGTTACACTTCATTTCTCTGGCCCATTTTTCCTGGCTTTCCAGCCATCCTCTAGTCTCACTAAACAAATTCCTAAGTAACTATATAAAAACTCTTTCAAAATATAAAAACATGCAGAAGGTGAATCCTGCTCCTGCCTGCTCCTGAGCAGCCTGAATTCCCATGAAGTCCAGCAGGAAAGGGATCAGGCACTGTTGAGGGATCAGGCAGAAGCTTGTGTGAGTTGGCCTGGGTTTAATGCCCCACAATCTCTTGCTGGAAATGAAATTTGCACCTGTGGAATAGCTCCAGGAGCTAAAAATCTGCAAGTCTGACTCTCTGTGTATTTCTTTTTGTTTGGTTTCTAAAGAGATTTTTCACCAGCCAAACTGTATTTCCATCAGTTGATAACCTGGATCATAAACTCTTGAGCTTTTTTTTTATTTCCTTGATATATTATTTAGTACTCTCAGGGTCTTGGGACCTCCAGGATGATGTATTTCCAACTAGGAATATTAACCATGAAAACCCTTTTAATGAATTAAAGAATGTTAATCATGGCAATGAAAAGTATATTTTTTAAAGAATATTTTATACAAAACTAAGGAACAAAATTGAACTACTTGAAATTCTTGTAGTATAAAAGTGAAAGCATATTTGACTATTACACAAAATGTTCAAAATAGTTCTCATGAAGAATTGTTTTGGTCTGGTTCACAAATGAAAAAATGTAGAATCTGTGCTTGCCTATTTAATAGCCATTCAGAGAAATCTGTACTTGATCAATATTTTTGCAGAAGGTTGATTGATATTCATTGTGTTTCACAATGACAATCTAGAAAGAGATGATGAAGAGATCACAGTCATGAAACAAAAGATAATACTGTAGCAGTCTGAATTTAACCAGCCTGTCTTGGTTAATAATTCCTAGTTAACTCTTTTAGATTTTTAACTGTAACTGAGGTCGATTGTAACTGTTGAATGGAACAAGGGATTTTGTTGTTGTTCTTGCATGTGAAAGGGTGATTCTACAGGTTGCCAAGTGCTCTAGCTTTCATGCAACAACGCACATGCTCAAGTCATTAAATGGCTTCACTCAAGCCTTCAGTCGTTCTTTGTGGTCAGAATCAAGCCGATGAAGAACACTTTTGCTGGATGGAGATGAGTAAAGTTACCAAAAAAATCATAATCCTAACTAATTTCTTTCTGTAGCTAGTGTACTAGATTAAGTAGTATATTTTTTTATTGTTTTACTTACTTTACTGCCTTAGGGTGAGCCATTTGACAGAATCACTTTAGCTTCTTTGATTTTGATTAGTCAAGGATGAGGATATACTCAGATATATTGCTTGTTACATCACAAAACAGAGCAGGTGACTTGCAATATCTAATCCTGGAGAACTTTTTTTTTCTGTATCCAGATTGGAAAGACCTTGTAAAAGACTTTCTTAACTAGCTCATTATATTTTATATTGAAGACAAATTTTATGTTTAAGGTAGTCTGTTTATGCTCTCAAAAATGTTTAAATATATTATTTTACAAGTTTTATTTTTATTTTAGTTTGTGTAGCTAATGGAGAATGAAACTACATCGCTCTTAACGATACATAAGAAAATTGGTGGAGACTTAAGTTCTGCAGAACTACAGAGTTTATTTTAAATTTTGTTTCCAGACCTCAAAAGGTGACAATTTTGCTCATTTAATCTGCTATGTCTTTTTTCCTCAATGCTGAGAATAGCTGCCATAGAGTAACATATTTGAAAAAAAAATATAATTCAACTTAATTAAGATTGAAAGTAAGTTTTGAATAGTAGACCCAAAGAAATAAATTCTAAAATACTTTTTGCAGTGGGAAGAGTATGCATTTCAAGATTTACTTTTGGAAAATGCAGTAAATGGATACTTTTGTGACTGATGGGTTCATGGGCCACACGTTCACATGTTCCACATATTTGTATTTCCTGCATTTGATTATGATAATTTATTGAAGGCTGATTTTTTTTTTTTTTTGAGGGGGGTGTTGTTTTTTTGTTTCATTTTCTGTTTCATTTTGTTGGACACTGAGAAGGTTCAGGTGGTAAAGAAACAACATTTAATATTAAAGTGCAATATATAGTGTCTCGATCAGTCAATTTTATGTAAAAGGATAATGTGAGATTATACCCTTTGTGGCATAATCTCCCTTCACACAAACTGCATCTGTAGTGTTTTAGATGAGAAAGAGGGCCTGCCCTTGCCTCTTGCTCTCATTTGGTGTCTGAGTGTATCTCACTCTTGAACAGCAGTGAAGGGTAATGCCAATTAGCAACTACCAAACTTAACCAATTTTCTTGTATTTGAAAGCATCCCAGTTATATAACCCCTGGTACCTTTACAGATAGGGAAAATTACTTTATTTTTCCTCTGGCCCCTTAAGAAAGTCTGCTTTGATCTATGACCTTTAAGATATCTTGAGCAGGATACCTTTATTTAAATAGCACTGAAATTTTTATTTACATACTACTGTAGAAGTTTTCTTTTTTTTTTTTTTTCACTTGTATATCCTGTTATTAAAATCTTTAAGGGCACCTGCAATTAGTTCTTCATACTGGTTTTAGCATCTCTGTGCTGCAACTGTTTGCCATACATATAAGCCTAGCAGATGTATCTGTATTTGCTATTGCATTTTCTATGTAGACATACCTCTTTACAGAAAGATAGTGAAGCAGTGAAACAAGGTACTGGAAAGCAAAAAAAAGAGATGAAGAAGTGAGCACTCCTTCACCTCATTTGACAGTGTGACAGAGGAAGGGTAAAGGGCAAACAGCGCCGTGATCCGAACTGGAAGGAGACCAGGCTCACTCCTTCTACCCATGCAGGAGCATCCCCAGGAACTTGCTGGAGCTTGCTTTTAGCATGACAGATGATTTTGGAGACAGACAGTGCTGTTTTAATTAAAACAAAATGCAGTGTCTGTTACGTGTCTTCTATTTATAGCTTAGGTAAATATGTTCATCTTTGCTTTGACATCTTTGAAGAACAGTGAGGATCATTACTATTAACATATGAATATCAGCTTGGCTTTTGTGTGTTGGCTCAGAGCCAGTTTTATGAGTTTTTAATGACACTGCCAAGTTCATCAGGTTCTCTCCTGTAACTGAGGTTATTCATGTGGATAAGTGGTTATAGGGCCAAGGCCTGGTATCTTTACAAACACCTAAGGCCTCCCAAAAAGAGGTTTAATGGCATGACTCACAGACATAGTGCCTCCAGTCTAAGTGCTTTAACAGTTACTGGTGTAGCTGATAATATTTGATAATTGGTGACAGTAAATGAGAAATTGCCTTTTATTTTCATGCAATACAAATCATCAAGAGTACTATATTCAGGTTTTATATTCAGTGAGATCCTGTTTAGCTTTCACCAATGGTAAAAGACAAGGAACAAAAGATATAACTGTTCCTTCTTCCCAGTAATTTGACTGGGCTGCAAGCATCAGTGCAACAGTATGACAGAGAGTTCTACAGATTGGGTGGTTGGTTGTTGTTGTTGGGTTTTGTTTGGTTGTGTTTTCTTGTTTTGTTTTTGTTGTTTTGTGTTTTGTTTCTTTTTTTTTTAATTATAGGCTGGGTTCCCAAAACAGCTTAATTGAAATTCACTTCAAGTTAGGTTGCTTTTATTTAGGCCTTAATTGGTAATGCTTGGACTGAAAGGTATCTGAGGATGAGGACAAAATGTTTGTAGAGAACCTGTCATGGTGGTGAAGACTTTTATGGACTAACAATGCAAATAGCGATATTTGAAGCAAGAGGATGTTTTTGCGTATATTGTTATACTAATATTTTGTTATTGGTATTTTTTAAAATAGGAAATATATTTGATATTTAATAATATATTTTAAACAATTAAACAGCTGAGATGCTCAAACATTCAAATATGCTCCTTTAAATTTTCAAACAATGAAAATGGAAGGGGTCTCAAAAATTATCTCCATAGTATTTTTATTCTACAGCATATGTTTACAGTTGAGTTATTAATGAACATGTATAGCAAAAAAGCAGAACAGGTCAAGATATCTGTGCTGTAACAGAGAAATTATAGTAACATGCACTAAAATAATAACGAATCATGATGCTTCATTGGTTCTAAATTTATTATAAAGCTGCTTAGTAGTTTTTACTGTGCAGGAATATGCATATTTATCCTGCCTTATCTACAAGTTCAAGTAAAATATGATCAATATTTAGCAACTGATTTAAAACACCCACAGGGTTTCATGGACAACAAGAGGCTTCAGCTTTACCTTTCTTAAAAAGGCATGCAATCATGTAACTTTTAAAAGGTACCGTACAAATAGTATTGAAGTATACTATCTCATAATGTTTTCCTAAATGTTTATTAATGTTAACATATATCTCTCCATTATTCCCATACTTGGATACTTGTGTTTTCAAATCATGCAGTGTGAAATTCGTGACAGTTTATGAAAGGCAGGGGCTTCTTAACTAACCTCATGTCCTTCTATGACATGATGACACTCGATGGATGAGGAAAAGGCTGTGGATGTTGCCTACCTGGACTTTAGTAAAGCTTTTGACACTGTCTCCCACAGCATTCTCCTGGAAAAGTTGGCTTCTCATGGCTTGGACAGATGCACTCTTCACTGGGTAAGAAAATGGCTGGATGGCAAGTCCCAGAGAGTGGTGGGGAATGGGTTTACATCCAGCTGGTGTCAGGTCACCAGCGGGGATGGAGAACACTCAGTCAGTTTGCAGACGACCCCACATTGGACATCAATGTTGATCTGCTGGAGGGCAAGAAAGGTCTAAAGAAGGATCTACACAGGCTGGATCAAAGGGCTGAGTCAAATTGCATGAGATTCAAAAAGGCTGAGTACCAGGTCCTACACCTGGATCACAACAACCCCAGGCAGTGCTACAGGCTGGGGGATGAGTAGCGGGAGGATGGAAAGTTGCCCAGCGGAAAAGGACCTGGGTTTGCTGTTAGACAGATGGCTGAACATGAGCTGCCAATGTGCCCAGGTGGCCCAAGAAGACCAATGGCATCCTGGTTTGTACCAGGCACAGTGTGGCCAGCAGGACTAGGGCAGTGATTGTCCCCCCTAGTTGGCAGTGGTGAGGCCACACCTTGAATCCTGTGTTCAGTTTTGGGCCCTCACTACAAGAAAGACACTGAGGTGGTGGAGCGTGTCCAGAGAAGGGCAACAGCACTGGTGAAGGGTCTGGAATACAAGTCTGATGAGGAGCAGCTGAGGGAGCTGGGGTTGTTTAGCTTGGAGAAAAGGAGTCTCAAGGGAAGCCTTACACTATCTACAACTACCTGGAAGGAGGTTGTAGTGAGGTAGGAGTTGGTCTCTTCTTCCAAGTAACTAGTGACAGGACAAGAGGAAACAACCTCAAGCTGCACTAGGTGAAGTTTAGATTGGATAATAGGAAAAATTTCTTCCCTGAAAGGATTATCAAGCATTGGAACAGGTTGCCCATGTAAGTGGTTGAGTCACTTCATGAGTGTGTTCAAGAGATGTCTGGATGTGACACTTAGGGAGAAGATTTCGTGATGGACTTGCCTGAGTTAACAGTTGGAATCAATGGAGCTTAAAGGTCTTTTCCAACCTAAATGATTATATGAAATATTACAGGCTTGAGTTTGCTTTCCTGTAAAGCAATCATATATACTAAGCTAAAGTATCATGAAATTGAAGATGCAAAGGTCAAGAAAGAGGGTGATGTGTCTTTTGTTAGTGACCTGTGCTCTGGAGTGGTACTTTAACTGGAACATATGACGTGTTTATCAGAACTTAGATAATCTTTTCCTAGATAGTACTCCTAGGTACTGATAGGGATTAATTTCATAGAAATACTGCAAGTAATAGCAGGGATTTGTTCCTCACATTAGTAAAATAATACTTTCTTCCCGGTTTCAGGAATTTTAGAAAAGAAAGTAGATTCTCCAAGTGCTCTAGGTTACACATCAAAACCAAAATAAAACACTGAGATATTTTTCCCAGTGCTAAGCACCAATAGTTACAGCATGACTTTCAAGAGATGCTTAGGTAAGGTGTTAATTAGCCTCAACCAAATGCAAACATTTATAGACTGATTTTCCAGGAGATAGTGCAGCTTTTATTATTTGCTTACATGTTGTGCATGTAGTGCTGGGCTTTTGCTGTTTGTTTCCCTCTCTCACCACTTTTTTAATCAGTTTACTGTTTATTTTGTTTTCTAATTATTTCCCTTATGAAAAAAATATGTACCTTTCCATCTCAGAACATGACAATTGCAAATATTGGACTATCTTCTACCAGATAAAACTTCTATTTCAGCATATGCTAACATTTTTCTATCTACCATATGGCTCATTTTGGCTTTCAGTACAATTTCTATAGTTTGCTTTAAGGAATAAGCTTTGTAAGCTTCATAAAAGTACCAGACCTGACTGTTGTTTGTGCAGAAGAGCCAGTGGACCCCACACTTCTGTACAGAATGGCAGCTCTTCAAGGAGCTTCTTCATAGCCATTAAGGCTTGAACCTATAAACATAAAACATTTTATTACAACTGTAGGTAAAAACTCCACTTTGAGAGCTGGCAAGGAGAAATTTTTTTATCTCCATTGATCAAAGAGTTTCTGTGTCAGAAAGGCTTATTTTCATGTAGTCATCTAGAAGTTTTATGGCTAGGATACAGAAAAGTTTATGCTTAGCTTTCTTTGCATTCTGAGTCAACATTAGCATATATGTGAGCAAAAATGTAGGAATAGGTGGTAAAATTAAAATTATATAAAAATCGATATATATATATATATAGTGTTTACAGAGATAACATTTGGAGGAAAGGTAGAGTCTTTATAAACCCCATTTAATCATAAAATTGTAGAATGGTTTGGGTTGTAAGGGACTTTGAAAGATTGTCTAGGCCAACTTCTTAGACAGGGATATCTTTAACTGAACTAGGTTGTTCAAAGCACATTCAACCTCACAATTGAACACTTCTCTGGGCAACCTGTCAGTGTCTCAGCACCCTCATTGTATAAAAATTTCATCATTACATCCAATCTAAATGTATCGTCTTTTAGTTTAAATTGTTGCCCCTTTGTATCTTTTGTTTCAAGAATCGGAGAATGGTTGGGATTTGAAGGGACCTCTGGAGGTCACCTAGTCCAAGCTCTTGCTAAAGCAGATTCCCTTACAGCAGGTTGCACAGAATCACATCCAGGAGGGTTTTTAATATCTTCAGAGAAGGAGACTCCACAACATCTCTGGGAAGCCTGTTCAGTGCTCGGGCACCCTCAGGAAGTTTTTCCTCATGTTCAGCCAGGCTCATTCTCAGGAATGTATCAAACTGATCTTTGTTGCTTGTTGTCTGCTCTGGCTTGGATCTCCTCCTGTGTAAGAAAGATTGCATAGCAAAAGAATTTGTGTAGTGTACAGGTTTTCCAGAAATTTTAAAGCCAAATTAGTTTGGTCTTTCTCTTAAATGTTGCATCAAAGTCTTCTTGTTTTTCAAACTTAAAATCTCCTATGTACATTCACTTACTCCCCAGATCAGTCAGTCATCTGGTACTACAAATACCATGTTGATATGGATTAAGACAGTAGCATTATTTTTTTTTTTTTTTAATTTCTAATAAGTTCTCTCTCTCTATTTTTTTTTGTTTAATTTTTTTTTCCCCTGAGAACGTATGAGCAATGATGTTTTGCTTCTCTTTGAGCAGGAGACATTTTTCTAGGGAAGTATTTTAATCTTCCTTAGATATATACTGTACAGAAAAGTGAATCTTCTAGGACAGGCCTGACCATTGTGCTTATGTGTGTCACCTCTACTGACTTTACTGAGATAATTTTGACTACTTTTCAATTCTGCTGGCACTAAAGATTCAATAAAATTCAGGCAAAGCCACAAGGTTCTATTTTAGGCCCCCAAAAAATTAACTTCTAGATAAGGTACTATTAAAAAACCTGCAGAACATAGTAAATAAGTAAAGGAAAAAAATAAATTAGAGAGATGAGGAGGAGAGGAACAGGCTGACTTGCAGATTCAGGAATATATGTGGCAGGGCTGGCAATTCAAGAAGCCTTATTTCTAGTTTAAGTCTAAGAGTTTTTGACCCGAAAATAGTTGGTAAGAAAATTATACTCATATTACACCATTTCAATAACTTTTTAGACTACAGATATCCTTAAACTGCAAATATGAACAGCTGTTATCTAGTTACACTGCATTAGAAGAAAAAAGTAAATTACATCTCAACTGGTAAGAATGTTCTTCTAATCCCATAGCTCCAAATTTCTTTACAGAGTTTGAAGTTTTGGGTTAAAGGTGACTCATCTGACTTTTGTCCTTCATTCTTTTACTTTTCCATTTGTTTACTTATTTTTAAGACATTTAGAACTCAGCTACTCTGTTTTCTATCAAGGGGAGTAGTAGTGACATTATCAGTCATTCCCACTTTCAAAGTTATTTAAAACCTGGGTTTCTTTTAGGCATACTATCTAGGGTTCCAATATTTTCTTGTAACGTTTTCCTTTTCCTGAATAAAGTACACATTTTGAGTGGACAAATTGTCATTGCATCCCCAGGTACTTCTTGCAGTGACTTCCATTGACTCGAGTGCATGTGCTTGTGAAAACACAAATGATCGACTGCACTGAGTCAACTGAGTCAACAACACGCTCATTATACTCCCAGATGCTTTTATTTTCACATAGCAAGCATAGCTTTATGGACCATTGTTTTCTTTTTCTCCCATAAGGATTTTTCAGTGTACTTATAATTCCAGAAATGAACGATCTATTGCATATTTAAAGAAATTCCTGTCAAGACCTTGAGAAATGCAGGGTATGCTACACATTATTAATGTGGAAGTTTGAACTTTCAGCATTTGTTTTAAGAGGTAATTCTGGGGAAAATCAACAACAACAACAACCAACAAACCCAACCAACTAATGCCCCTTCCCCACCTTCTTCTCTCATGATAATAATATAGTACTTGATTATTGGTTTTTGTCCATCGTCTTTCATGTCTCGCTGTATGGAAGCAAGTCACAACAGCTATCTGAATATCACCCCAGAGAGGTTATTTCTGTGCTTTCTCTGTGTTTACAAACAAAATGTGTTGTTTTTCCTCTCACATATGTTATTATCTTTCTCTAAATACTTGTTACAAATTGACTGTTAATTTATCAAGTACCTGTAATGGATGTTGCGTATTTGAGATATTGCTGAATTTCTAAAGGTCGTGTATATTCATTTACATCTCTGGGAAGCCCACTGCCAAAGTTTATCAAACCTTTCAGACATGCTGATGGATGTTGGAATATCAGCAGATGACTAATGCATTCTGCTTCTATTGGTATAGTTAGCAAATGAGAAATGTACACCTCTGGTATTTTGTACTTCAGGTTTAAGCTAAAACAAGAAGCACAGAATTAACATGCTCTAAAAAGTAGGCTGTGTTCTGCTGAATGCTAAAAAGCAAACAAACACATGGATCAGAAAGTTATTGTTTGAATAAAGATATAATATTTGCATTTTTTTGCATTCAATTGAATGTTTTTTACTCTGTCGCACAGAGCAATATAATATTTAAATATTTACTCATGATTCTTACTATCCTGGATTAAATTCAGTTTTAGTACAAGAAATTCCATCGCATTAAACTAAAGAAGACAGGGAGAAAGCTAGATTTTTCACATCTGTTAGAGAATTTATAGAAGTCATTAGAGCTGCAATAATGTATAATTATATAGTTCTGACTGCAGTCAGAATCAAGACTAGTAAATGCTGTTATGCTAATAGGATTTTTTTTTAAAAAAAAAAAAAGCAGAAAAAAAACCCTAGTCTTTTTTTAGTTCCTGCTCATCAAATGGGTCAGCCAGCCATGGATGGGTGCAACTATAGATGAATGTGTGAAAGGTCCCTTTTTGCAGGCTAGCCAAGCAATTTGTCTGTGTCACTGTTCAGTTGGAGGCAAGTGTGATATTTCTAGTATTTGCTGGAAATGGAAATGGACCCAAATTCAAAAATATGAAAAGTACGTTTCAGAATGTTGAACCAGGAAATCAGAAGTGTCACTGCCTTCTTTACCTGTAAGAAGGATCTCAGATTTATGTGCTTACTCCCACCAAAGTGAAGGGCATTTTGATCTTACACTCCTGTGTTGCTTGGAGCACTTCAGAGTGAGCTCTGGGATTGACTGCCTGTGAGAAAGGAGAGACTAGTTACAGTTATGTTGTTTCTACGTGAGGCTGAGCTTTGTATTGCAGATATACACGTGAAACAGTGATTGCATAGCACCACACAGAAGGCAAGTATGTTTTAATTTCCTTTTCATGCATCATTTAGTGCTCAAGGCATTCATTTTGCATATCCTTTAAGTAACCAAGGTGTACAGTGAGAAGGGAATAAATATATAAATAAATTAAAGGAGGAAAAGAAAGAATGAAGAACAAGTAAGAAAGAAAATGAAAGAAACTTCAGCAAATCAAGTATCCATCAGAACATTGTCACTCTCTTACACTCATTTATTCTCAAGTTTCAGACATAATTTGTGTATCCTGTAATGAAAAGGGGGGCAGAAAACAACATCAGGCAATTACATTCAATCCTTGGTAATTCCAGCTTCTGCCAGTTAAGTAGTATGTGACAGAATTTCTAAGACAGTGAAAAGCTAAATGAAGGCAGGGTCACAGTCAGGTCTGCAGCAGCCTTTCATGGTCTTAGAAGTGCTGTGACCTTTCACTGCCTGGGGAATGACCAAAGCAATAGCATCTCCATTCTTCACAGTAATCTTGCTTAAAAACTCATTTTTGATCCCCATTGTAATTTTAAGATACTTTTTAATAGAGAAATTACTCTAGTATGACATCACTAGCACTGGCTGCTGTCATCAAACACAAATCTATTCTGGACCGAGAAGATCAGAGAATAGAGAAATTGGGGCATTGTTTCTCTGATCACTGCAATATGTTTAATAGTCCATGTGTTTTATGTTACATCTCAGAAAGGATCTTTGAAGGTAAAATTTCTATTTCTCATCTCCTTCAAGCTCTTTTATGTTTTCTAATATTTATTTTGATTGTGTAGACTGAAGTCTAATAAGTATTTCTGATTTCTTTGTCATTCATTTTGGAATTAATCCACTAAAAACTCTATAACAGTCACATTAAGTGTCTTATTGCAATATTGCATATTTCTAAAATTTTTCAAAATGTTAGCCTAGTGATGATAGTCTGAAAATAACACGAGTTTGGAAGAAACAAATGATCTTGAGGCATATATTCCTGACATGGAAAACCAGTGTCAAAATTCCCAAAACAGATACTTCACCTCAGCTGTAAAGAAAGCAAATTTGATAGTAAGGAATCACAGAAGCCCAGAATGTTGTGTTTGGAAGAGACTGTTGAACGTCATTGGGTCCAACCCTGGCTCAAGCAGGGTGAGCTGGAGCTGTGTCCAGGCGGAGATACTTTGGAGTATCTCCAAGGATGAAGACTCCACAGCCTCCCTGGGCAACCTGTGCCAGAGCTTAGTCACTCTCCCAGTGAAAGTGTTTCCTGATGTTCAGAGAGAATCTCCTGTGTTTCAGTTTGCTCCTGTTGCATGTCCCTTAAGGAGAGTGTGACTCACCCAGACACAAACATTTGGGAGATGTAGATGATGAATTTCTATATGGTGTGCTTCAGGCATTCATATAGAACAAGTGTTTCACATCCTCTCTGCATAGGTAAAGGAGCAGGTACTGTGAAGCAAGTGGCTGAACTTTATCACTCATATCCTAAATGGTTTCCTGCATTACAGGATATTCTGAGTAATAATTCCTTATGTTGCCTCTTAATTTAATCTCCACTGGATAAAACACTTAAGTATTGCTTGTAGCAAGAACTGAAATTCAGAGCTTCCAGTTATGTATTCAGATATGACTAAAAGTACAATCCATCAGGCCCAGTGTGTCAGATATGGTATATTTTAAACAATATGAGAGTGTTGTAGGGAAAAATGTTCAGAATACACTAACAGTTTGCTGATTAAACCATTAATCTAGTGGGACAGTGATGTAAATTCAATCTGTTCTCCAGTTTAAGCAAAGATGGGATCAAAACCAGACTCTTCCTAGGTTTTAACTGCAGCTTCCATATTTCAACTTAAAAATCTTTCCTTAGTTGTGGTCCATAAATCAAAGAACAGACTAAGAATTTTACCTTCCTCTTACCTTTTCCTGCATGCAAGGCTTAGGATTCAGAAAGTTTAAATCAGTCACGCAGATACTGCTGGGCAGGAGGTTGCCAGATAGGAAACACTATAAAACTTTGTTTGCAGTGGCTGAATATCTTTGTTTGAATATCTTTGGTTTTTTGTCTGGTCTGGTTCTGCCTTTTGGTGTGGTACCATCTAAAGATGATTACCTCTCCAAGGACACAGTGCTAAAATCCTTTCCAGCTCTTAACACCTTTTAGCTCTTATCAGCTGGTCTCCAGATACCAGCTCCAACCTCCTGAACAAAACATTTGCTAGGTGCAATATAAAGTGTGTACCTTGCTTAGTCCCCTTTAGATGTATGATAAGGCTGGAACAATATTGATGAGCTGATCATATGCATGTGTATAGAGTCTCCTATAGGCTCTTATTTCCATTTTATGTAATCTTTATGGCCTTTTGCCAAAGTTGTTGGAGTTATTGATGATACGTTAGTATACTTATGTAGAAGTAGGTGTTGGATCCAACAATTAATGGAAACACATTCCTTTATCTACAAATCATCCATAGAATTGAAATGCCAAATTTTAGGGACACCTACATTTAAGTTTAAATTTATTCTATTTTAACCTTTTGAGGTTAAGCAACATATATTGTTATGACAAAGAGTATATATTAATAGGTTAGCTTTTAAAGAAGGTTCAAGAAAGTCTAGTGATCTTCATGATGACTAAAAGGTTGCTAATCAGATGCCTTCCCTTTCTCTCCTTACACCACCCCCATCAGAATGAAGCCGGCTAAGGAAAAGACAATAGATATGGGATTCAACTTTTGATTTAGATAGGTGATATAGATTAGATATTACAATTTAAAGCTCCTCTCCAATGAATGTACCAGTAGAAATGCCACTAGGCCATCACTGTTTCTAGAAATTATGAGAAGCGTTGTCCTCTCTGGTCTTCCATACTTATTCATGCTTACAACTTTCTCTGGGCATGCTGTCTGCCTTTTCCTTGCCACCATTTAATATTTGGAAGAGAACATTTCCATAATGACAAAAGTCAAAATTGTCTTGCCAGATTCATGAGATAACATATCCATAGAAAAAGATGATATCTTTTATGCTGTATAAAAATTGTCCCATACAGCCTGTATTTAAGGGAAAGAGCACTGATGACAAGCATAAATGAAAGGTGAAAAAAAAAAAAGTAGAAGTGGTCTTAGTTATTCCTCAGGTATGAAACTACTCTATGGTCTTCTCTTTAATGTCTAGACTGCAAACTAGAGAAAGGATGAATAACAAAAAAAAGATTTAATTTGTTTTGAAAAAGACGCTGCTTTAAATTATTTAATTTGATCCAAGTTGTTTAAGTACTACTAGAAACATATTAAAAATGCTAAGAAAAGCTTCAGTTTCAGTTCAGATTAGTCAGTAAAGGAGAAATTTACTTCTTCCTTTAAATATGGATATATCAGAGATATAAAACAGAGGGTGGAAATGAAGAGCCTGCATTACAGATTTGCTGGGACAAATCACATCTTTTCCCTGAAAATATTTTTATATAATTTAGTGAACCAGTTTCAAACAATTTTATAGCTATTTGGTTATATGTTAGATAATGGATAAATCTTTGTAATTAATGGAAGACTGAATATTTCAGTACATTCACCTGAGGGCTAACAGACTGAAAGAAAAAGCTTCCCCAGTTTGGTAGGTCAAGGTATATTCATTCAACCCAGATACTAAGAGCCCTGGATACTATCTATAACTGACTCTATAATCCTGAGAAATGAGCAGTAATCTCTAGGTTTGGAGCATTATTTAACACCTAACAAGCATCTAAGGTATCTTGTACTTTCAATTGCCTTTGATAAGCACTATTTATGTAGTGGCAAAAACCAATCTAGTGTGTTTTGCTTCTGATAATCTTGCTGTTGTCTTTACTGCTAGGGAGCCATAACGTAATAATTTCTATTGGAACTATGGGGTGTTTTTTAAGGATGTAAAGTGGAGAATATGCCAAGCCGCTATTTAAAAAATGGCCCTGGCCTAATTTTGAGAGCGAGAAATACAAATACAGATTCTAAATGGGATAATTTTTAAGGTAGTCTTTGAAGTTACTGTGGAAGTGCTATGGTTTTGGAAGGCTTTTTTAGCTTCATGTAAGAGTACATATATTTAGCACATAATGTATCTACATCCTGAAGTGTTTTTTTTTTAAATCATGAAAGATAAACTGATTGAAAACCAAGGTCACATGTCCAATATTTAATTTTAAACACTATAGAAGTTTCAATACGATAAAAAAAATTAAATTATTGCTTTTTTCCTTTTCGTGTGATATTATTTGCTAGATGAAGAAGTTTAGCAAAGAAAAGATTGGACTTTCCAGGACTTGAAGGATGGGGAACGTTCTCAGGGCTTAGAGGAATAGGGACAGAAAGATTCAGTAGGTGGCAGTCTTTCCTTTGAATATTTTCAGCACTAATATCTCTTAAGTTGCTTTTGGAAGCTGTTGTCTTTTAAAAGAACCTTACAATAAAGAGGTGTCCTCAAGTGGTTATTATAGATTGTATGGGATGCTTTAGAAAAATAGTGCTTGCCCTAACCAATAATATCAGAAAATTATATTCTCTTGACTTGCATTTCCTCAGCTATGTCAATAGGTTATCATTCCTTTTCCAAAATCTGGAGAATTTTTGTTCCTTGAAACAATGGCATTCTCTCAACACAGTTATTGCAATGAATTTAAGAATATGAAGGTCCTTGTGATGCTGTATTATGATACTGTGTATTGGTTGATTTTAGGATCACAGAACAATGAGAGGATTACAAAAGCATGATATTTTTTATCTGGATAGGAGATGTACAACCTAGATTCACCTTCTCTTAGGAAAAAAGTGTGTTTGCCTCAAAATAATCAAAATGATCTGAGATTTTAAGAGCTGAGAAACACTTCTTCTTGAAACTAACAGGAATTCAGGTCTTTTTCACAGACCCAAACCCTTTGTAAATTGTATTCTTATTTAACTAATTTAAGATGTAAAAGACAATATGAGTATAAACACAAGGTACTTGGGACTGGTCAAATCAAACACAAGGATCTTTAGTGCTGATACATGTGTTCTTAGAAGTGAATGCACATTTACACAACACAGCTTTGAAATACTGTCCATTAAGTTTTGTTGTCTTTTGTCTGTTCATCTTAATGATTTTACTTTTCATATATTTACTGGTACTGTAAGGAGTAAGAAGCATACCCTTTTCCTGCAATGATGCACATTGGGATGAGGTGTGACCCAATGGAGTTCTCTAGGAGGAGTGCAGAAACGGGTCACAAGGTACATGAAATGTCGCTACAAAGCATAATCATGTTTCCAGTGTAGCTCTTATGCACCTCACAGTCCAACTCTCCTGGTAGCTGCCAGCATTCAAAGGCTAAATGTGACTGTTGGGCATGCTTATCCATGACAAAAGCTTTTGCAGATTTGCCATATCATTCCCTTTTGGTGTTCATGTTGTAGCTTAACTAAATTACAACTCTAATACTAATAGTGCTGAAGTGAGAATTAGGCTTATTATGCAGTCACTTCTCTTTTACTCCTGTAGGCATTGATATAATTTCTCTATTGAAGAGCAATTTTTAAAAAAAAATCATATTTTAAACATGGCTTCTCATTACTTTGATTTTCAGTCCTATAGTTTCATTTCAAGGACAAATACACGCTTTTGTTCAGGTTAATTTTCCAGAGACAATATGGTTCAAAGTGAGATTTATTCCTTCTCTTATACAATTAGTCTTATATTAGCTAAGTTTCCATTTTAAGACCTATTTTTTTCTCCTTTATTTGAATGTTTAGGAGAAGAGAGGGATTACATTGAATTGAATAAATGTAGGAGCTGGTTTAGTCTGTTTTTACTCTTAGTAGTTGTTTTTCTAGCAGGAAATATGCACTATATGTTTTGTGAGGTATTGAAGGAAAATAGTTGTTTTCATGCTGTAAGGATTCAGTTCAATACGCTTGTAGCACCTTTCTCTCTGTGCAAAGTGATTAGATAACATCTTGGAACTGTCTGGGAAATAGAACTAGTTGAGAACAGTTGACATCTGTCCAGTTTCTAAGGTCTAGTTCATACAATGCTGTGTAGCTTTGTCTGACTGATGATTCCATTTTGGATAGAGGTTAGAGTGCTGATCTTGACCTATAGAACCCAGTATGATTTAGGATCTGGTTTCAGGGCTACCCATGTGGTGCAGTCACAGCTGAAATTAATTCCCCACTTGGGAAAGCATAAGTTGATGGCAAGCTATCATTATTATTAATCATTATTTCAGGGTAAGGAACACAAATTAAAATAGGCAGGATGATGTGTTGATTAACTTAGTTGTTATTAGTTTTAAAATACAATAAAGATGGACAGAAATATAGATAGCACATTTATATTGTTTTGGAAAAAATATTGACTTTACTTCAGTGCTATTTATGATACTGTCCAGTCACTGAATATTCCCATAGGTGATTTACACATGTAGAAACAAGTATTGAATTCAAAAACAGTCCAGTGAGAAATGAGTATCTGTATACAGTTTTGCAACAGAGGACATTTGGCTTTCTGTTCTCATAAATACTCCTTTTGCTGGCATTGTCAACCTTCTAATCCATAAGCGGAACAACTATGAGATGTTAAATAAACCTAAGTAGATTACAAGTAAAAGTAGTCTAGAATTCTAATAGTATCACACTTCCCAAGTTAAAATATTTTCATATAAAATGTTTAGATTCTGTTTTTCAGTGCATTAAAAATCTGATGGTATTTACTTAAACCCAAAATTTTTTTAATATATGATAAAAATATTTCTTCTCTCCTGGTCTTTCATAAATAGGACTTGACTAAGATCAGGCATCATGAACATTATCCATCTTTCCTCTTAAAGAATATTTCAATACATGGCCTTCAAAACATTGGTCTTTGAGTTTGTCAGAAGGAATAACTGATTTATTATTAAATTCTCTTTGTCACAAAAAAAAAGCTGTACTTGCCTCAGTCTTGCTGTAGATCTTTCAAAGGACTAAAATTGTAGATTACCTGGGAATTAAGTAGTGTGTGAAGCATTACACACTTCTTATTAGAGAAAATAGAGAAATTGAGATGAAAACATGAATGTGTCAAGCATCTGACATATCACACCACCAACTGGAAAACAAAATCTTGGTCTTTGTCTAAGGTATAGTGCTTTACATCAGTCAAACAGGTACCAAAGAAAGCAACAGTTTTGTTTGGAATGGGCAAAGTTCAGTGTCATCACTAAGATTTCCACTTCCTTCTCATTGAAAAACTGATCAGCAATGCAACCAAGTTGCTAAGAAGCCCTCTCAATTAGTTGGCACTGGACAAGAGGAGAGACACAGTCTGAGTAGTTTGAGTTGTTGGGGTTTTTGAACTAATAAAAAACCAAATCCCCAACCAAACCAAACAAACTACCCTCCTCCCAAATTTTCTGCTGCCTTCAGGACAGGCAGATAGAATCCTTCTCTTTTAATAAAGGTAAGAGAAAATACTAATAATATTGACATAACTATGGAGATATTATAAAATAAGTTTTCAGACTGAATCTGAAAATCTGAATCAAGACTACTGCTTAAGCTGCAGTATCCAGATTTTTGTTCATGTTTCAAGTCATCTGAAGATAACAAATTCACGAGAGCTAAGATTTCCCTTTCTGCAGCTGCTTATTCCAGAAACTAAATATTATTTAAAACTTAAAGTTTTAAATTCAGAACTTTAAATTCAGAACTTTAAATTCAGAACTTTCAACATACCTAGATGAAAGAGTAAGTTATTCAGGCTTTTATGAATTAAGATATTGTGCAAGAAGTGCCAAACTATTCCAGATGTGATACTTGATAGGAAAGGCTGCTTAGTATTCTTTTTAATTAAGCCTTGTAATCTTTGAGTATCCTTAGTCAGTTGATTTTGAAGTTAAATGTAGAAATTAGCACATGGAGGTTTCACTTCAGAAAACACAAATTCAGCTCTTAATTTAGGTCACTTTATCTCTGCTTCCTTCCTGTGTACTCACTTTCAGAAGACTGGAACATAATGTGACTCAGCTTGACTCTCCTGGCAGTATCTCCTCAACAGAGGTTCAATGTTAAGACATTTGCAGGTCAGAGCTGATGTACACTGGTGGGGCATTGTGAGCATTAGTGTGTCTATCTGATTACAGTCAGAGTTATTAGTGCTTTGCTTTTTATTAGGAAAAAGTTAATTCCTTTTCCTATTTATCTATTGTTCCAATAATTAACTCATAGTGACATTTCTGTTTGCTTAATGGCCCTTTTTCTTTTTTGACCCAATTCCAAATATTTCTGCAAACATTAACCCTTAGTCTGTGTTCCAGATTAGCATGTAAAAGATATTCTACAGCTTTCTGCTTTAACACTTTACCATTCAGATGTATTATTTCTGCTTTGAACTGGGTTTTTAGCCTAGGAGTGGGTCAGCTGCATCTGCCAGCCTAAATTAGTTATATGCAAACATGCATACACAAATGCAGGTGCATTGCATGCCTCTGACTTACCTGTGGAACAAAGCATTTTGAATAGTAAAACTGTGATTCAGGTAACTGAGAGCATGCTTGTCTGGATATATGGGATATAAGCAAATATCCAGCATGTCACTTTTCACAGCCTTCTCTTTCACTTTTTTTGACATGTGCCTGAAGGAGTGATCAAGATACAAGTGTCTCTTTGAGGAGAAAAGTAGTAAAATGACATAAGTGAGAAGAGGGAAAGGAGACATCAGACAATACTTCAAACAGAAGCTGAAAAGCCACACAGACTCCAGCAACATGAAAGATAATCTCAAAAAGATTTATATTTTTTTATCTTTCTCTTCTTTTTCAATTTACTGTCTCTTTCTTTCATTTGATTTAAAAGTTGAAACTCATCTTACCTAAGTACACCAAAAGTTCACCAATAAAAGCATGTTCATGCTAGTAGATTGTCATGGTTTGAGATTCCCAAAATTCTAATTCCCTAGTCCTAGCCCCCTGTCACATCTCAATCCAATGTGAGATGGGTTTTCCAGACAAAACACACCAGACTCAAAATGGGGAAAGAGAATATATTACAATGACTGTACAAATAAATAAATATTATAATACATTATACATACAATCTCAACTATCTCTACCATGACAGATCAGTATTTGCAATGGATCAGATCTCTTCTCCCCTCCAAATAAAAGTCCAGGAGGGAAGAAGGACAGATCCCTTCTAGTCTCTACTCTGAGCAGCAGCATCTTCTAAGGCAGCAGTCATCTGTCCTCTTCACATGCAGCAGCTGATTGCTGGATTTCTTTTCAATACACACAAGGGGATCTCCAAGCCCCTTGGTCCGTCGTCTCCAAATGAAGGGTCTTCAAGACACAAGGGGGTCTCCTTTCACCCCTCTTGGCTTCCTTCAACTCCAAGCGAAGGTCTCACCTGTGGACTGCCAGCAGGGACTAAACTCGCTTCACCACAGGTGTATCACGAAATGCAGGGGCATCTTCGTGAAAGTCCCTTCCTCAGGGGGGTTCACCCCTGAGTCAGAACATCTTGGGCAGCATTCAGTTGAAAGCCTTTGCCTCAAGAGTTCTACCAGAGCTCCTGTGCTGTTTCAGGCTGCCACCTTGGCAGCAGTGGCGAGGGGGGAGGGGGGGAAGGCCAAGGTCACCCCCCTCTGCATTCCTCTCCGTCCCGGTCCAGCTTCCCAGGATACTCTGAGCTTCTCAGCTCCTCTCTGCAGTGCATGTCGCACTTCACCCCTCCCTTCTAGGACGTGAGGGGTCTCCAAGGAGTTTGGGGGGTCTGGTTCAGTTCTTACCCCCAAAACTCTGTCTCTCCGCTGCTCTCTCTCTCTCTCTCTCTCTCTCTCTCTCCGTTGCTCTCTCTCTCTCTCTCTCTCTCTCTCTCTCTCTCTCTCTCTCTCTCTCTCTCTCTCTCTCTCTCTCTCTCTCTCTCTCTCTTTCTCCTTGCAGGAGTTCTTTCTCTGGTGCTGCATGCCTTTGTTGCTGCTTGGTCTTATCTCTGCTGGCTCTCTGCCACCTTCTCCGGCCAGTGTTGCTTCTGCCGCTGCTGCTGCTGCTGCTGCTGCTGCTCACAGTGAAGAAACATCTCCCAGCTCACAGCTACAGACACATAGTCGAGTTTAACACTGTTCCAAGTCACTGTAGCCTCCAACTGGGGCTGGGGGCCAAAGCCCCCCCCCCCCCAGGGGGCTTCTGCCCTCTGCTTCTTGTGGCCTCACAACATGGCTACCACTTCTTCAACAACCAAACTACCACTAACCTTCTCTTCCGTTTGCTTGTGGTATGTTTACATTTCGCAGAAGCCCAGATTGGACAAAACTTCAAAACTTCCAGGGGTTACCACCCCCTGGGGTTTTACCATTTTCTTAGCCTCTGGGGGAAAACCTGGTTCAAACCACTACAAACCACTTACAAAAATCTAATTCAAATTTTTCCAATTAAAGCTTCAAACTTTATTTAATTTTAGGGTAAACAAGTTACAGTAGTTTGGTTTTTTTTCCTTGGGATTCATCTACTAGCTGATTTTTTATATCTCCTATATATATTTATATATAATATTGCCTATTATATAAAGGTACGTCAACCTATAAAAGATTTCAATTGCATATTGCATATTACATGACCTAGCTGCATGTTCTTTTACAGTAGGGCAGCAGGACCACAATGTAAAGACTAATACAGAACCTAAAATACCCTGTACCACTGTTGAAACAATCCTTCTATTTTCTGTACAGTATCTCAGGACTTCCAACGACTGAGTCAGAATAGTGAACCTACAAGTTAAAAACTGTGGCTTTTGTGGCTCTGCCCCTCTTCATTGATAATTTGCTTTTCTGGATCTCACTAGGTTGACACTATTACTTGTCATTCTCACTAGCATGTCACTATTACTCTTCAAGTTATCCTTCCTACATTTATAAAGCAGATTCTGTTTTCTACAGGTTTTATTCTTTATTTAGTTTTTGACCTTATATTCTATATAACTAGTACCTCTGTGTTTGTAGTGTGATGTGTGAACTCTTTTCATTAAAACTCTGGTTTTGAAACCAAAATGGGCTAGAGTGATCTTAAAATATATTTACAACACTGTGCTAATTATAACAGTTGAAATATAATGCTCTGAGTTCATGGAATCATGGAATGGTTTGGCTTGGAAGGGACCTTAAAGTTCATCCAGTTCCAATGCCCCTGCCATGGGCAGGAACACTCTCTAGAATGGGTTGCTCAAAAGCCTATCCAACCTGGCCTGGGCTGCAGGCACACATCGGTGGGTCATGTTGAACTTCTTGTCAAGATCAGAAGTTGAAGGTGTATTTTGACCAAAAAAACCCCTGTAGATTGTGGATGCATCCATATAACCACACTGCTGCTAAAGAGCACTTCAAAACCTGTAGCATCAAATCAGCATCACACAAAGCAATTAGTTTCAATGAGAATAAAATGTTAGTGAAATTGTAAAACATATATGCAGCTTCACTTCATCTACTTAAGGTTTATTGCATACTTTCTTCTATGTTCAGTCAATTTTCTTCCAGCATAGAAACTAAGAGGTGAGAAAAGCACAGGGAGAAGCTTCTTCACAATCACTCTTACAGCAACAGTAGCTTAAAATCAGACTGGTATTCAGCTAAGTGGGAAAAAAAATATGATAACCCTAATCCTTGAGCTATGAAAATAAATTAAAGAGGAGCTAGGGAGGAAAAGGTATTTTTTACATACTTTCTTTCTTTTATGCTTAAGAGATTCATTTTTGGAAATAGGTCCCCAAAGACTATATTTGCAAGAACATTTACTGTAGTTTTTAAGGTTATTAAAACTTGTTAAATAGGCAAGGTAAATCTCATTTCTTTTGAGCTCAAAGTACTGCTTGCAGGGATCTTTTTAAAAAGATAGTTTCGATTTCTACATGAACAGTTTGCAGTTGGTAGTTTTCTGACAGACTTAATTTGGAGAAGATACTTCCCTGTCACTTTCTGTTTGCAAGTGCTTGAGCCTTGTTGGTTTCAAGATGTTTAAAATGCTGGCGTAGGAACAACTGAAATTTTAAGTGTTTCATGGAAACTCATTCCACACCCCTTATTGCCTGAAGGATATTGTTCAAGTTCAAATTTATTCTTCTTCAATGTTAAAACAGTTCCTACTCTACTTTCCCACAAATTGACTTAAAAGATAATTTGTATATGAAGATTTTATAGACGATAGAGAATATTTTCATCTTGGTAAGAAGTTATATTTACTGATAATGGTGCTCAACATGTTTGGTATTTTCCTGGCCCAGAGGTGGTGTTATACATGTGGTTGGTATATGTTGGTGTTTAATTTTTCAGTGCTTTGGTCTTGTCTGGCTGCGGTGGAAACCATGATTTTCACACTAATTGCGTTTCTAGTAGGCATGGATACCTCTTATTATTGTAATTCATTGTAAATGCATAAAAGTTTATGTTTGATTATTTGTTTGCTTTCCTGGTCAGTTAATACGGAATAAAGAGGAACAGTTTGGTAATATTTGTTTAGCCAGTCTGAAATGACAAGTGAATAAAAATCTCATTAGAAAATTGATTAAGGAAAATCCACCTTTCGATATGACTAACTTTAAGCCTTCACAGACATCGACTCAGACAACCACACGCTGAATGACAGAAAGTAAGGTGTGACTATTGCAGTCTGCAACTTTATGATCACATGTAGTCAAGCAATGTGCCTTACAGAATGAGTGTAGATGACTAACAGAGGTGAAAAGCTGGTCCTTGTGTCTCCTGAGGTTTGCTTCCTCTCCTCTACTTTGAGCAAAAAAGTCCACTACCCCATTTCTCAACATTTTATTCTTTTATCTGTATCTCAGCTCATAAGTCTTTCACTGAATCTCTTCCTTCTGAGGCCTGGTCCTTTGCCATTCATCTGAAAGGCGCTGTATACATAGAAAGACCTTCTTATTGATATTATGCTTG
Source organism: Manacus candei (assembly GCF_025592945.1). NCBI lineage: Eukaryota > Metazoa > Chordata > Aves > Passeriformes > Pipridae > Manacus > Manacus candei. The sequence goes on along the minus strand of NW_026138089.1, from coordinate 1,667,512 downwards.
GGCAACGTTATTTTTTTTTCCATATGTTTAGTAAGTTCAATTGGTCAATACACAGTGTAAAGAGTCGGGGTTTTACTGTTTGTTTGTTTGTTTGTTTTGTTCTGTTTATTTTTGTTTTGTTTTGTTTTGCTTAATCTTTACCTGATAGATGAAGTCCATCATTACTAAATTTACTCAGTCAGCCACAGTGGTTTTTCCATGCACCAAATTTTGGTACTCTCAGACATTCACAATCTAGTATTGAGTGTTTGAAACACTCTGATGATGAATCCTTGTCATCCAGCGCAGTACCGACCTCTTAACTGTATCACTGACCAGATAAGATATTATGGCTCTAATACAATGCATCCAGAACAATCCAGGAAACTTCATTTCTCTCCCACTTAATTCCGTAACAATAAGCTCTCTGAAGTTGTCCTCTTCCCATTGAATCTTTATGTCAGTTATAGGACTTCATGGGAGCAAATATTGGTGTTGGTCCTGTCATCCTATGAGGGAGTGATCCCACCAGTCTCATGTAGCCACATGGCCACATCACTACTTTATGTTAAAGAACAAAGAGGGGTGGGATTTTTCGTGTTTTGTTTTTTAGTTGTTGTTTTTTGTTTACTTGTTTGGCTTTTTTTGTTTTCAATTGAGTTCTTCATACCAAGGTACCTGTACTATCAAATGGACAAAAACATCTCTGATTCATTTGCTTACTGATGGCCTTTTATGAGCCCACCATTCATTTTTGTAAACTCAGTCCAGCATGACCCAAAATTCCATATTGCCTACTCGAATCTGACCATTACTTTTATTACACAAAATAAGATTATTTTATGGTAACAGTATTATATTGGCTCACTTTTTCCTGTCATCTTCCTTCATAGATCTGGTCACTCTGAGATGACAATGTATACCTGTGCAACAGCCACAGTCAGTAATCTGCACAGGCTACCGTGGTGAGGTGAGACCTCCAAGTAAATACCCCAGTAGTACTGTCGCTGGCAAAGGATTTCCTAACTGCTTTCCACCTTGAAAATCAGGTGTTTAATTTGAATGATGAAGGAGGTGGGGTTTATCCACTGTGCACTGCAAACTTGTTCTTGCATATCTGCTTCTGTTCTGGCTCTTCAAAGTTGTCTTTCTCCTTCCTATTTTTCTTCCTCCTCCTCCAGAATTACTCTGACTGCATCAAGCAGATCTGACATAACAACAGATTAAAAACTAGAATTGTGTTTGACTTCTGTAAGAAGCAGAACAGAGTATTAGCGCTGCACTTCACCAAGACCCCAATTCCTGATTGTAAATGCAGCCAAGCCAATGAATGATGAGTAATAGCCTAAAGCTGTTTTGAATCAATGATATCATTTACTAGGGATCTATAGAAGGAAGAAACGGATGTGGGCTCCCCTGGCAGTGTCATTCTGGAAATCAGAACATTGCAACTTTAAAACATTGGCCAATTTCTATCCCCATGGATACCCCTCCCCATACTCTCTCAGTGTCCTATTGCTTTTAGCCATTGCATTGACTGCACATCTCTAACCCAATATGAAATCTGGCCTCTTCATGTTACACTGTATGAGACTGTCTCAAAACCTGCCAATAGAGAGAAGATTCATGTTTCTGTTTTTTATGGCAAATTTTAAAGAGGCTTCTGTTAACATTCCTTGCAGCACATTGTTGTTTTTGTCTTATATTCTTTTGGTTGTTTTCCTTTTCAAACCCTAAGCAGCTACCATTCACCCTGACTCTCCACATGCTTGACTATTCATTGCTTTTCTTCCTGGTGATTGTCATCCTGCCAGCCCCCAGGGAGAGCTCTGAAACAGATCTCTACCTGCATTTGCTCAACACCTTATTCCCCATCTGGTGTTTTGAATTTCTATTTATTGTCGGGACTACTAGTTGGGTCAGAAAAGTGTACCTTCACACCCTGAGGAGGAATGCTTTGACTGCTTGACAAATAGCCATCCCAGTAAAGGTCTGGGAACATGGGGGAGGCACATACGGTTGCTAAATTCTACAGTTATTGTTAACAAAAATTGCAACCGCCACATATAAAATGTCATTGGAAGAAAAAGAACGTTCTTCTGGTATCCTGGTGAGCTGAATCTCAGTCACTGTGCTGACCAAACCATAGAGGTTTGCAAGTCTTGCTCCCAAGGTCTTACAGTGCCTAATGAAACTGGTAGTACTAATGGTCTGATCTCCATATTCCTCGAGGCACCGTTGTGTCAGTTACTGTGACAGGGCTGACCCTGCCATTAACCCCCGTGAAATACTACCACATACAAGCAGCTTGCTTATCCTCATACAATTATCACTACAGAGACTTACATCTGTAGAGTCTTCTGAAGAAATAAAAGTAGCATTAGTAGCCATGCAGCAAACATATGGTGCCTCAGAGCAGCTGGGAAAACACGGTGCTCCAGCTTTCTTGATGGAAAGCACTTTTCCTCTGCCAACTGCATTTTGTAAAACAGTTCAAAGGCTTTTACCAGCTTTCAGGGAGCTGCTTGCCACAGGGAAATGCTTGTGAAAGGAGTGGGCAGACAGGCACCCAAACAGCAGAAGTCATAAGCTATCTAGCTACCTCTCCCCATCTTCCAGCTTCTACACAGAGAACTGGGATTAACTGCTGAGTGGAAAAATTACTAAAGATATTTGTAACTTGTATACAAGTTAGCTCCATACAACTGCAGGATGGCCAGTTCAAATCATCACATAAACTGAGTATCAGCCCTGTAAATATGCATTCTCTAGGAATGGTATTGCCAAGATGTTGTCTTCCTACCCTGCACTTCTTTTGACTATGTCCCAATGAAATTCTGCATCTTCTTGGCCCACCTTTCTTTGCTGTGGTCAAATACCTCCTGATTCAGTATCTTGACCAGTCTGGATTCATTCTGCTGACTTCAGATCTAACACTCATGCAAATGCAACCCCTGAGTAGGTCCAAAAGATCAGTTGATTGACGTCTAACAGCCTCCTTTACCTCCTCCTCTAAGGGTAGCCTCCCTGCCTTCAATTCTCTACCAAGTTCTATCAAATACTGCATCTGATCTACAGAAAATGGCACTGTCTGTCCAATATTTTGTCCTACTTATTGTAGTTCTCCTTTTGACTTAGTACCACAGAACCATAGATAAGACCAGATTAGAAGAGACCTCAAAAGATCATCTGGTCCAACCCTCTGTGGGAAAGAGGAAGGAAGACTTTAAGGAAGGAAGAATATTATGAATATCATGTCTATCAGTGGAAGACATCATACAGTAGATAGGGAAAATCTGAATCATAATTTAAATACTTTTTTAGGTCTACTCAATATAAAAACCTCTCTCATGGGACAGCCACATAATATTTTATTTTCCCAGCTCAGAACGACAACATCATATGACAGCTTTTCCATCAAAGAATAGCGTAACCTGAGGAAATATAAGATTACCCACAGGAATTATGTGTTCTTTATGTGTCCTTTGTTAATAAGTTCCCATTCAGGATGAGGATCCATATTACATGTTCTGAATTCTTGATGAATAGTTTTCCCTCAAATTAAATGAATATATCCCGTGACAATAAAGCATCATTCTAAAACATTGTGGTGAGACCAGCATCTTTATTAAATAATGTATTAAAATTCTTCTTCTCTCTCAAAATATTAAAGAAAAGGAGGGGAAAAAAAAGGAAAACGTACTGCTGAGTCCTACACATCAACAGATACGAGTTCCAAGAGATTCAAGGAAGGAAAGCCTTCCCTGTTAAAGCAACAAAGATTCATGACATAACCAAATGAGTAATTTCCAGATGATTAGATAAACTGTAGGGTGTATCTTCTACATCTCTTCATTCAAGATTTTAATAAATGCTTAGTATGTATTCTGCATGCCCCATGGCTTTAGTTTAATTAAATACATAAATGCAAAGTGTATTTATGGCATTTGGTATATAGAATCTCTATAGTATATGCTATGCCTTATAGACTTCTGGAAAGCAGATGTCCTTCCTGGATAAGAACATTTAGAAAAAATTCTTTATTGTAATATTCAACTCAAGAATAACTAAGTGTATTTGAAAGCAAACCTCCCTCAGTGTTTCAGAGAAGTTAAGAGTGTTTGGACTCCTTTTGTTATAGATTTCAAATAATCCAAATTTCACAGTCAATCAAGTATAAATAACTTATTACAAAGATTTAAACTTACCTTTTGCATGTCCAAAACAGATAGACTATTACTTGAATTCCCATGACTGTCATGCAAAAGCTGGAAGGGAAAATATTATTTGAAACTGCAGTTCAAAGTAGTCAGTGTACAACACACATTTAAACAAGTATGTTAAAAGAAATATGTTCAGCTATAATAATTTAGAGCTATTCCAATTCTACAGCTTATTTTATTGCAATAAGTCATTGGGATTTCCAACAGAAATAATATTCAGTGTTAATAGAGTATAAGGAGGAAAAGGTTACTTGATCCAAACTACTAGATATCTCCAGTCAGTTTTCAAAGAAGGTCTTAGTCACATTGTTAATTACCTTCATCCTTGCTGAATGATCTCCTAGTTTCAATCATTTAGAGCATTTTTCTCTTTATAACTTGACAAAGGTAATGTCTTTCCTATATTCCTTAAAACACATATCATCTAAGTACCACTGATTCAGTCAAATTCCATTAAGTCACAAAAAACAAACCTGCAAAATGACCCTCAAAATTCTGGTTAATTTCTGATATTATGCATTGTAAAACCACTACAAAATTTGAGTTTAAATTTTTAATTTTTTTCTGAAAATTAAGAGTGATGAGATTTTACATAGTTGTTATACTTGAGAATTAAATGCTCCTCATGTGGATCTTAATTCAGGAGTGAGCTTAAAATTAAGCACATGAAGCTATTATAGCAGTTCTGGAAGCAGTGTAGAAAGGAGAAGAGGAGAAAAAGCAAGAACCTTAGGAAGATTATAGTAAAAATATTACCATGTAGGAATCATGTCATAGAGTAAGGGTCATGACTATGCAATGATCTTCTGTTAAAGTAACTTAGTTTTGCAATAAAACTTGACTCTTTGAGGAAAAGGAGAATGGACAGCATATTTTGTCCACTGTGGAAAAAACTCTTGCCTGTTTGCAGGCTTATGGTTTGTTTTATAGGTGCTTTGGGAGTCTTCTCATGTAAACATAATGTCTGCTTATTGGAATAAAAATAAAAAGTTATTTGATGTGATATTTGGAAATTTTGGTGATGAGTGACATATACTAAAAAGAGGTAATACCTGACTCAAGAAAAGCATGGGGAAGTAATTACACTAAGCAGGTGCATGGAAGAAAAATGGTGATCAAGAAATGCCTAATGATTGACAAAGACAGATGAGGCATATTCAGAATGCTAAAAAAAAGTGCAGCAACCTTTGGGAGTTACCAATATATAGCATTTCTCTGGAACTAAACAGTTTGCAGGGATACAAACACCTTTAACTGCAATACGGTGGAAGAAATAAAGAAGTATTTGGGGACCACGGTGTTCCACTCCCCTCCAAATGGCAGGACATAAGTAAGGTGAAGGGGTACAAGAGGAAATGGCCTCAAGTTGAGCCAGGGAAGGTTTGGATTGGGTATTAGGAAAAACTTCACAGAAAGTGAAGCATTGAAAACAGGCTTCCCAGGGAATTGGTTGCATCACTTTTCCTGGATATATTTAAAAGATGTGTAGATGTGGCATTTAAGGATATGTTTTAGTGGTGGACTTGGCAGTGTTGGATTAGTGATTGGACTCCGTGATCTTAGAGGTCTTTTCTAACCTAAATGATTCTATGTGCATGTGACAAGGTACCAGAGGCATGAGATACCATAGACAGAATGTATGTGGACTTCAAAAAGCACTGATACAGTGCTGCTCAAAAGGCTTGTGTGCCAGTCCAGTAGGTATCATATCTATAGACAGATCATATCTATCTATCTACCTATCTATCTAACATAGATATATGTTATATGCCTAGGATAAATTAATGGAGACGTATTTAATTCATAGTTCTGAATAAAAACTTTATTGCATTGCAAGTGCAGAGAAATACAGAGTGAGAGGTGAAATGTCAGAAGAATGAATATTATGGTCATCATTTAACTTTTAAAAGAAAGGCAAGAAAAGCTGTATCTTTCGGCAAGAAAAGCTTTGTACTCAAGAATAACTAAACAAGCATGGTCAGCATACAGGTTAGGCTTGGTTATATTTAAATCTTAGCTCACTTGGATATGAAGTGCTCAGTTATGGGTTTCCACTTTTCCCCAGTGGGATCATAACTAAGAAAAAGAAAGAAAGAAAGTCTGTGTTATTCTTTCAAAGGATTAGTATGTTACAGAATTTGAGTGTAATTTAAGCTTCTTAGCCATGCATATGTCTTCAGTAGATTATGAAGACCAAACTAAATTTCCATCGCCATTATAAGCTATTAATTATATATTGCAATTCTTCTCACGTGGCAATGGGTATGAGTGAAGTTGTCTCTGGAACAGTTTTGTCATAGACTATTTAGAAAAACAATACGGAGAGGGAGAAGTGGGAGGGAAAGAGATAGGTGTATTACAGGGCAGCAAGGTGGTAAAAGAGATGTATGAATTTTATATGATGAAGAAAAAATAATATAACAAAGAAGTCTACATGGGGAGAGAAAGGGAGTGAACCATTCTCAACAGGACACATTTCTACAAGAAGATGGACTGCAGCATTTTAACCATGGGAGTTAGATTCAAATCAAAGCAACAGTTTGGTTTGTGGATTTTTTTTGTTTGCATTTTTGTTTGGTTTGGTTTGTGCAATAAAACATTAAATAAATATTTGAATGAATAAATGAAGATTTATAAGAACATATAGCTGTAGAAAAGAAAAGTTCATAGATCCTATGTTAGTAGAAAATTTAGACAAGAAATTGTTGCATAGGAATAAAAAGCCCATTAATAGCTCACACAGCTCAAAAGTTGTTCTAAGATAAAACCAAACACATCTAGTGCTACAACTGACTTGCTGTCATTAATTCCCTCATGCTTTGGTTTCAGCTGATGGCATTCAGCACTCTGGCAATTCCATGTTTATGAAATCAGACACATCATCCTTATTAAAAGATTTTGATGTTCATATGCAATCATAAAATGTCACAAACTAATGTGCTATTTATTGCAGAAACAGAATAATAATGGGTTTGGACTTGCAGTAGCTACTTGGAAAAAAACCTTACTTCTCAGCAAAAATTTTCCTAATCCCAAAGCTTTCAGGAGGTTCTAAGAATTCAATGCTACCGGTAACTCCAGTCAAGAGACCAAAGAGCTCAGTACCTGTCAGGATTAAGCCTGTTTCCGTTTCAAAATTCAAGGGTGGGCAAGGTTACTTTTTCTTTTTTCTTTTATTTTTCCCTTTAACAATAGGGAATAACAATGTAGCGCTTCTGAAAGTGTCTGTAAGAAATACAGATTAATCTGTTCTGCCTCTGTGAAGACTTTCTCTACATGTGTCATATGCTGATAACATTACTCAAGTAATTATCATTATCTTTGAGCAAGTGTTTTCAAACACTTGATATCTTTTAATAAGGAAAGCATCATGCATTCTGTATAAAAGAGCTGGCAAGATTTAGGTGATATGGTTACCCAGGAAGAGAACTAGAGGAACAGGAGAGGTATTGGGGATTAAAAAATCAAGATAAACAAAAAGCAAAAATTTCATGCATAAAAAAATATTACTCCTGCATAGCATTGTTGCTTAATAAGTATCATCGTGTCTCACAGGGCTACTGTAGAGATTTAGCAATGAACTGCAGTTGCCTATTGGATGTAACTGTAAAACAGTTCACAGAACTGTAAAACACAATTCACAGAGTGGAACATATCAGTGAATTAACAAAATACCCAATTCAGTGTATATATGCATCACACCTTCTTAAACTTTTTTCTCTTCACAAAAGGGCTGTAACTGTTTAGTTTAATTACTTAATTTTCACTTTTGGCATAATCTAAGTTTAACACTCCGTCTGCAAAAATGGTTAATGAACCTGCAACTAATTCATGTAATGTTATAAAATAATAATGTATAAAATAATGTGAAAGCACCACACTGCTTTTTACCCTGTTCCACAGATGTCACGCTTTCCTGGGAAACATTTTACAGTATATTAACTGCCTGATCATTGAGAATTAATTATGAATTAATTTGTCTTCTTTTACCTTTTCCTCAATCAACTAAAAAGTTAGATGTTCTGTTACAGAACTGTGATTTAGAATGATCTAAAGAGATCAGCAGTCTCCTGATCTCTCTTTTTCTTCAAAACTATAAGCTGAAATAGTTGTAATTTAATTAACAGAATTTTGGCTTATTTTTTTACCTATTTATAATCTGGACCACAGTGAACATTTTACTATCATTAAAAAAAAAATAAATAATGGAGTCTTTTTTTCGGTCACTATAAGTCATCCTACCATTTCTGTAATTAAATAATTGATTATTTTTTTTTTCAGTCTCTGGGACTGAAAATGGAGAGTTGTTTCTATTTCTTCAGTTCTTTGCATGGTCTGAACTTGAAGGTGAATCAGAAAAGGTTTTCTTCTGGCACCGTTGTTATGTAAGTAGCAGTGAGTTGGATAGTACTCCAGCAATACACACATTCCATTTGCTTTAGCTTTAAAATTTTCATTGAGTATGAAGTTCCATGAAGGATCTTCTTCTATCCTTGTTTTGGGTATAATAGGAAGATTGAAAGCAAGCCTGTCCCATGTCAGCTTTGTCATGGCAAGGAAAATACAATCCTTCAGTCTTGGTATCAGCCTGGAAACTTGCTGTGAGTTTCTAGTTTCACCAAACTGCTCCATAAGGGTCATACCATCTTTCCATGGCCTCTGAAAGTTCGCTGTGGATTTGCTCCCTCCTGCAAGCAGTACTCTGTTTCCCTCAGAAGTCTCCCAGTTCAGATAGGCAGCAGCAGAGGCAGGGGAGCAGCAGTACACACATGGCTTTGCTTTGCATCCTGTGGCACTTTAGTACTGTCCATGCCTCCAGTACCAGCCACCAGGCGCTTACATTGCGCCTTCTAAACAGATTTCTCCAAAGGAAGGATGCACAGACATGCAAAGTTGCTCTCAGGGAAGCAAACTGTCCTCTTTGGTGTGGGAGAAGAGTAAAAGGAACAAACCAACAGCCAGTCTTTGACTGTGCTGCTATTTACGTTTTTTGTGTGGAATGCAACATCCAGAGGCACAATGAACTGTAAGCGAGCAGCTTGTTATGCCAATTGCTGTAGCATCTGATCTGATCATGCCCAGTTCAGTTCACTGTGGGTTGCTCTTTATAACATTGATTGATGTATCACTTCTGAATTAAACATCCCCACTGGTATCTTAAAAGACCTAACACTTAAAATGCCCATGACACTGAACAGGTATGGCTAAGCCTTTCCAAGAGTGGGCAGGTCCAGATGCTGCCAGCAGTGCCTGTTTACCAGGCTCCACTGTGACCTGACCAGGTTTTCCTGAAGAATGGCTCAGAGAATGTATGGAACTTAATTTCTTATATTCCTATTGGAGTGGGTGTCTTAAATTGTGAGAAGGTACATCAAAAAGTAGAGGTTCAATGGGAATTGGGGAAGTCTGTGTGCTCTGTTCTCTGTCTATTTTGTTAAATAATATGTCTAAAGACTTTCTGGGTTCCTTCTTTCTGAATCTCAGAAACAAAGACAGAGCTTTTCAGACAGATGAAAGTCACAGGGAGAGAAGGCAAAGGTTTAGCAAGTGCAATGACTCAGACCTTTCAGAGACAGAGGAAGGAATGAATGCATTTCCTTATCTTTGTGAATATTTGTTGGGTGAAAAAAACCTGATGTGTAATAACAAGCCCTCTTCTTGCTCGTCTTTGGCATGTGTCTTGCACCTGGGTATCCTCTCATAACCATTTTGTATTGAATCACAGGAATGACTTTAGTAGTGAACAAAGGCTGCACCGCTCCTGTTACTCTCTAATGATCCTTGCCATCCTTCTGCAATGTGTGCTGAACTTCCACAGATTAACTTCTATTATTCTAACTTCTATTATTCTAAGTCACTCAAATGAAAGAATGATACTGTAGAGCAGAAAAATGCACAAGAAGAAATTGTTTTGAACAAACCTTATCTGTAAGAATTAAGCTATCAAATCTATCCAGGTGTGTGCTAAAACCTATGTAAGTTAGCAAAGAGTGCAAAAACCCTTATGGGAAGCCTTATGGTTGGTTGGCCTTATTCTCTTTTGTTGTCAATGAGGACCATGGTAGGCTGTAACAACCTTCAGGCTTAGTTACAAAAAAAACCCCAAAACCAAAAAAGGCATTTTTAAATATAAAGCAAGCATTGAAATAGTGGTAAAAATAAGGAGACAGTGTGCTTCCCTTCAGGGGATAAAGCTGTCTAGAAAGTCATCAGTGAATCATGAATTGATGACAGAAAACTCATGAGTCCTGGCTAACCTGGAAAAAGGGCATTACTTTTAAATTCTCTGCCTTCCTCCTTCTTCCTCTGTCTCATCCAGCTCCCACCACCCCCCTAGGAAAGAATATGGAACTGGAAGAAAAAGGAAAACCAGTCTAAATGTGGTTTCAGAGTTCACTGATTTACCTTCAATTGCACCTCTGACTCTTGAAATGCTGTGAGGCCCTGAAAGAGAGAAAACAGTATGGAGAGAGCAGACATCATCCTCAAAGGGATAAGATTTGTAAAGCCTAAATGGAGGTCAAATGATGTTGATGAAAATCTGATAATCTTAAACTGTAAGGAAAGAAAACTAATTGCGTTTGTTCATTTTCTTTGCCATAAACTAAACCTCAAAGCAATTACCAATCTGTATGTAGATGGATTCTTATACAGAAAACAAATTTTATATACTTATGAAATGTGTTTTGTGTATATGTGATTTCAATTACTTCTGTTTCCATCAACCACTGCAGGTTGATGCTTTCAGATTCTATGATTCTGTATTTTAAGCTTTGACATGAAATATGCTAAAGAAAATGCTTAGAGCACATGAGCCTCTACAGGTACCATATAAAAATGGTTTTGCTTTCAGAAAGTGAGTGAAATCATAATAATTTGTATTGCTTTGATCTCTGTTGCTGCTCATTAAAGGAGAGGAAACTCTCTGCAGATTTATTGTATATTAAAAGACTAAGTTCAGAAATGGCAGACAGTGTAAAACATTAAGGAATTACTGATATTACTTGCATTTCACCCTGAATATGGTTGCTTAGAGCAGCTTTTCACTCCAGTTTGTTCTACAGAATCAAATCTGAGAGCCTGGATACAAGCGGTTATAAAATTATTTAGACTATCTTGATAATAAAAATCACCTTTAATAAGGTTATGCAAGAATAAGTTTAAAAAAGGTTAAAAACTGCATATGTTTTTTAATTTTCTACTATCTCCATGCTTTGGAAGAGGAATCTGAAGTTTATTGTGATTTTCTTGCATATAGCATATCCTATGTGAAAATGGTACTATGTTTAATTGGTCTGCAAATGCTACAGAGCTGCACAGACTTCTAGCATCATAAGTATCTGAAAAATCCACTGATGCTTCATGTTTATAGAGCATTTTTCTGCTGACCTCACATGGCTTATGACTGCAAGAATGGACCAGGCATTCCTTGCAGTTGTTCCCCCCAGGAGGTCCTGCATTGCTTGAAAATTTAGGCAAAGATATTTGTGGTCACACAGAAAACTGAAAATTGTGTAGTGGCAGAAGGAAGGGAGGAAATATGAATAGTATGGTAGATGGAGACAGAAATGAGATCAGCAGCAAGTGCTTCTGGGAATATCTGTCTGGAAAAGTACAGCAGACTAAGAAATACAGATGACACAGACTAAGTAGAAACTATGGATGTCAGAAAAGTTTAGAGGAGAAGGAAACTATTCTATAAATAATAAAGCACTGATACTTGCAAGTAGTGGAAACGTGGAGTTGTGAATAGTTCCATTAAAGAGCTGTCATATGGACTGGTAAAATTCATGTTGCCACTTCAGTAAATCTCTATGAAAGACATGAGCAACTTTGTACTGCTACCTACTGCTGCCTTTTTGATGTAAAGTCCACTGACCTGATTATTCAAGGTTAGGATGTTTCTATGTTAACAAAGTCATTGCTTCATTTCACCTTAAACAGAGAAAAAGGAATGCAAGTTTTATGACCCTGAGTATTTTTAAACAACATTAAGGTTTCTTTTTACCATGAATAACTAAAGTCTTACACTACTCTAGAATATAGCCAAGTGTGCAATGTTCATTTATATCTAGTAGCTATATCCATCATGAAAAAAACAATTCTGATACAGTTCTAGAGTTGATTTTACAAGTTCCATTTACACAGTTTTGGAGAGTCACGCTGCTTATGTAAGAATGGTACATTTTGTATAGTGTCTCTAACCTGCCTTACTGCTTGAGAGCTGTGGAGGAAGTACTTGTGGAGGTACTCTGGTGTGAGCTGGAAGGGTACTATAGGGAGGCCAGATAGCTGCAAGTGATGATGCTGAAGCAATAAAGTCGGATTAAAAATCACATAAAGCCTAGAAATATGTTCTTTTCTACTTTGGTTTTGAATATTTTTTAAGAGCTTGTGTTGATGAATGTATGAGTAACAGTCATCTTTCATACATGTCAATAAAGCCATTTGATAAACTCTCAAATATTCCAGTCCTTAGGATACAGAAAACGTTGTTAGACTTTAGTGAATTTCTCAGATAGCCATAGCTCAGCTCAACTCAGACAAATTTAAGGAATACTAAGTTTGAAGCACAGTCCCATTACACACAGTCACCTGCCAGATTAAGGGACAGAGCAACATTGGGGGTGACTCTGTGTCTCTGTTTCTCAACTGCTTCAGACTGCTACAGGAGGTGCCATGGAGGCACGTGTCATGAGGGGACATGAGGGTGGGGTCTTGGAAAATGATGGATCATGCAGACATGATAAATAGAATGGGAATTTAAAATTTTTGTGTTTGTCTGGAGATAAAATTTCTCCAGTATTGGTAAAAATTCACTTAGAAAATATTTCTTTGTTTGCTTTTTGTGCCTAACAGGGAGAATTTGAGTAAGTACTTTTGTCCTTTGGGATGTTTCTAGTCACAGGAAGAACAGGTGTCATGAATAGACAAATGTTTTTCTTCCTTTGCCTTTCTAGAATTGCTTCATGAAAAATATTTATCTCTGAGGAGAGAATGCAAATTGTTTATAATGAATTTTAAAAAAACCCACAGGCAACTTTACTTCTCAACAGATGAGGGAAAATAAGAGTTTGGGGAAAAGAATGGAAAATATGAGAGTTCTACCACACTGCATACCACCTTTTAGTTCTGATTCTTCTGTCTGATTGTATTGATTCTTATTTTTCACCTCTGTGTATACTCACCTTCTATTGATGTTTCAAGATGAGGGATTTACTTTCTGTTGAATGCTATATAGCTTTTCCCAGTGAAGGCACTAATTTATTCTGTGCTAGAGGGACACCATTCCTTTAGTTTAATTTTCATTGAAATATTTTGCTGTGTTATCAACACTAATCTAAAAGTTGAGTAAAATGAATGTACACAGAAAATGAAATGATTTACTCAGTGCTTGTTCAATGTTATCACTCTCGTAAAGATTCATAACATACAAAGCAGATGTATATCTATTTCCCTCTCCTATTTCCTTTCAAAACATTTATTCCTTTCTCCTTGATACTATCATTTTGTGCCTACTGAATGCAGAAAGAACATATTTTGTGCTGGTTTATATCCTCTCCTATCTCACTGAAATAGGTGGAATTCTGGAGATTTAATTATTTTTTCTTGATAATTTTTTGCAACAGTGAACTGTTGAGAATATTTTTTACATGTTTGAAAATAATTCTCTGTGATACAGTTTCTGACAACATGATAATTTCATATAAAACTTTTGGCTTTAGTACATTCTCAGTATTACAAAATAAAAACCTGTAGTGTATTTCTGGATGCAAGAGACGTGTTCCCAGTTCTGTTCTAGAAATCTATACACTTCCAAGAATACACGTACTGGGACTGACTTACCAGTGCTTATCCACTTGCATAATCTTTACTCGCACAGGCAATCCCGTTGAAGTTAAAGCTCCCAGATACAATGGAATTACTCCCATGCTTTAAGGTTGCATGGATCTTGACAATTGTATTCTGCCCCCCAGCTAAAGGTTTACCTTTGCTACATCCAGCTGAATGCTTCCCTGATGTGAGTATATATTTTGAAAGCTGACAAGTGTGTGGCTTAAGAAGTAGAAAGCCAATGATAAACTGCCACACAATTTTTATAAAAAAGCAAATCTATCTTGCTTTTAACATTTTAACTGTTTTTTCAATATTGTAGAATGTTGCCGGTTACCTCACTTTACAGCAATTGTTCTCAAGAAAGACAAGGCTAATTATAGATTTCTTACTGATGGTAGGAGGAGGAAGAAAGAAAATTTGAACATTGTCAATACCAGTCTTAACAATGACTTTCATTGTTGGGGCAAGAACTGAGGTCACATTTGGCACTGAGCCTCCAACTGTTCTGCAACAGTGCTTTGACACAGCACAGACTTTACCACATAATTTTTCTCTCAAAACTGGAGGCAAGTATTTACGAAACGCCAGTGCCAAAGCTGAATTTTCTAGTCTCTCGAAGGACAATACATAGGCTGGCTGCATTCTAGGTTATATTGTGTCATGACTGCTTGGTATCCACTGTCCATATGCATACTGGGTGCATACACATGATGTATTTCGTATGATACTAATAATGATAAAACTCAAAGTGAATGGTGCACAATCTAGTGCATTATCTAGCTTGGCTGAGCTAGGATAGGTGTCATAAATTGATTTTACGTGTCAGTAGTGGCTATTAGCTAATTGTATAATCTGGCTTTTTGATGTGCTTCACATGCAGCCTTACTTTTAGAAAAGCTGCCAGTTGAAGAAGAAATGACGTTTCCTCTTTTTCTTCCCCTCCTTTGAATTACTTAACTACATAACCATATCGTTATCTTCTATTGAATGTAATTAAATAAATCTTAGAAAATTATTAGGTCAGGAAGACTTTGGAAAACAGTTATGCTTGTGAATGAGTGAATGTTTGTCTGTGAAATAGAAAGGGAGTGATGCTGAGAGTGGGGGTGTCTTCTTTGTCGTTCGAACAAACTGAGTTAATGAGTGGTTTTCTGTAAATATCCAACTCTACAAGCCAAACCTACAAAACATTTCCCCTCAGAGTATTATTGTAATGAACAGTTGTCCTTTGGGAACTCAGCTTCTCCATGCTGAATTTTTCTCCACAGTACAGTGGGATTTTTGGCAGGAGCTAGCAAGGAGTATGTGGGATCTCAGTATTAGACAGAGCTGTACTGCTGATGAAGAAAAGTATTGTGCCCTTACCTTGCAAGAATATCTTATCAGGCGTAGGAGTTATGTTGGAGTATCTGAACACAATTCCTGATTTGGTCAGTTCCAAAGGAACAATATATCAGTACATCAGTCCATCAGTCAAAATGTTATGGAAACAGATTTAAGTGTTCTACTATTTATTTATATTCTGTAAAGTCAGCTTATATTGTTATATTTGAATGGCTGTTTGAATCAAATATGTATTTCTTCACTGTAAAATGAGAGTGTAGCTCAGCTCACACTCTGTCACAGAAATTTCTGCAGCTCCATGCAAGTCAGCAAAATAGCACAAATTTATACCAGTAGCACTGTGACCTACATGTTTATTAAGCTTATACATGTCACCTCATTAGATGTAAACTCGTTACTGTGAATTTTTAATATCAGCTGGCTGTAGCATGTTTTTTGCTATTTAGCCCATGTATCTATTTAGCAGGCTGTATAATTACTGCTGTATGTGTCAAGACTATCCTAAGGTGATAAGATCTTGTTCCCCTACTCCATTTCCCCCTAAAAAAAAAAAAAAGCATAGCATTATCCTTGTCTTACACTGATGCACATTAACAACAACCTTCCTAAGGTGAAATTCCCAGTTTACAAATAATGGCAATGGTGAAAAAATTGCACCCTCCTGCTCCATGTCATGGGTAACACTCCCAACCTTCTTTTCTTCTCTTCCACATTTCTCCTACCCACAAAACCAGCTTAGTTTTCTCAGTGTGATAAAACCCATCTGAATAAAGTTGCAGTGTACTGTTCTCTGTAATTCAGAAATGTAAGTTTTATTGTTCTAAACACCTTTTTAAAAATAAATTGACATATAAATGAAAACCTTCTAGTGGTTTATTTACTTCATGAGGAGTTTATTATAATAGTCAGGAAATTGACGTGGAAAAAATACTGTAAAAGCATAATTTAACTATATTGTTTACACACATCGGGTCTCATTCACTTGGATTCATTTATTATTTGTTCAATACAAGTCCTTTATGTGTATTAAAAATAATTTGATACAGCTTTTTCTTGCTCGTCTGCACTAGACAGCTTTAAAAATGTATTTTGCAGAGCTCTGTGACCAGAAGAATTGTTTAAGCAGTCTTAGCTTGTTTTTTTTTTTTAATGAATACCAACCACCTAGCTTCACCTAAATAATACTCTTATATTTTTAATGGTTGTGATATTGAGCTCTATTTGCCTTTAAAACTTCAGTAAATGTCATAGGCCTGCAAGAATAATTTGAGACAGACTATTTACCCTTACTAAATTATTCTCTCTCTGTTTTTCTTTTTCTAAAGAAGACAGATGTGGCTATTAAATAGGAATATTAAACTGCATGGAGTGAAGAGAGTGGACGAAAGGTCATTTTTTCAAATCTGAACATTAGTGGGGTCGACCAGAAAACCTCTAAAGTGCAAAAGAAAAAAGTTTTTAGAAGTGCTTAAGAAAGGATGGTTTTAATTTTTTTTTCAGATATTTGAGAATATTTTTAATCTGGTTTGGAGGAATCTTTGAGCTAGGTTTTTTCTTGTACAATTGAACTAAGCAAGATTTCTGAAGCTTTTGTTCCAGTGAAAAAGGTCAGGAAATAAAGTACGTTATGGTCAGCTGCTTTCTTTGCTGAACATGTCTAGGTCCAAAATCTATATCAAGTTGGGGAATTTCACTCAATTTGATTTAATTTATTACAAGTTAGAATAAAATTTTAATTACTGATTCTGGTATTAATAAATTGATAAACAATTAAACTTTTAGAAAAGACTGCCTCAGCTTCACTCTGGACACCTTTCTTCCCTACTTCCTCGTGTCCAATCCTCTCACTCTTCCTAATGCTTCATCCCCTTGGTGAGGCAATAGACAGAGTGGTAGATGGGAGTCAGTGTGTTTTGTTTCTTTTGCTTTTTGCTACTCCCTCTTTATCACTCAACTCCTGCGCTATGATTTCCTCCACCATACCCAGTCTCTTCAGAGGCTGTATCAGCTGGAGTGTCTCCTACTGTAGCTCCACTTGTGCATCACCCTAATGTCTTCTTTAGTTCTACAGCTTCACCAGGATCATTTTCTGGTCTCTGGTCTCATTCTCTCTGATGCTAAGACCTTACATCATATTCTACCTGAAAGGAGGTTGTGAAAAGGTGGGAGTTGGCCTCTTCTCCCAAGCAACCAGCGACAGGCCAAGAGGACATGGCCTAAAGCTGCATCAGGGGAGATTCAGGTTGTAGATTAGGAGGAATTTCTTCACTGAAATGTTTCTTAATCATTGGAATGGGCTACCCAGGGAGGTGGTGGAGTCACTATCCCTAGAAGTGTTCAAAAAAAAACTGGACATGGCACTTGGTACCATGGTCTAGTTGACAAGGTCAACAATTGGACTTGATGATATCAGAGGTCTTTTCCAACCTAAATGACTCTGTACCACTTTTTCTTGTCAGTTCTTTAAGAGGGAATGGAAGAAAGAAAATATTCTGAGATTGTAACTTTTCATATTTCTACTAAGAAAAATTAGCCTCAAAATATAAATCTCAGTATATGAGCCTATGCAGTGAAAACTGAATGAAAGACAATGTTATATTTTGCAGACTGGCCTCCTGTATGGACAGAATGTTAAACAACATGAGAACATGTAACAAGTTATACAGAGACACCTGGCACTGGGCAAAGGGCTGAAGTAACTTAAATTCTTGATTCTGCTTCCTGATGTAGCTTTTCTCTGCTATATACCAGATAGTTAAATACAGTTGCTATGACAAGTATATCCCTTCTTAAGGGATCTTAGTCTTTTGGTCCACTTCCATTTCATCTCTATTTCGTGAAGTTGTATGATTATTTTGCACTAACACATGTACTACCAGTGATATTGGTCTGGGAATGGAAAGGTTTGGGTGATACAGGAATAATTGCATTTTATAGAAACAACTTCTAAATAAGATAGGCAGAAGTCAAGTAGGCAACTCTAGCCCAGAAGCTGTGAAACAACTCTTCATTTGCAAAAATCTACCAGAAATGTGTACAGTTTGTTCCTTTAGGTTAGAAACCAACTAAATTATCGGATAATCTCATGCTGTATTGACCTTCAAAAAGTTTCAGTTTTTTAAAAGTGGGCAGGTAGGTCTGACTATTTTAACGTTATTTCCATTTGCTTGTCTTCTTGGGGCAATATACAGGGAGAGGAAAAAAACAAATCTTTCTGGTAAAATTCCAATATAAGTGAAAGAAAAGGGAATACACTCAATAAATATTGCTCTATGGCTTTCTTAGAGGAAAATATTGATATTGGTTATTATCTTAGAAGAATATATTATCCAGAGGTCACCAAAGAGGTGGAATGTCTCAACTGCTCTACCAGACCATATCTGACTCTGTTCCCTTACACCAACTTCAGTATATTCAGGGCATGTTTTTTGCTATTTTTAATCTGCTGCAGGAGTGTAAAAACATAATGATCTTCTTTGGAAAAAAGAAGACTGGACAAAACCAGATTGGTCTAGAAACTATTTATTATTTGAAATGAGCAGCTATTGTTAGTGGTGCCACAGAGATTAAACTTCAAAAAGACTAGCATTTCCTCTCTGCATTGCATTTATGCTATTTTTTTTATAATCCTGTGGAAAGAAGCATTTTGAAAAAGTCTATGGAATATCATGATTCCAACTGATCTCCTTTGTTCCTGTTATTAGATTTGATTTCTCCAGTCTCATCCTTCTGCTATAGAAGAAAGGGTATGTAGCTGCTATATAAAAGTCAGACATTTCCTCTGTTAGAAGATTATTCTCTGCTTTTTTGAGGAGATGTGCATCTTTTAAACATTAGAAATCTGCTGCCAAGTACAGTTCATAGTGTGAAGATAAATAATGTCATTAAACTAAAAAAACCCTTTTAATGATTGCTGGCCATTCATTTGGCTTAGCAATTGAGACTAACACTTCCTTGCAAAAATCACCACAGTTACATAAAGTTCTAAGCCCAGCAATCATTTCAAGACAATGTGGCAGCATTCTTTTATAAAGTGGGTCACTGGTGATTTTTCTGAAAGCTTAGCCTGGTAATTTTCGTATTCTTTTTATTGCCATGTAGAAGAAGAAATACAAAATGTGATTTAGGTTGTTAAAATGGCATAACATTATTTCAATTTAGCAGGGACTGTCTAGGAATAAGGCATGTTAGGGAGGTCATTCTTAATTCCCTTGAGGACAGTTGCTGTGAACTTACAAATTTATACTTTGCCAGCCCATTGTTCTGCCCTTTGTAATGGTGAAGGAACAGATCAAGCAAATTCTGACTGCATCGAGCAAATCTAACTACAGAGCTTTTCTATTCACTTCAGTTTCTACTGTTGACTATGTCTTTTAGCACCGAGTATGAGCAAATTGGAGAGACTAGCACTTAGCTCATGTACTTTTCTTTTTTACACCTATATAGTAAATGTTTTCTATCTAGAAATGCCCTAAATGTATGTACTTTGTACAACTGCAGAGATGTTCAATAAATCTTAAAGCACGGGAAAATAGGGAAACACTCAATATTAAAATTAATAACTTATGGGTGTATATGAACAATTCAACTAGAAATTAAAACTAAATCTGTCATCCTAAATATGAAACAGTTCACCATTTATTAATTTTCATTTGAACAAGCAGGAGTAGGGAATAAAAGGGTAAGATGTTAAGAAGAAGTTAGTAAGTTAAGTTAATAAAAAGAAGAGAAACTGGCTTTTTTATTGTTATTATTTTAAATGCAAACATCTTTCCTAAAGTCAGGTCTGTATTCGGCAATTAATCATGAATTTAAAAATTCTCTTCCATTTGTAGAAGAGAAGGTGTACTCAGAAGTATGCTGGGTGTAATAGATAAGTTCAGAGCACATTCTCACTGATTCCATAGCACAGCCTGCAGGGAATGATGCACTATAATGGATATTCCCTGTGAGGCTCAGCACATCCCTCCCCTTAGACCTCACATAGATCTGAGAGATGACATCCTTTTGTAGTTTGATTTCTCTTCTTTCCACACACACTTACTGTATTTCTAAAATCTAAGCAAGAATGGGCAATTGAATTCTCTGGTTTGTAATCATTAATTTATCAAAACAGTTTTAGAATCTTAGCATTTAATTAAAATTTGTCGAATTTATTCTCTCATCCTCTCTTCTGTATCACTCAGAATTTATTAGGCTGGTATTAAACACCCTGTTCATACTTATTCTAGCACTTCCTAGAAATATAAATGCAATTGTAAACAAAGTATTCACACTTTCATAAATAATTGATTTGGTTGAAAGGTCAGGGACTGTTCTAAACAGCATTAGAGCAGAATTATTTAGGATTTTCAAAGTTTACCTTCATAGACGTCATATGCCCAAATGCTGAACCTTGTGAGAGCTTGGAAAAGTTTTATTACTCTGATATTTTCTAATTTAGATTCCTAAATGATTCATTGTTCTTTGCTTAAAAATAAATGATGCTGTTTGACAAATGTATTTTTCTATGAAAATGGAATCTCTAAGTGGGTTCTCAGAGAGGTCTGTACCTTGTCGACTTTTTACCTAAAGTATAAAAATCTAAAGGCATGGTGTTACATCTCCTGAGAAGGTTAATTATCAAATTTCCTTAACTCCTTATAGTCCCACACAAGGGCTGTATTTCAGAATATATTCAAATAAACTTTGCTTTTCCAACCTTTGACTAAGTATGAAGAGGGCACATATTTTCATTCTCAGTTTTTTGTTAGTTTTTTTGTTTGTTTTTTCATTCTTTTCCTTTTTAATTTACCATTTTTTTTGAGCTATCAGAGAGCATTCCACTGTCTTTTCAGCCCTTCATGTTCTGGGCAGAGGCTACTTATATATAATAAGTAAAAGTGTGGGAAACTCTTATAGAAATCAAAAAAATGATTTTTTAATATTAAATAATAAACATTATGTTATATTTTTTAGGAGCAGTACTCGACAACAGATCTATTAGCTAGTGGCTTGAGGGTACATCTGTGGATATATATGAACTGTAATGAGTGAAGGAAATATTTAGGTTTTCAGAAAAAACATTAATGAGTATATGTTTTAAGCTTTATTTCTTTGTCAGATTCCAGATTTAAATAAAGATTAAGAAAGGTGGAAACAGATGCATTTGAGAACATATTATTTCCAAAAGGTCATCATGACAAGAAAATAAATTATGAAGTTCTTGAGTTTTTATGTCTGTACTCTCATTCAAACTGAGTGTTTATTGTGGTGGAATTTGTACAGATTTTATACAAAGTCTCTTCAGAGACTTTGGTGAACATGAAGCTTCGAGGAATAAAACAAGAATTCTCATCTTCTTGGAAACAATTTGCCTGTAAAAAAGGGCAAGGGAAAGCAAGAGAGATCTCTTAATCCTAGAACTGGTCTCTAAGTGATGTGGTTCTTCTGAGTAAGAACCTCTGATTATGTTTGGGACTGGTGGTGAGAGGGTAATACTTTTCAGTAATCTGGCTCTTTGTCTTGCCTGTTTTGGTAACCCAGCTGTGCTGAGAGTAGGATTACAAACGGAAGCCCTTTTGTTTCAGACAACATTACACAAGCATCATCTGTTGTTAGGGAGATAGTCATCCAAGGAACAGTCATCAAAAGATAGCATGATGTCTTTACCAAATTTAAGCCCGTTAAGACTGTTCTGTTGATAGCAGTATGGTCCCTTCCAGTTTTCTTTTAAGCTACACTAGCAGCTGCTGTAATACATAAAACAGTTAAATGATCTCATAACAGCATTAATGAATTTAAATGAGAGCTGCAGTCTGCTCTTCTTTAGTACAAACTTTCAACTACCTGGGATGAACAGGGACTGCAATTTGCAGGAAGTCATCCCTGTTATCTATAAAACTCCCATTGACAATTATACAAGTTCACAAAGAACCTTACTGAGAACATTGTAAACCAAATAATTTTAAACTGTCATCAGTCAGAGGAAGGGCTTTATTGGCTATAATACTGTTTTTTTCACAGTAGGGAGACACAATTATTAACAAATTAGTGTGAATGATAAACCAGAGAACATAATATATGGACATGATTTTTAACCGTTGCCAAAAATCAGAACTAACCTTTACTGATTACAGACTTACAGTGGTAGAAATCTCTCAGGATAAACCATTCAGCACAAATCTTAGCTAATTTTTAACTGTCATATTTGACTGAATGTCCTTGGCACACAAGCTGCATGTGCTCAGTATACTTAATATATGCAAAGCTTCCATTTAATGTACAGTTTAGAGAAAGAGATGCATGAATTATTGCAGCTAAGGTAAACCTAACAAACAAACCTCTGGTATATTTTATTTGTAATATGTATTTTTAATAATTCAGTAGGAAATATTTCAGTAAAGGGATTATTTTATTAAATTATTCCAGTAAAGGTTTTTTTGTAGCTTATTGGAATTGTAAATGTTGGCATGTGCCAATACTTCTTACAGCAATAACAATTAAGTTACTTATCACAATCTTTATTCTCAATCTAAATACATGTTTATAGCGAAAACATGGATTGGAGGATGAACCACTAACCACTGGATAAGAAATTGGCTGGATGGCCACACTCAAAGTGTTGTGGTCAAAGGCTTGATGTCCAACTGGAAGTCAGTGACAAATGACGTTCCCCAGGGATCAGTACTGGGACCAGTGCTGTTTAACACCTTAGTTGGTGACATGGACAGTGGGATTGAGTGCAAGTTTGCCAATGACACCAAGTTGTGTGATCCAGTTGACATGCTGGAGGGAAGGGATGCCACCCAGAGGGACCTTGACAGTCTTGAGAGTTGGACCTGTGCAAATCTACTGAAGTTCAACAATGCCCAGAGCAAAGTAATGCACCTGGGTCAGGGCAGCACAAATACAGCCCAAGCACAAATACAAGCTGGGCAGAGACTTGATTGAAACCAGCCCTGAAGGAGAAGGACTTGGGGGTGTTTGATGAGAAGCTCAGCATGGCCCAGCAATGTGCACTTGCAGCCCAGAAAGCCAAACATGTCCTGGGCTGCATCAAAAGAAGTGTGATCAACAGATTAGAGGAGGTGTTTCTATCCCTTTACTGTTACTTTTAAAAAGTAAATGAAATATGACTTTGATAGCATTCTAATTGGATCTGATTCACACCACTACAAAATTTCTTTAGGCCACTGCTATTAAAAAATACTTAGTCTCATCTACTTACAAAATGGAAACACTGTAGACTAATCAAACTAAGATTTACTTTGTTTATTGATAGTCTAATCAAGCATGCCCTTAAATTCATACTAAAGATCTTTGTTAGTTCAAATGCAGTCTTTTAAATTCAGAAACTATATTTTACAAAAACTAGATATTTGGGGAGAGCTCTTTTTCTCTATAGGTAGTCAGGGCCTCTCAGCAAGCTGAAAATGTAATTCTCTTCCGGTATGACTGTTTTGTCTGAAGTAAACTTCTTTGTTTGTGAACGCTATAGACAGGTCATTGCTGCCTGATATCACAGGATATTAATCCAGAATTAACAAATGCATTGCACGCTCTCCTCACTTGCTTTGCTGAAGCAAAGACATTGCAGTTATGTCAGGTTAGTCAGCAAGATAGATGGATGGCATCCTGAACTTTGTGAGTTAAACCAGGGGTTCAGTGGCAGTCTAAGCAGACCTAAATACTGATGGCTGCAGCTACACTGCCTATGTTCATTTCTCCTTTCTCTCCCATATCATCTGACCATTCCTTGAAGATCCCTTGTTCACAGCAAAAATGAATAGCACACTCACACAGTTCAGTGAAATAAGTGTATGCTAAGATCCTGCACAAAGGCAGGTAGGGACAAAATTGGAAGTAGAACTGCTAAGTAGATATTTTTCAACTGTAGAAGAAAATGAGGAAAATAATTAAGAGTTAAAATCAATTGAAGACTTATATTCTTTCAACAGTATCCTTGAAAGACAAATATCTAATAAAGTAAGTGTAAGGATGTACCTACACTATAATCTTCATGTTGGATCTGGCTTGTTTTACTTTAACAAATCAATCTTTTAATCTACCTGTGACAAGTTAATTTTTTTTTGGTGGACACCTATCAAACTGCTGTAGAGTTTTGTCATATTAAGTCTCTGTGTTTCAAACTTAATGAGTCCAAAAGGCATCTTGCACTGACTTCTGCCATACCTTCTGTCTCATGCAGGGCTAATTAGCCACTTCATTTGAAGTGAGATATTGCAACCTGACTTTCCTGCCTTCCACCCTCTCTCTAGAAGCCTGTGAGAAGCTTCTTAATTACCTACCACACCACCACATTTGTTCATGTTGTCATATCTTTGGAGATGCACCAGAATGTTGGCAAAGAAGATATTTGCAAACATTTAGAATTTCTAAAATAGCACAAAATGCATATACAAGATGAAGGGAACCACAGGCAGGGCATGATGGAGCAAGACACTTTTTCTTTTCAAGACTCCTGTTTGAATGTGCAGTGTCTGCAGCAGTGCCTCCTCTGATTCTGCTCCTCCTCTCATTCTGCTGTATTTGTCCCTGTGCTGTTACAGCCCTTTCTCTCAGTCTTTACAAGTCCTATAGATTTTTGTGAGGAGGGAGCGTCTTTGTCATCTTCTTTCTTCCCTTTTTAACTCTGCTTTGGGGAACTTCCAGACATAGGTTGGAGAAAACATTTTCTCTGGAATGTGTTACTCCTTTTATTCTCCTAGCTCCTGAGTAGTGCTTCAACTCTCCAGTATAAGAGAATATATTGGAGTTTCTATCAGGCTAGCCCTTCACAAGACCCTTGGTACAAATCCTGTCTCATTTTGTGGAAAAAGATGGAAAAAAGAGTAAAAACAGTGTTGGAAATATGGACCCTATTGATTTAGCAAATCAAACCACACCCATTTACCTTTTACACTGTATTTTTAGTCAGAAGTATCCATAAATTCATGGTATCATGTGGTTTGAAAATATTAATTCCTATAGAATAGTGTGGTGGATTGTAAACTTCCATAGCATTTTGGTGTTGTTCTAAAGAGCCTTAAATAAGAGGTTTGATTCAGGTGCAAGGACTCTATACTGTGCAAGGACTCTATACTCCAGATTTATGGAGGAATCAAGCCCTGGGCTCAAGTTTCTATTTCCAGGCACTGGCCCTGAGAGTGGCCTCATGGGGGGTGCCCGATGCCTGAGACTGGGGCTGCCCAAGTGCCCCTGGCTGCTCCTGGCTGGGGCAGTGGGACATGGGGAGCCCTGCGATGGCCCCAGCCTACGGGGAGCTTCAGCCTTCACCATGCCCTGTGTGAGTCTGCTCAGTCAGAGCAGAGGGTACTGCTTGACACAATTTGCTTAATGTTTTTAAAGAAGAAAAGAAATGCAGCTTAAAGATTTAAAGATTATTTTGATGTTCCTTACCCCTTTACTGTCCTATATGTTCCTCTAGGCTTTGTGTTCCCATATAAAACTGAGAAGGGAACCTCTTTATGAAAGATTTTTGTCATAACTTGAGCTGGGGTGTTTGTTTTGCCATTGAAACTGGTTTTGCCCTGTGTTAGCTGTATACTAAATGGGTTCTCCCAGGAAAAAAAAAAGAAGTAAAAAGGAGTCGTATTTGAAAATAAAATAGGGATTTTTGTGCAGGAGGCAGCCTTTTTTCCTAGTTGCCTGACCTGCAATAAATAAACAATTGAGAACCCTTGATAATTCATACCCAATTAAATTGCTCTCATGCATCTGTGTGGGCATCATTGTTAGTAGCAGTGCTGAGAATAAGCTATCAGCTCTTTTGGTAAGTAGGAGGCATTTACTCCTCATCCACCTCTGCACTGTCTGGACAAAGTAAATAGTATTGAAAATCAGTAGTATTGAAAGAGATGTATTCTGCCTAGCTAATACTGAACATGCATAGAACTAATATTTGCTTAAAAATAACCCTAAGACTAGGTTTTGTTGCCAGTGTACACAGCTTCTCCATTTCCTTGGTGTCCTAGTTACTGGGGCTGGAACCAGTTTATCACTATGTGGATATAACCAAAACTATTCTACACCCTCTATGTCATTTCGATGGACTGTTAATAATAGATCATTTGCAGCAGCTGCCTAGAGCACAATTGACACCTCAGGCTACAAGCTGAGTGTTAAAGAAACCCTGTGAGAGGTGTTTCTTTATCTTCACACTAATAACTGTGACAACAGCTGTGATAACTCCCCTCCGAGGAGGAATTAGCACCTTCACACCCAGCCTGAGGGGTTATCTCTGCTAATGGGCCATACTGGACTGGCATAATAGGTAGCTGCAAGGACCTAGACCATCAAAGACTCCAAAAATATCCCATGACTCACAGAATTAAATCACCCATTTTGAAACTGCCCGCCCTGGGGAAGGTACTGGACATTCCCACCTGAACCTGAGCACATATAATCTTGGGGCTTTCTCTGTATCATTGTATTTATTGTAATCTTTTTAGGAAATTGTAACTCTGATTTGTAATCTCTCTTGAGTTGGGTTCATTTCTCCTGCTGGTTTACTTTTAAACCAGCACACTTGGGAATTGTCCTCTGCTCATGTGATTCAGTGAAGGTTTTTGATATTCTGTTCTTTAAGTTTACAAGAAAGGCTAACCTTGTATACAGTATGAAACTAAGAGGATTACCTTGCCTGTCCAAATATATACCTAAAGAAAAAAAGAAATTCCTTGTAGCAGATTAGTGTCTTTTAAATATTGTAGACTGTATGAAATATCTTGAAATAATGCATATGCTGATAAGATTCCATGAAGTAGAAAGTTTCAGTGACTATCTGACAACAGATACAGAAAACAGAGTACACCAGAGAATGCTAAATCCTTCTCATGACCTCTGTTTTAAAAGCTGGAAAGTAATTGATTCATATGAGACCAAAACACATTTTATTAAATATTTATGTTACAAATTGAAGTTCATAGAATCATAGAATAGTTTGGTTTGGAAGAGACCTTAAAGATCATCCAGTTCTACTCCCCCTACCATGAACAGAGGTGCCTGGTGCCTTCCACTAGACCAGGTTGCTCAAAGCCCACCCTGTCTTGGAACACTTCCAGGCACCACAAAGTTCTCTAGGCAACCTCTCTGAGTGCCTCACCCCTCTCATAATGAAGAAGGTCAAGTTAGTTGATTGATACAAGATGATAGCCCAAACTTTGTTAGTATCTGATGGCTTATATATAATACACCTAAAAGCTTCTTGGTGAACTACTGCTAATACTAGTTCCATTAAAGCTACACTAATATTCCACACTTGCTAAAACCTCTACTTACTTCAGGATTTCCTTATTACACTTGTCTCCATTAACAGTTCTTTTGCACATAATTACTAACAATGCATGCACATTTAGCAGAAAATAGGTTTCTGTCCTGAATGGACAAAAGTCAGTAAAGAATGTGCTCTCCTGACTCCTTTAGCTCAGACCCCATTGTATGTAATGATTGCAGCTATTAGGCATTACACAGTAAAGAGTGTACAGCTGTGAGCAGGGTGTATAAGGCAATGAATAATAGGCAATGTCTAGAACAAGGATGTTATACTTACAGCTCTTGTTTAAAATGGACCTAATGAAGATTCTGTGGAGTACCTCACTGGGTTCTTACATTCTCCCTGTATTATCTCCAGTAAGAGTAAGGATGGAAGTTACTGGGGGAGCATTTCAAGCATGATTGTCTGATTGTCTCTTATAGACACAATATCCACAACTAAAAATCTCATGTTTTGTTTAATTTAGCAGATCCTTTACTTCTGGTTGTTTTATTTTTTACTCTCCCAATTCACATTTCCTCCCTCGTACTTTTTGCCTGATTTGTAGTTCCAGAGCTAAATGCCTACTTCTTCAATCACCAATTACACCCCTAAAACTCTGATACCTGGACTCACATTGCCACATGCTCCTGTGCTTTATCATAAACCAGTGACACTGATGCAGTGATCTACCTTGAGTGTCTTTTTGTTTCCTCTAGGCCCTTGCCTTCCCGTGAAGGTTATCTTCCTACCACAACATACAGAATGAGCTAATACCATGGATATTGCTGAGGTATGAGGCTTGGTGTCGTGAGCCATGATACCATAACAAATGAAACACACGCGTGTCTTTTAGATCCACCTCAGAATTTCTTATCCCAAAACTGTGGGCAAACATCAGCCATGCCAGTATTTGTTCTAGGAATGTTTATTGTCTTCAGATAATGTTGAACAGGTCAATAAAAAATGATATTTCTACTTGTGTTGACTGAACTGGCTGTTAAATGAGTCCTTTTAGGACTATCATTTGTCTCTAAATGACACATTCTGGGCAGTGGCTACCACCAGTACTGGTGAACTGACCATTTTCTGTGCTTTACACTCTTGCTCTTTCTTAACAACTCTTTTATTCCTTGTTTGTTTGTTTTGAAGAAGTATGTTCCAGAATGTGTGAACTTTGTAGACATCCGACTCTTATTTTCAGGGGAAGTTTTGATGCTGAAAACCCTCGGAATGATTAACTGCTCAGAGACTTTGCATCTTTAAGCAGCAAGGTATTTGTTTATTCCATTTTGGGAGCAAGCCAGCTTGTGCTTGACAAACTTGCTCGACTTGAAAGTGCAAAAGCAAGCCATTTTATATACTTTAGATACATGGTTACATCATTTAACATACATATTAATAAGTAGGCTAGTCTCTGGGAGGAGTCTTTCCAGGCATGCAGAGTCTTCTACTGTGGGGGTCTTCTCCTCAAGCCTTCATCCCTCTGGTGGTTGCCACAGACACCTTCCTCGATTTGACCTCTTCTTAGGTGACCTGAATTCTTCAAGCTTGCAAAATCCTGGCTTCAGGCCTTCTATATCTTATTCAAACGTTTAGTTTACCTAATTTATTATCATGTGTGTGCTACTCCTATTCTTTCTATAATAAGGCCTTTGGTCCAGTGAACAGAACAGAACATGATATTTACCAGTGCTCCTAAAATGTACATCTAGCAAAACAGGTAGAGCAAAAAGGACAAGGTATACCAGATGAATGACTGTTAACTTTTTTTTTTGTGCCTTTTTGCCATTGGTTTCATAGAATCAAAAGCATGGAATGAAATTATTCCTCTGCCCAATGTCAAGATCAGCTGTAGTGAGTCAATGTGTGCAAATGTTAAATGCACTTTTTAAAATATTCTTAGATCCTAAAGATAAAGATTCCGCAATTACCCTGCTGTGTGCACATCCCAATATGGCAATTAACTTTTTTTTAGGAAGTGTAGTCTGGCTGGTATTCAGTTTCTAATCTACTTCAATTGATAGATCCTTTGGTACAGAACCGGTGCCTAGCCAGCTGTTATTCATCCTTTCTGCATTTCCTTGATTAGATCTTCTTAATTTGACAATTTACACTTGTTTCTCTAGAGTTTGATCTGTTTTTTCGTATTGTTTCTGTAGTCTGGATAATTTTCAATACTGTCGCTGACCTCAAAGAGTCAAGAAATTCATCCCACCTTGCTTAATCTGGAAATATAATAATCAAAATATTTTTCCCATTACATAAACAATTAAAGAATAATGAGGAGCTAACAACAGGCTGTTTATAAGGCTACTTAGTATCTGGCCTTCCAAACTATTGTCCTTTGCTCATACTGATGAAACAATGGGAGACTCTCACAGGAGAATTGGGGTTTGGAAGCCCTAGCTCAAATTTCTTCATCAGAATAATCTCGTCTAACTAAATGTAAAAAGAAGAGAAAAAAGAAAAAGAAAGTACTGGAACCCCATAAACTGGTCTACTTCTAGTTTATTTAGTGCCTCTAATAGCTTTTATTAATCTCCTAGTGTTATAACCAATGAAGAGTTAATGAGATTTGTGTGTGTGGTGTCAGATTCACTGACTGTGAAATAAATTTACCACTTCTAATCTGTCAATCAATATATGAGCACAACAGCCTCAAAAAATCGAGAGACAGGAACAGAGGGATGATTGTCACTTCTTGTGGGCCTTCTGCTACTTCTGCAGCAACCCAAAAAGTACTTTTTTCATTGAGTCTGGGTTGGCTGCTATTAGAGAGCAAATGATCATGTTCTTTCTTAGTGTGCATGGGGGGAGTATGTGCTTGAATTCAAAATCCTGTGGAAATAATATAAGTATCAGCTGTTGTTGCATATATTTTTAGAATGCATCAAAAATCTTACATTTTAGTCATTGTTTTTTTCAAGGAGGTAAAATCTCAGCAGTGTTATCCTGAATATAGATTTTGTATATATAATTTATTGGCATAACAGTAGACAGTCAATAACATGGATTCATGGACAAATAAACTTAGGTTTAGCTTTCAATTCTGTAGAAACTAGATGCATTTCTAGTGAGCTTTTAAAACATCCTGGGGGCTTTCACAATAGGAGCTGATAAAATTTTATGGAATGCTCTACTTTTATGTTTAGTGAATATGATGAGAATCATTCTGCTCTGTACAACAGCGTGGAAATTAACTGAATAGTTTTGAATGAGTTACCCATAAACATTTGCTGCATTTATTTTACAAGTTAACATTTTACTTGGCACAAACTACTCCTTTGAAAGCACACAATGTGTGTATGTGTTATGGAGTTATAGCACATGCCCAGAAACTGGAAGCATCATTTTGTAAGACTTCTTAATTTGAAGGACTTGAACCCACATTTCCCAAATGCCTCGTCCAATTATTTTGATGACAGCAATCTCAATAATTTCTGGAGAAAACAAGTTGCTGTGCAGCTGGGCATTCTAAATTCAGAGGCCTGGAAAAAGAAGCAGAAGGAGACAAGTTCTGGCTTAATAGTTTTAATACTTCTATAGGAAAGGAAGAATTCTAGGATTACAGTATTTTCTTCTATTATTTCTGTTATATGTTTCATCCATGTTAAGACAAAAGGTTTTGAATTAGGGGGTTGAAATCCGAAGTCTAATCTACCACAGGTGAGACCAGAATGGTTGTCAGTCTCATCCTGATATATCAGTATTTGAAATCCCAGTATTGAATGGGTAGATGAGTACCTGTCATGGTGGGACAAAATGTTAGTAATTTCCAGAGAAGTTATTTTTAGAAGGCTTTTTGATTTTTTTTGATTATTATTTTCAAATCAAGATTTAGAAAAGTATCATTATAATAGCTCACTCCCAGCTATGAGAACTGCCAGAAACATACTGAATGTACTGCAACTTAGTTTAATACTCAGCCTGTGACCTGGATATATGTAAATCTTTACTTGATGTATATTTTCCATGTTATAATCTGAAATTAATTTTGGAACAGCAGTTGTTATCCACCAGGATGTTGCAGCATTAAGTTTGGATATTACGTATTTCATGGCTACTCATTATTAATAACACATTGGTAAACAGGAAGCTCTGCTTCTTCTGAAACTTTCTGCTTCCTCTTAGTGTCAAATCATAAATTGCTGCTATTAATAAGCAATACTGTTCAGCAGCACTTAAAGACAGTACTTGATTAGGCCATTGCTTTTTGATCTTGGATCTCAGTACAGATTTAAATTACAGCTGAAAATAAGCAATAGCATCATGTGTCTGCTACTTTCTACACAAGCAATGAAAGTTTCTCCTGCACTGGGATTATTAGGTAACTGGTTGGTGCTAGGGCAGGCAACTATCAAGCAGTTTGACCAGAAATTAAAGATATGGAGATATGCTTTTCAAAAACTAGCTAAACGAAGGAACAAGATCAACACTAAAACTGAAGTAGGATTAATGATTGTCATCCCAAACTGAATGATAAGGCTGGGCAGTTTCAAAGTTATCTTGTTCAGTGCAGCTAAATGCTTTACAGTTTTAATGGGAGAAGTTTTAGCACCATTTACAATCCTTTCTTCCTTTTACCCTTCTAGTCTTCTTTATAGCAATAAATCAGGACCTATAAAACTGTGATGTGATTGTCAGTGCTGTAGGAAAGCTGGCTCACAGTGATGGTGTGCAGAACAGAGCAGAAAGAGCTGCTGTGCTGTACCCATCATTATTATAGTTACATATCATCAGTGCCTGAGTCCTTTACAAACCAATTTAATGATGATAATCCTTGTAGAAATTGTTCTACTTTTAATTTTGCTACACAGGATACTGTATCTGAATTGTAAGGTTTACATCCTTTGTATACATATTTCTCTTCATGTCCTTGTTCGTGTACAAATGGCAAATTCACAACATGGACTCTTTTGTCTTTATCAGGCAATAACTTACCTGTGTAATCCCATATAGATACTGAGTTGTTGCTGCTCAAATGTTTTTATATGTGATCTCTCTTATAGTCTGCTGACATCTTAAATAATTATATCATAGATAATTGATAAAATTGTGAACTTCTAAAGCTTTTTATTATCATTTCTGTAAACACAAAACTATTTACAATCCATGCATTTTCAAGGAGAAGCAGCAACTCTTACTGGGTCATTTGTAGTATTAAATGTGAGAAATTTTCTCCCATTGGAAATGAACAGGTTTAAGACAGACATGATCAATAGTTATTCTTTCAGACCTCTTTAAGGAGCAAGATGTTAGGGTGCGGTGAGGTTTGACTGTCTGACCCCAAGAGTGGCACTGGCATAGCCTGTGCCCTCACCCAGGGGGTGCAGTTCCACAGTCTCTGAGCAGGGGACTGGTTATGGGGTCTGTCAACAGCCCCTGACATGGCAAGTGGTGAACCAGGGCCAGGGACTTTAGCCAAGAACAGAAGGAAATGACACGAGAGAGAGCGGGAAGCAGCATAATTATGAGGAATCCATGCTAAGACTGGCTCCTCGAATGTTGATACCATCCAGGCAGGGCCAGACACAGAGCTGGAGACCAGCACTCCTGCAGTGTCACAGAGGCAGGGACTGACATCCTTGGAATGAGCTGAAATGGTGTCCCAGGCCCATGGGGGAAAGTCTCAGGGAAGGTTGGGCAGGGACAGTCAGGCCCAGCAGTGATCTCAGGATCTGACAGCATGTTGTCAAAATCTGGTTTGAACAAGTGTAAAGGGCTTGTCAGTAAGCCTTTGAGAGAGAGGGGATAAATGAAACACTTATTTCTCTCTTTTCACAACTCTAAAATGCAAAGTGAGCTCATATAGTATGAAGTGTAATGTAAATTACAGATCAGTTCCCTAACATCTAAAAGGCCAGGATAGAGTAAGCATTAAGGCAGAAACAAGTTGTGCTGTAAGATTACCTTGTGTTAGTCAAATTGTGTTACAGGTGTCAGCTGTGGAAAACCATTGATGTTACTGTTACATAAACAGATATCTTAGAGACAGTGAGGGGGTTATTATTTTGTGTGTAAACAATCTGTCAGAATATTCACAGTGGAGCTTCATCTTCCACGTCCTTCTGTCTTGTTTCATTTTGAGGGAAAATGTCTCTCTGATTAGTGAATCAGATGGGAGGTACTATATAGAGAATTTTGGAAATAAATCATTCTTGTATGCTTTTTGATTGTCAAAATACCTAGAATCTTCTGTCAGTAACTGAGGAGGAGCATGCTTATTTTATGAAATATCTATTCAGAAAATTTCATAAAGACCAAACTTTTTAAAGAGGGCTTTTTTCCTAACTTAAGCTAAAAATTTTAATTCTTCTTTTACTTTAAGCTGCATCTTACCAATTTGTTTTTTCAAACATATTATGTCGTTACATAACTACTACTCTTCAGAAATTAGAAAATGGGAGAAAAGTGCTCATATAGGAAAATAGAGCATTCCAACTGTTTTGCAGTGGTTCTGCTGCAAATAGCTAGTCTTCGAAAACTTGCCATATGTAGAAAAGGAGTTTGAATTCTCCATACATGCGTAGTGAATACACTTAGCACAGACTGGAAAAGGGGAAATATAGCCCCCATTTTTAAAAAGGGAAATAAAGAAGACCTAGGAAACTACAGGATGGTCAGTCTCACCTTGGTACCCAGAAAGATCATGGAGCAGATCCTCCTGGAAGCTATGCGAAGGTAATGGAAAATAAGGAGGTGATTGGCGACAGCCAACATTGCTTCACTAATGGCAAATCATTCCTGACAAGTTTGGTGGTCTTCTGTGGCAGAATTACAGTGGTGGTGGATGAGAGAAGAGCAACAGATGTCCTCTACTTGGATTTTTGCATTACATCCTTGTCTCTAAACCAAAGTGACATTAGTTTGATGGCTGGAGCACTCAGTGGATAAGGAATGAGCTGAACAGTCTCACTGAAAGAGTTGTGGTGAACAGCTCAATGTCCAAGAGGAGATAGTGATGAGTGGTGTCCTCAGCACTGTTTAACATCTTTTTCAGCGACATGGACATATTGTCAACTTTAACGTCCCTTCCAACCTGAAACCACTCTGTGATTTTATGTTTCTATTAGTCTACTGCTATTGTAAATATTTTAGGAGCTCATTTAGTTGCCTGAAAACACAAGCAATTAGAATTATCCAACAAAATCATATTTACAGCATTAAAACTTTGTTTTGTCAATTTTGACAGAGGTAGAATTTCATCTTGCTACAACAAGGCTACTTACCCTCAAAAAGCAAAGATATAGAGTGGTCAAGGAACCAATGCAAGAGCAGATAATTGGGGTTAGATATTTCACATGCCAAAACCATGCCATAAGTTGAGTATTGGTTACCCATACACACACATACACAGATTTGGAAGAAAGACCTTTTACTTTTTTTGGAAGAGCAGCCCTTCAGAACCACATTGATAGTCTTTGAATTTTTCCTTTTTATCTGACTTTATGTATTTAAGCCTATGAAAAGGATAAATTGTTTTATTTATTCTTTCTACACTTCTAGTGTATCTGCCTTTAGAAGTTAAGTAGCACAGCAACCATTTTCAACTAACTTTCTGTAAACATTGCTGTTGAGCTAAATTTTGAGTATTTTCTATAAGTTTACTGCCAGGTTGTTTTTGGTTTCTGTAAAGAAAAAGAAATTATGGTTTCAACTTTTCCCCTAATCCATCAGGCTAATCAGCATCATTAGCACTTGTTTCTTGTGTATTCTACTAGGTGTGTTGGTTCTGTCAAGTGTGTTAGCCCAATATGGTTACATTTTTTTTGTTGCAAAAACCTTTCCTAGGTTCAGATTCTTATTTCCTTGTGATCAGGAGTGGTAAACTATTAAGAGGGAGGCATCTACTTGTACTAACAATATTAGATTGTTTTAAACTAAAGCTGTTGTACTTCTTTATCTCCAGTAAAGGCTCCTAGTAATGAACAGAGAGGCTCGTGTCTATCCATTTTTCCCTTACCCTAATAGTAAACAACTCACTGGCTCACTACCCAAGGATTTTATTTCCTGCCCTATTTACATCAGCACTTTTGACTGACTGAGCCAGCTTGGTGAATTATCTGGGACTGGCAAGGAAACCCTGCTGACCTGGATTCCACAAGGTGCTATGAGACCGTTGGAAAGAGACTGTCATCTCTCTTTATTATATCTCTCCTGAAGCTGTACTTTCTCTTCTCAGCCCTGGCAGTTCCCCAAAATGCATGTCAGATAGTTTTCAGCTATTCCAATCTATGGTTCAGAGGGACAAGATGTTCAACTGTTTCTTCAATGGAGGATTCTCAAACATATGATGTGTTACATTTCAGGTATCTACAATCTGCTACACCTTATTTGTCTCATAATAGAAAAAACACTATCTAGAAATTTTATCCATTACCTACCACACAAAAAAGTCACTTAATGAAATATTTAGAAACACATTAAGCAATCTAATCAGTGTGCAACATATTAATGTTTGATAGTCCATCATGATCAGTTCAAATACTCTTGTTGACATTACTGTTTTATGCAAGATTAGAAAAATAAATATTCAACCCAACATCAGGATTCTTCTAATTCTGAGAAAAGATTTCTTCCCCGTAGAATCATTTTTAATTCTTTTATATCTTTAAGTCATGCATGTTTCTTAATGGAAACTTATGAGAATGGTAGATTACATTTTTATACAGAGAGACACATGGAATGATCTTAAATTTCTCCAGACAGATTGCCATGTGTACTATACCTTGCATGGTGGATGGAGTCCTAAGGAGATGAAAGTCTTAGCAGTAAAAAGTATCTTTAAAAGAAAGTAGTAATGAGTATCAGGTTTAATAGGAAAAGTGATAATGCAGTTGATTGGAAACCTCTCCAAAGGCTCTACTGAATTCCTGTTCACAATGTGCTCTACAAGACAGGTTATATGTATTGGCTTTTGGTTATCACAGCTTAAAACACTGTCACCAATCCTTCAAAACTTAGTGCTTTTTAAATTATCTCCCTTTTGTGTTTGTTTGTTTTTCTGGTGTTTTTTTGTCCTGAGTGACAACTTGCTTGAACTTAGGAATGCTGCTTAGCATGGAGGAGCAGGGTGATTTCAAAAACAAATGTAGTAAAAAAAAAAAAAAAAGCAAACCACCTTTCTGGTGCTTATGACTGGTTTCTCATAAATTCTTAAAAATTTGATTTGGTGAATCTTTTTGTTTTCTAGGACTTTGGAAAGGATTTATTTTATAAACTTTTGTATTTGAAACAGGTATATTTTCTTCTAGCCAACATTTTAAGAATTGCTCGAGTTCTTCTACTGTTCTAGGACAGATCATGACAATGCATTGACATTTGTTTATGAAATCACATTGATTCTAATTTTAATTTTTCCTTGCATTTTAGGAATTTAAAGCAGTTTTTTTTTCAAGCTGCTTGAGTTTTGATCTGGACGTACCAAATATTATACCAATAATATGATACCAGTATTTTTTACACTTTATGGGATCTAATGTCATGCTATTCAGGTATTTGTAAAGAAATGCCACATAAAAAGACACTATTACTGAACAGACATTTTTGTTTGTTTGTTTCTTATGTATTCAGGTGGTGCTTCTTTGTAATTTTGTTACTTAGTCAAAATTTACCAGCACTTTTATGTCATTGCCACGGAACAGTCATGAAGTATCTTCCAGGGTTCAGAGGATCCTGCAATTTTTTTTTGTTTTTCTTTGAAGGATGTATGACGGAGAAAGATAATGCAGTAGTTTTGAAAATGTATAAAAGAATATTCTTCAAAGTTAGAAGAAAAATTATTTTCAAATTAATGACAACCAGCTAGCATTTATAGGTCAACTGAGAATCAACCCCTTAAAGTTTTTGTAAGAGACTGAGCCCATGGAAAATTTCTTCAGTTAAGTTCAATTCAAGTTTTGGGAAGGACTCATAATGAACATAGGTAAAATTAAGAAATCAGATTTTTTTTTTATTTTCCTGGCTTATGAGGAACTGCTTTACTATTGTTAATTTTATGTCTACTGAGCTGTTTTGGGAAGCATGTGTCTATATGTATGCATTTTTCTCACAGTGAGTATTTATGATAATTTAAGAAAAAAAGCATTCTTGGCATTTCCTCAAAGAATGTTATTTTTGAGATGCAGCTGTATTTCTACTTCTGTCTCAACTGAAAAATTAGATACATGACGATACAGATGCCATGCTATGGCATTTTTGTGTTAAACAATGACACCTACAGAAAAGACTTTTAAAAAAATTAATAACGTGCCCAGTTAAAATTTGTGTGAAATATATTTATGCAGAAGTATTCAATATTTTTGTCAGTGTTTTGGTTCATGCAAACAAACAGCTCATTACTGAAAGTTTGAAGTTGCGAATTCTACTTAAAGATAAAAAATATTTCAATCCTTGCTATTGTATAAAGAAAAAGCAACCAAAAATCCCTCATTCTTAAAGATTTTCTTAGTCTACTATTCACTTATAGTGTTTAGCAGTTGTATGGCCAGAGTATCTAAGACATGCTAAAATTGATGTAAATCACAAACCAGCAATTAAGTTTATAACTACCATACATTGTCTTAGATTTTTAGTGGAAGTAACTGAAAATCAGGAAAAAAATAACCATAAAAATAATTTTTGTGGGTGGGTATGTAAGATGTTTATCTGCCTAATGCTTAAAAAAACAGCAGACTTGGTCTGCTTGTTAAAATCAGAATTTCTTAATGTAATTAAAAAAATTAAATTACAGCTAATTGACTAGTGAAATAGTCTCTTAAAAATTCATTGCTGAAAGAAGACTATTTCCAACTCATGAGATATCACAGTCCAGTTAGTGCTAAGAACTTGATTTCTCAGAATTATGCATTTATTTTAGTTTTTTAATTTTTTTTTAATTTAAAAGCTGCCTGAATATGTTACAGTGTCTAGGCCTCAGGCATAGTCATTGCAGCAGTGAAGGCATTTTCTGTCGACTTGTTGTGGGATTCCCCTTGGGATGTTCCGTTTTTATTTTCTTCTGACTTGCTTATTATGTTTTCACAGCCAATTTCATGAGGGTGACATTTTCTAGAATAGCCAATTTCTGAGGCATCCACCCAGAACAAGGCACTTGAGATGTTAAGTATCTGTTTTGAGTCAGTCATATGAATAACATGAGGCAGATTTTCCAACCATCCAAAGCCTTAAGGCACTAGATCCTATATACTGATTTTTACTTCTTTGCATTTTCATTGTTTGAGCATTTGATTTTTAAAATGAAGGGAAGACTAGAAAAACTTCTCCTCCTCCACAAAGGGGAGTGTAAACAGAAGAGAAGGGTTGGAAGACTCTGGGGGGAGCCTATGTAAGATCTGATGTGTTGCTCATTGCTGCAAGGAGGCAATGGCTGCTACTGGGAGTCACTCCTCCCTTATTTTTTCCCTTTAGCAGGAATTTTTTTGTAGTGTCTCCAAAGACAATAGCAGACTTTACTTTTGAGGGATTTGCCACAGTGTAGGCAGCAGCCAATTTTTCTTATGCCTTTAAGTTAGACCTGAATCTCTGAGAATAAATGTGCATGAGAATGGCTGCCACAGTGGCGTGATTAAAATGAAATTCTTGCTATACTATTGTAATAGTGGTTCTCCTTGTTGATTTTGCAACTTAAATGAGTGATATATGCATAGACCAAAAGAAAATTTTCGTTTACTGAACTGTTTCTTATTCTTGTATTTACTGGGGTTTGCTTTGGTAGAATCAAGCTTTATAGCTACTCCATGGTTTCACTGCAAAAGTATCCATAAATACAAATGAATACATACATACATGCATACTCACACATATATGCAAATGTATGTATATATTTGCATTTATTTCACAGTGATCAGCAATATTGTCTTTTGATGTATGGTCAGAAAGGATGTGTTTGGATATGCTTTCACAGTCAGAACCTGTTTAGTGGATTTGTAATTGCATAGTAAGTTCCTGTGGCTCTTTGGGCAGTATTTATTAGGCTCACACAGAGCGAGGAGCTGACTCTTGCTAGTACCCCGGAGGCTGAAGATATCAGCTTCAGGATTTCCTGCGGCATCAGTTAGTGCAGTGACTGAGAAATGAGATTTTGATTTCAGAAAGCTTGACTAAGTTCTGCAGTAAAATGTGGCATAACACATTGTGGTATCTACTCACTGTGTCCCTGGAAAATTAACCTTTATTTCTAGCTTCTAAATTTCTAAGGATCTATATTATTTATAACTGCCAGTGGTCATGGTCCTTTGTTAAATTTTGAACTTAACTAAAAGTATTAGCATTACACATAATTTACCTCCTAGCAATCCCATATTTCATATTTAATTTCTTGCCTAAATTTATTGCCTAAATTTTCTGAAATATCATGTGAATGGAGTCAAATGACAGTCTTTCACCTGTAATGCTAAAATGTGGAAGCTTATTCACAGCCAATGAATGAGTAAATGCTTCTGTGTTTCTCTGTGATTACAAATATTGTTATAAAAATAAGATATCACAAACTGTTGTCAAAATATATTCTCTCACTCTCTCATCTTTAATAAAGTCAATAATGAATGCAGTGGGTTTGTGCTTAGTTCTGAAATGTCTTGAAATGTTAAGCTTTAAGATGGATTATATATGAAGTCATCATTGTTTAAGCAATTCTTTCCATAATGTGTTTTTTACACTCCTACTGTTTCTTATTTCTAACCCGTTCTCTTCTAAGATGAAGATTTTTTAAGATACTGCTTTCAAAAAATGTCTTGGGTAGTCAGTAACCTGACTATCAATGAAAGTGCAAAAGATTCACTGTCTCTTTAGAAATCAAAGCTTGTAGTATGTGGTTCCTTCTGAGATTTTTTTCAGTTGCTGTCCAGTGCTGTGATTAACAGAGGTCAATATCAAAACCACATTGGTTTAATCTGGGTCTTATTTATAATATTAAAGAACCATTGATCCCAGCCCTTTTTCATCCCCCATTAGACAGGAATATTTTTGCATAAACTCCTGTCATGAATATAGATAGCACAGATAGGTTACTGTCTAGTTTGACTAGACAGAGAATTTGGCCTCCCTTTCCCTTTTTAACACACTGAAATATTAGATGTTAGTCCTATCAGCCATTCCAGAAGAAAGCTGATAATCATCATGAGTAGATGGCACCTTCTTAGTTATATGGGGAATTAACAAAATGTTTGGTCCCTGTTTTCACCAGCTGCTTATACCACTTAATCCTCAGAGTAAGAAAATAGAAATGCAAAACTTTTATTCGCATCTTAGGGGTGAAGGCTTACTCACAGTGTATGCTCCACTTCTTTCCACTCTAATTAACATTTACTTTTGATTTAGTGCAGTGAATATGTTAGTTTGAACTTGCTCATGGGAACTTGCTCTCCTAAGAGGAAGTTACGAGTGTCTCTGTTGGTTCTTCTGGTGCACTTTTATGTTTCCCCTTTCGCTGTTCCTAAGAAGATGACAAGATTTGTTTTTAATCTGTGCTCAATTTGATTGTGAATCTTGTGCTTAATTTGTGATATTAATAAATGGGAGTAAAACTAATGAAGAAGGGCATTATTTTCTTTTTCCTCTTGGTGGGGGCAGAATAGATTACATGATAAAAAGAAAGAACTAGGTGTTCCAGGAGATCTGTTATAAAGTTTTAACAGGGACACAATGAAATTTTAATGTGTAGACAAAATTGTAACTTAAACTCCAGGGTTAAATGTGGTGTGTGCATGTGTTTATTATATGGTGATTTTAGTTTATATAATTTTTTAAAGAAAAAATAGATAATTTTTAGTGCATTAAATTGCTCAGAAAAACTGTATTTAGCTTTCCCACAAGGTCAATGTTATGATTATTTAGTTCAAGGTTGTTTCAGCACTAATGTACAATCAGTGTTTCTTTCTTTTTTTGGTACTCTAGGAAGCAGTCACAGAAAGACAGAAGATGAAAGCTCCTATTCCCAACTTGATTCTCTTGTATGCTACTCTAACTCAGAGCTTGAAGGTTGTGACCAAAAGGGGATCAGGTAAGTAAATCTTTATCTCTGTGGTTACAATGTGGTTTGGAAAGAAGTGCTTAATGTTTGCAAGTATATACTAGGATATTATTATGGTGGTTTGGAACATTGTTAGGAGGATTTCAAATTCTGCAGCAAAAAAGATATCTTCTATATATTTTTAGACTACTGTGTCCTGTGGACTTGGTGAAAAAACCCAAAAGTATTAAAATCAGATATGTAATGTGAAGTGAATGTAACCATTCATCTGTTGAAGGAAAGTTATTCCCAGAACTATCTGACTTAAAAGACTTTGTTGCAGTCAGTGTTGTTAAGATACTGGATTTATCTGTTTGACTATATAATTTTGGAAATGAAGATCATAGAGTTTTGGTTTAAGCAACTGATTTTTGTAACACAAAAAATAGATCAAGCACATTAAATTTAATACCCATGAAAAGTGAACAGCAAAATTTGGCTTTTTTAAGGGCTACTTGAAACATGGTTGAAGAGTTTAATTCAGTGAAGAAAATAGAGGCAGTTTTTCAGAAACCAAGTAGAGGGTGATGTGTTTACCAAACATCTTTCATAGTGTTACTACAGATGAATCATCTTCATATGTAAATAAAGAGAACAACAGTACTGAGACAGTTGGGTAGTTTTGTGTTCATTTTTTTCCCTGTCACCCTAAAATTCTAGTTTTCCTCTCTTTGGCTTTTCATTGGATAGCGAAAAACAAAATAGGATACTACTTCTGCAAAATGTCTTGCTGTATGGCACTAAAGAAAACTAAATCCTTAATGAAAGTCTTAATCCCTTGTCGATGGAATTAATTAATTAGGTTTGTTGTTGCTAGTCGTTTTCTGTTTGGCATTGGGGTGTTTTAGGTAGCTTTTGTTGCTCTTCCAGAAGTCTGGCTTTGATTTGTTTTTGTATTTTGGTTGGTAGTAGTTGTAAGCTGGAGCTTGGGGAGAACACAGGTCTTTATTCGTTTTGGGCAACAGCTTAAATCATGTCTTGTATTTTCAATGGATTATATTTGTGACAATATAATGAAACTAGTTACGTCTCCAATATCTTAGTGCCTGGAAAAGTAGATTGAGGGAAGGCAAATAAGGAGTACTACTATAAATTAAGGTATTCCTCAATCAAGACTCGAGATAAAATTATATTTGGGGTTATTTAAACTCAAGAAAACTGAAATATGTCATTAGTGTACAGAGCAAAGGAGCTGGTGATGGGTTGACATGTTTATAGTAGGATGTTGAAGCCTAGATAGATAACGTAGATATCCTTTGAATGTCTCTGGGTAGAGTGTTCTGTTTGATTAAGATTTAATGCTTGTTAGCTTTAAGGCCCCTTAATCCAAATTTAATACAAAGATTATTGATCATCTTAAAGTAAATTTTTCAAAGGCATCCATTCTTAAGGAACAAAAAAATGACCAGTCATCAGATACTTGTTACTTGAAAGTGATGATAATAAGAACTTGGGTTGTCTTTGTATTTTATTTCATAATTTTTGCCTGTATCATCTTCCTCTGATTAACCAGTGCAAGGAAAAGTGTAAATATGCAATTAAATTTCTGATCAGGAAAATAATATAATTGCTGTCCAGCAAAAAAAAAGAGCATACAAAACTTTTCAAGATGTATAGAATACTTTCTCAACCTGATGTTGTAATATAAAGGAAAAGTTATAATGAAAATCTTTGGATCATGCTTCACTGCAACATGGGGTTCTTGATGCTTTCGTGTGAGATCGGGGGCGGTTTGTCGTACTGTGTGTGAAGCAGAAGTCTCTTATTTACTGAAATCTGCCTTTGGTCATATTGTTTCGTGATTTTAAATTTGAAGAACTTCCTCAGACATAGGTGGAATGTAGTAACGTGTGATGGTGCTTGGTTTGCTTTTGTTGTGGTTCGGTTTGGTTTCGTTTCGTTTTTTCCTCCCTTGGATGCTCAGCAGGCCTATTCTTGCAACCCTGAAGTGTTTCTACAAAGGAAACCTTATTTACTTTAATGAAAGCTTTAACAAAATAAGACTGACTTATCTGTACTGTGAAAATAGAAATGGTTTCCTAAAACTAATGCAACTTACAAATGGAAGTAGGAAAGAAAAATCAACTTGGAAAAAACTTTAGTTTTATGTGAACATGCTAATCAGAGGCAGAGGGTGGAGAAGACATGCTTTGCATCTCTTTAGTCAGTGAGTTCACTTTGTCCTTGAAATGTTATCATGAAAACAAAATGAATAGACAAAAAAATTATACTTATAAATATGGAGTGTTACATATATGGAGTATCCATCTTTTAGAGATATATTATTTTTCTGTATTTCCTTCTCTGTTATGAATTACACGACTGTATTGTAGGTAAAGAAGTTATTGCATTAATATACTAAATATTTATCTTAATTGTAAACTATTCCTTCTAATTCACTTTTGTTGACCTTATTTCTAAGTACCAAACCTGAAATCACAGATCTTGTGTTCTTTATATATTTAATTTATTTATTTATGTTCATATCTATTACTATTTTATATAAACTGATATAAATTTAATATGTATTTGTATATTTTATATATATTTTTTCTGTATTTAATGTTATGAAGATATCTGTGTTTGAAAATACGACTTTTCAATACTGTCAATTGGATTTTTTCTGCAAGAGTACTTCAGCTCTCTTCTTTTGTAAATTTTCTTTCAGCTGTGCAAAAAAGATAGTGATTAATAAAAGTATGACTTTCTCCATCTGCTAGAAATACATTTCCAACTACTTCTCTGATCTGTCAAGAACATGACAACTTACCTTCAGAAAGTCACTGAGGATTCACAGCAAGTCAAAAATGTGGAATAATTTGTGGGCTCAAATTCTGGAT
The DNA here is from genome assembly GCF_025592945.1 of Manacus candei. Taxonomy (NCBI): domain Eukaryota; kingdom Metazoa; phylum Chordata; class Aves; order Passeriformes; family Pipridae; genus Manacus; species Manacus candei. Next base: position 1,623,019 of record NW_026138089.1, on the reverse strand, counting down.
TTATTTCTAAAAATGGATAGTAATTCTGACTGTTTATTGGCTTTCAGGACTGAAGTTATATCAAATAATTAGCTATATGTGTAAACAATTAGGATCAGTATAGTATTCTTTTGTTTGAAAAGAAGGTTAAACTTCACAATAGAAGAAATCTTAGGTTGTGCTGCATTTGGATTAGGTCTATAATATTGAGAGCTGTCATTATGCGCAGCACTTAAATCAAATCACTTAAAGGCAGTCCTTGAATCTTTCTACCTCTTTGTGCTATTAATCAGTTAAATATAATAATGTAGGAAATAAAGAGAGCAGTATTAATAAAATATTTATTATACTAACCAGAAAACATGCTTTAAATTAGCTTGCTCACAGCTGTGTGACATACCTGTTTAACACTTACCTCATAGGTATGATTGTGTTTCTGACAGAAAATAAATTTTTTTTCCAGTTAATATTTTAGATAGGGTCTTAACAGTTTCAAGTTATTCTTTAACATATTTTACATCTTTAACTCATTTTACATTTAGAACATGTAATAACTGTATTACATAAGAATGGATGGATTAGCAGTTGTAGTAATAATTCCATTACTAAATACAGATGATGCAAGAAACTTCTTCCTAATCCGTGTATGAAAACTCTAAAATAGACTGAAGCACACCTAAAATTTTCCTGTCAATTATAGTTGAATACATGACACCTACAAATTTTAATACCTTCTCAAGCAAGAAAGGATTCTTTGCCTTAAACTTTGCAGTTAGAACCACTGACTTCATAGTGGATGTAAAGTTTATTAATTGGGTGTTTAAGGTATTCAGTGAAGTCTCAATGAACTTCTGGAGAGGCTTCAGAGCCTGTAATAGTAACTGCAAAGATAACTTTCATTTGGCATGTAATAAATCTCAGATATGATCTTCTAAATGGGAAGTTGACTCCTGTACTGCTTCTCAGCTTCTTGAAATATCTTAAAGCGTTTTCCTTTATGAAACAATTCCTCAGTTTGATCACTGCGATCTGCTTGATGCAAAGGAAGAATAAATACTTAATGCCTATATATTTTGATCCGTTCAAGCATGTAGTTTTACAAGAATTGACTTAAACCTCAAAAATGCAGGAAATAATGCCTGTTTTTTAGCATGAAACCAAACTACATATAAATTTATGATATACCTAAAAAGAGATACTTTTTGTGCAACTTGCTGCCCAGTGCAGCCCCTGATAGTATTTTGAGAACTCTATGTTAACAAAGAGTTCTAAATGTTTTCCTTTCAGTGGTTTTTCCTGAAATTATCTATTTTCATAGTTTGAACTAAATTGTTGATTTTTATTTTTTTTTATCCATATGATTTTACATCCTTAGAAAGTTGGGTTTCTAAGAGTCTGTTCTTTACAGGTTGAATGGTATTTGATCACTTACTTGCGGTGAATAGAGTTTTTGCTTATGAATTATTTAATATTCATCAAAGAGGAAGTAGGTTAGGAAAGAGAGCTTCATGCTGATGCATACAGACTTTTTTCCTTATAATATGTATGTAAAATGAAATACTTGAACACTGCATTGCCATCTGGTGGTTTTTTCCAAGGATGCTGAATAGACAAAAGAGAGAAAAGTTTGGGATTTTGGTTTGGGGATTTTTTTTGTTTGATTGGGGTTTTTTGTTTATTTGAGGTTTTTGTTTGTTTTTGTTAGAACAAAATCTGTTAAAAGGAAAAATGTAGGAAAAAATATCTAAAGAAATTTCATTACATAAAACAATAATGAGCTGATCAGTATATTCAGACAGTATTAATGTATTTGGTTTTTTTACACTAAGATTGCCTAATAATCTGGTGTTGACTTGTATCAAAAGAGGTGAGAGTTGTTGTTACTGCCTGCCGTTCTCCGCTTTTCTACAGATTATTTTGCATTATGAGTTAATTAATTAATTAATATTCTGTGTTCAGTTCTGCTATGGTGAATGGAAATTTTCTTTTCTAGATCAGATTTATTTTCTGCTGGAATAATCTTATGGGAAGGAGAGTCTTTACAATGATGGATTATTGGGATATGTAGGAGGTCCTTCACATAATTATGATGAGATTAAAGGCTACATATATATTTTTGTGATGTGGGAGAAGACTACTTCTTTTTTTATTGTCTACTATTTTTGTGCCTTAGCTATTATTAGTCAATATGGCTGATTCTTTTTGTTGTACTTGTATGGGAGATCAACATTACGAAAAAAGGTAGTAAAGAGCTTTGACACTGCAATGCTATTTCTGACTTCTAGTATATTTTTTGTAGGAGCAATGTAGTAAATGTAGTAAATGAAGTAAAATGTAGTAAATGAAGTAAAAATAATTCAAGATTTTTTTTTATTGTTCTAAAACCAGTGGAATTCTGAGTAACAGACTGGAAATATATACTAAAATTTCAAGTAGTTTTTCTGTTTGACAAAGTCAATACTCTTTAAGAACTATAAGCAGATATTTTTCTAAATTATAGCCCTCTATGAATTTTTATGAACTATTTCTCATGAAAGAATAAGTATATTTTAGAGAATAATGAGATATGTAAGGGATTTCTCTGCACAAATGAGACAGTTTCTGGTTTTTGACAATGTTTCTTTTAACTAGAAAAGGAACATGTGATCTGTGCAATGTGAGCCTTAACATCAACAAAGCTGAGGTTTAACACCTTATGATAAATGTTATCATGAGAACTCAACAATTTAGTTAAAAAAAATCCATGGAATGAAAATTCTTCATTTGTGGTATAAGTAAGGAATAGATCTACAGAAGTCAAGACAGTATGAGAACTCTTTGCATGTAGGAAGAAATTTTTAATTTAGTTTTTTCATTTGTACCTAATAATTGGATTACCACTATTTTACAGAAAAAAATTATGTGTATATATAGAATACAGCCTGCAGGGCAAAAATACTTTGAGAAAATGCACATAATTAAGTGCTGAGGCTTAGAGGTCTGGTATCCAGTGTTTGAGTATTTGTAATTTTTACTTATTTTTATAACCCTTCCAGGTGAGGCTTGTTGTCCTAAGTGTGTAGCACTACATAAATAATACTGTCCTTCTTTCAGTAGTGCCATTCTGGTTTTTATTCTGCCTGTGTTTTGATTGCCTAAGTATTTTCCTTTTGGATTCTTGTCAAAAGGTAATTAGTTGATTAATGACATATTGGATCTGATACACGCTGGATAAGAAGGTTCAAAATTTAATTTTATATATATATATATATGTTGTTCTTTTTCTTATACAATTTATAAGCAGAACACTCACATATACAGTACTCCAATACACTGAGCTTGGAGCAATTACACCAACTAAAGGATATGCTTCTTCTAAACCATAGGAGTTTGTGTCAATTGATATTAATGGCTCCTAGCTGTTGTTTTCACTCTGTTACAGAATGTTGGTTTTCCATTATTAATTGATGAGGCTTGTGGCTTGTTGGGAGGTTATGCAGAACCCGAAATAATATTTAGAGTCTATCTATGTCTATTTGATGTGCAAAATTAACTTCGATGAGCAATGACTTTTAAACTAGATCAAGACTACTATTATTACTATGAAACCTTTTTCTGTTTCTGTGTTTGGTAAGAAGAAGGAAAAGTATAGTGAATGTCAGTCTTCAGCAAAGGTGTGTATGCCTTTCTTATTGCATTGGGGGATAGGAATATTTTTGCATCATGACCTGATTAAGAAGTGAACCTTCCCTCTTATGAGGATTGCTTCAAAAAACTCATTTTGAATTGGTATATAAATATGCAGCCTAGTTTATGGTTTTAGCTGTGGGACTGAATGGGGAAAACTCTGAAACATTTTTCTTTTGAGGGAGAAGAGAGAAAAAGATAAGAGTGAACCTTACTGTTAAAAACACAATGGAGATAAACAGAAATCCTTGTTAATTTCAGGCAACTTTCTTATATTGTGATCTATTAATTCATTTCATATTGATTTTATTAGCACTAATATTCTTCTGCTTTTTATCCTAAGAATAAAAGATGTTTTAGTTTACTTTTTGCCCCTGTTTTATTTTGATTTAATGTGGTTATTCCTCTCCATTTTAATATGTAGTAGAAATCAATGTTTTATTTTTAATGTTAAAACTTCTTCATAGTTGAAGAATGAATTCACTGAGTGTATCCACTTTCTTGGATTTTGACTAATTACTCCACAGGGTATACACCTTGTATAGTTGTGTGTCAGTGAGAAAGGGGTGTTATTGCTTTCTTACTTGCATGTTTGTTTTAAAGATAGAAAATCTTCAAAAGCAATACCCTTGAATATATAGTAATGGAGTCAACTGAGATGAATGATTGCTTATGCCTGCTGGGATGGAGGTCTAGATGATGTAGAGAAGCAAAGGCTGTGTAAGTGCTCTGTGTCCTTCTTCAGCACTTTCTGTCCTGAACTTTTGCTGTCTATTGCAGAGAATTGTGAGGCCTCCTGGAATTAATATAACCCACAGAAAACTCTTACGTCTTGCTATTACTACATGGCACCAGGATGTTAGAAGAGCAATTAGTGTCCTTTAGCACTTTATATAGACATCAGAATTGGCTGTCCTGCAGCCAATTCTGACAAAGTCATTTACACCACTTGTGGTATGATTCTCAATTTCTGTCTTAATTTATGAAGGTAAAAACCTACCTGATTATTGTTAGGTGAAAAGGCATGATTTGCTGCTTGTGAATCAAAGCATGCTGGAAGAAAGTAGGAGTAAGAAAGTACTTATTTAGTAAATATTTGCATATTCAGGAAATTAGAGAGTTCCTTTGCGATATGGTTTTGAACCTGGATTTGTTTGTTTGTTTATGCCACCTGTATATGAGAAGCATCATTTTTTTAAAAAAAGAATAATCTTTTACAATGCCTCATGTTTATTTAGCTACATAATATTGTTTGTGTTGCATTGCTATTGTATGTTCAACGTACAGTTTTCATTTGAAAAACCTTGAGTAAGTTTTGTTAGTGATCTAAAACAGTCCTTGGCCATGATGATGGCTTGCCTCCAATGGTCTCTATTCTGTTTTTATAAGCTAAGGATACTGTTCAATGTGTCAGATGAACAGCAAATATGAGGCTTGTGTACTATGGGGGGGGGTGGGGACTATATTATAAAAAAAGAGAGAAGTACAATTCTGTTCTACTGGAGTTTTTGGGCAATAAGGAATGACTGCATCAAAGCATAAATCCTTTGTGACACATTACTTATTTTGGAGCCACTATGAAAGAGGTAACTATTAGTTGTCTTGTGAGCATTTATGAACAGGATGGCTGGCATTTTAAAAATAGTTGTATGACCTTTTGTTGTTGCTAGGATCCATACTGATACTTTTCAGAGTCCTGGGAGATAGCGAATAATACCACAGTGTGTGAAAGGATTTTCTGTGTGGTAGGAAAGGGTCAGTGTTTTATAGTGTACAATATTAAGAAATTACTAATGATAGTAAAGGAGACAATACAAAATCTGAAACCAAAAGGACAGTAACAGATATTCTTACATAGTTCAGTCACTGAATTTTAATAGCTGTTTAGGATGACTCTCTGCTTCCAGAGTCCTTATTTTCTCTGGGGAATTGTTAGTGGTTTTTTCACTGATTGGCATCTGTTGGCAAATGTTCTAGAAGATGTAAAAGAACAAGGGACCTTTGATCAGGAATCACTGCTGCAGAAGATTTATTTATTCGAATATTATCCTGTCAGTTTTATGTAGAATAATGACTGTGGAGAATAAGGAGGTAAAAAACCCTCAAGGACAAGTAATGGCCATCTGATGTATTTATCTTTTTTTATTTAAGTGTATTCAGTTGTGAAACATTATTAAAATATAGAAATAAGAGCCATGATAACAAGTTCTGCCCCTTAGAATATGTTTTGTTGCTACACTTAAAGGAAATTAAAATTGACAAAATCTGTCCTAGATTAAAATACATACTGACTTGCTCTTCCTGGAGGTTGGAGAGAGAAAGTGCTATCAGTGCTGCATACACAGATATATGGGAAGCAACTTAGCATGAAAAGAAGAGGCCATCCTTTAGATTGCGATACTGAAATTTTCAACCGTTCTTGCTCAGAATGTCTTTGTCTTGTCTTTGTTGTTAAGGTCTTTACTTCAAAAGCAGAATGCACAAGCTGATTTAAGATATATATTTTTATCATTTTTTCATACTTTTGGGTTTGATTTTTTTTTCTTTCAGTTAAAAGGAGAATTATCAGACTGCTGTAATGGTAAATTGCAACACAATTATGTTAGTTGAGAGATGAGTGCTCCTGTAATTTCATCACCTTGCTCTGAACGCATAACTCATTTCAGGAAACTGTCGGGAGCACAGATGCAAAGCAGACAATTGTGTTGAAGCAATCTGAAAATTCATTTGGAGTAACCCACTTCCACAAAATTAGACTTTTTCATCCTTGACAAAAAGGAGCAATTTTTATTCTTTTAAACAAATTTTAATTCCAATTAAAATACTTCCAGTTGATAATTCCAGTTTTGATTACTGGGCCATTTAGGTTGGAAGGGAGCTTTTAAGATCATCTAGTACAACATGGCTGGTTCAAGCAATGTCAGCTACAGGAGGTTGCTCAGGATTATGTGCAGTTGAATTAAGTGACTTCAGGACTGTTCTTTAAAAAATACTTCTTAAGGAATTTAGGCAAACCTTCAAGAGGCTATGTGTACATGCTGCAGACCCTCGATTTTTTCAGGTAAGAATTTCCCTAAACATATTTCTTATCATGGGTTGCTCTAATGTTGAATTGCAACATGCCAAGGAAACACCTGGAGCTATTGTCATGTCAGGTTCTAAAATCTGATCTATCTGCAAGCAGTGGTAGTTAAAATTGCTTCATACCTGTTCAGAAGGTTCAGTTTCTTTTGCACTAAGATTAATTATTTCTTGGAAATTGCAATTATATTGAAAGTCCACTGAAACATGAGATAATAAAGGATGCTACATGAAAAAATGACCATATGTAGAGTGTATTTTACCATTGCTGCCTTACTTTTAACCATAGTTAAAATCCTTATCAAGGAACACAGAATTTTTCTTATAGGAAAAGTAATTGAATAATACTAGGCATTCTACCTTCATGTACTTTTATATAATTCACTATGATTTTTTTTTTGTTGAGGTTTTTCATGGTAAGTAAAACAAAGACAGTGACTTTTAATTAAAAATTAAAAAGCAGACCATAAAGCCTACAACTTTCAAGAAAACCACCAATGTACATGGGTTATCCAGATCAAAAGAGAACAACCAGCAGTAAAGCTGTTGTTAATACTGTTTTTAAAAAAGTACAAGGTAAACTTGTCTCAAATTTTGAATTTTCTGCGAATGTCATTGGTTGTACAACCCAGAGTGAATCCTGAAGGCAAAATAGAGAGACAGACAAGAAAGACTGTAAAATCTCTCTATTTATTCCTAGATATCTGTGATATGAGGGAAAGCTCTATTCATCCCAGGGATCATGAAACCTATAGAGATGCTGTTAAGCTTTTACATAGGTGAATGCCAGGGTGCAGCACAGCAAAAGAGGAGGGAAAACACGGAGCAATAGTGTCAACCTCTGAGCCCTTTCCAACCAAACAGGTTGAGCCAAGTATGTCAAGGAGTCAAGCTGCCTTTTCTAGAAGTGACTAATTTATATCTCATGGTTTCACAAGGGACAGGCCAGGAGGGAGGCCAGTGAGTGCCCTGTTTTCATTCTGCTGACTCTGCTAGGCTACTTTACACACTCTGCAACAAAATCACTTTTTTGTAATGTATGTTTACTTTTGCTATTAGCAACATGTTAAATGTAATTTATATTTTCATTATTGGAGAGACAAAATTAGATTTTAAACTTTGTATTTTTCTAGGGAATTGAACAAGGGTCAGTAGCAGAACATTCTATTTGGGTAAGAAACATTGTTTGAAACAATTATTCAGCAGAAATGCTAGCTGGTATAAATTTAAAAATATACGTGCTTTCATTTTTTCAGTGTACTACTTGTGAAGTTTTAGCAAAATGGACTATTAATGGATGAAGCAGGAAGCTTAAAATGACATAAAGTCTGAAAAGAAAACATAGCAAACTGTGTTTATCAGAAAATGCATTTTTATTGTGAAAAGTAACTGTCATGTCAAGGAGAGGAGAAACAAATTGCTTCTGGTGGTTAGGAATGATAGAATAGGATGGCTTATATTTTTTAATTGAAATAAGTTTTCTATATCTATTTGAAATGCATATCATAAACCCCACTTGAATGTAATTAATATATAAGATTTGAGATAAGGAAAACACCTATTATTTCCTTTTCTCAGATTTTCAAAGAATACAAATTTATGACAAAAATATTAATGAATTAATAAATTTTATTAATTCCCTTGAAATAGTCACCATTACTGTTATCTGAACTTTTTTTCTTGTAATTCCTAGTTAAATTTTCAGAAATCTGTTCAATGGCATAAAGATAATGAAATGTAGTAACAAAAAAAAATAGTTTGAACAGAGTTATTTAACAACCTAAAAACTTACCACAGTAAGATTGCTGAACAGTACATCAACAGTACATCAAAATGAAAGGTCATTGCCCACACACACACAAGAAAAAAAAAGTAGAACATCATTTTTAGGATGTAATGCAGTGACTGAATTCCAGTGTGATTACACTTTTTCAGTGCCTAGAGAAACTGTTATCTCTCCTTCACAATAAGACTCCATGAAAAAGCAGCTGTCATTAACATCTGACTAGTGTTGTGTAATCTGTAATTCAGGGCAAACTGAAAATAAATGAAATTTTATGCATAGTTGACTAGGTGGACTGCTTTATTCATTCATGACTTTGTTTCAGCTTGTCACTGCTAAGTAATGCACGTGTAATAAACCTGCATTTCAAAGTAGCTGATGCTAGTCTCATACATGTACAAAGACAGTATGTTTTGAGTGTGTTTGGTATTGAAGGCAGCTACATTGAAATGCTGCTGTTCATGCCAAATCTATAGTTGATGCTGCACTTATGGTGGATCGTACCTGCAAATGCTACTGCTTTCAGTGGGGGAATCAGTCATTCATTTCCAACTGTGCTTGAACAAGACCATTCAGCAAAGTTGTTTTCTCACTATAAGCATATTGAACCTTTGAAACATCTCAAATTTTTCTTTCTGGTAAGCAATGAGATCCAAATAAAATACTGAAGTCCTGTGCTAAGTCTCCAGAATTAATAACTTTAGGGAGAGAAGAGGCTTGATTTTTTTTGTTTGTTTGGTTGGTTGGTTTTAGTTGTCCTCAATGACTGAATCTTTCACTAAAAGCTAGATAAGAAAGAAATTCATGTTCCACGGTACTTTTGAGCCTTTTTCCCATTTCCTTCCTTACATATAGATATACAAGGTGAAAGATGTAATGGATTAAGGTAGTTATCCATCGCTGGACAGCAAATTGTTTAATGTTTCCGGGCTGAGAAACTCCAGAAAGGGCTTAAAAGCTGGTTTACTCTGCCAAGATGCATTCATCAACTTCAAGATATTGTCAATTGTGATCAATGGTTGTGGTCAAATTGTGATCAGTGGTTTCTGTCTGCCACACATAATTTCCTACAGAGCTGTAGGCAGTGGAACAGCTGTCCTCTCCAAAAACAGTGCTGTTGAGGATTTTATGTCCAAGTTCTGAATTATATTTTCTTACAGAGGCAGTTGCAAATGTTAGTAATATATAGGAACTCTTGGAAGTGTGACACATTTTGCCATGTAGGAGACGAATCTGGATAGGGTGGATTGGTGAGCCATGGTCAATTGTATGAGGTTCAGTAAGGCCAAGTGTCAGGTTCTGCACTTGGGTCACAATAACCCCAAGCAGTGCCACAGGCTGGGGGAAGAGTCAGAGGAAAAGGGCTTGGGGATGTAGCTGAATATGAACCAGTGTGTGTGTCCAGGTGACCAAGAAGGCCAATGGCATCCTGGCCTTTATCAGCAATAGTGTGGCCTGCACGACCAGGGCAGTGATTGTCCCCCTGTACTCAGTGCTAGTGAGGCCACACCTTGAGTTCTCTGTTCAGTTCTGGGCCTCTCACTACAAGAAAGGCACTGAGGTGTTGGAGTGTGTCCAGAGAAGGGCAACGAAGCTGAGGAAGGGTCTGGAGCACAAGCTTGGTGAGGAGCAGCTGAGGAAGCTGGGGTTGTTTAGCCTGGAGAAAAGGAGGCTCAGGGGAGACCTCATCGCTCTCTACAACTACCTGAAAGGAGGTTGTAACAAGGTGGGAATCAGTCTCTCTCAACTAGCAACAGGACAAGAGGAAATGGCCTTAAGTTGCACCAAGGGAGGTTCAGGGTGAAATCAGGAAGAATTTCTTCACTGAAGGAGTGGTTGAGAATTGGAATGGGCTGCCCGGGGAAGTGGTGGAGTCACTATCATTAGAAATGTTCAAGAAATGACTAGACATGGCACTTAGTGCAATGGTGTTCACTCAAAGGTTGGACTCGGTGTTATTGGAGGTCTTTTCCAGCTTTAATGATTCTATGCTTCTATGTAAGTTTAGAAGTATCTGGTTCTCTAATTATTTACTTACAACAAAGCTGATTTGTTATACTCTGAAAACTTCTCAGTAACTTTCTTTTTCTACCTGCAGTTATTAAAACCAGTTGATTTAAATTATGTGTTATTAGGTTGATTTCATTAATATGTTCACTGAAAATAGCTCTTTATTTTCTCTCCCATTTGTCTGATCTTAATTTCTAGACCAAATTTAATATGAACTCTTTTACATCTCGTCTCTCACTTATGGGAAAAGTCAGGCATCAAGTTCCATTACACTCTAGAGAGAAGAATAATATGTTGTGTATGCTTTGTTCACAGTACTTCACTACTGTAAGGAATTCACAATAATCAGTTGCATGTGAGAGTAATTTCTGTTTACATTTACTTCAATCTAAGCAAAGGTGAACTTCTTGCGTTTCCCCCCCGCCCCCGAAGACCTATATCTTTCTTGCTGGGCTTTATTGTGTGTTTGTGGGTTGGTTTTGGATTTAGATTTGGGTTTTTTTATAGTAGTTAGTTAGTTTTGATGTAAGTAATACAGTGCTGTATATTTTTTTTTCAGTTTTGGGGGTAAAATTGCAATACTTGCTGAACAAATCTCTGACTTACAGGAGCATAATAATGTAATCTAAGTATGATAATTGAAGTTGCCTGTGTATATGAAACATAAACAAATATGGAAACAAATTCCATTACCTGGAATTTACCATTCCAGGCGGACATGGAGAAAATGTGAGGTGGATTGTGGTGGAAACCTGTGCAGCTTCTAGTATTTCAGACCAAAAAATGCTATATGGTACTACTTACATGTTCAATACATAGGCACAGCACTTTGATTGAAGTAAAAATGTTAGTCCTAATTAGAATAATAGAATGGGTTGGGTTGGAAGTGGTCTTCAAAGATCGTCTAGTTCCAACCCCTCTACCATGGACAGGGACATCTTCCACTAGACTAGGTTTCTCAAAGACCCCTCCAACCTGGCCTTGAACACTTCCAGGGATGGGGTATCCACAGCTTCTCTGGCCAACTTGTTCCAGAACCTCACCACTCTCATTTTAAAAAGATTCTTATGTCCAATTTGAATCTACACTCAGTTTAAAACCATTGCCCCTTATCCTATCACAACTGGCCCTGGTATAAAACCTGTCCCTGTCTTTCTTATAATCCTCCTTTAGGTACTGGAAGGGCTTCCTTAAGGCTCTAAGGTCTCCCCAGAGCCTTCTCTTCTCCAGAATGAACAACCCCAACTCTCTCAGCCTGTCTTCATGGGAGAGGTGCTCCAGCCCTCTGATCATCTTCGTGGCCCTACTCTGGACCCACTTCAGCAAGTCCATTTTCTTCTTCTGTTGGTGGCCCCAGAACAGGACACAGTGCTCCAGGTGTGGGGGGAGGATTCCCTCACTTGACCTGACGGCCACATTTCTTTTTCCTTTTTTTTTAAATGTATCTTCTCAATATGAGTCACAATACCATTAATGAGAAAATTAACCTGATGCAAAAGGAAACTTTTGGAATACTCTCTGAGAAACTTTTCAGAAATAAGATCCATAATGATGTTTCTGTCTCGAGGATATGGTTAAAAAACAGGATAACCTGTAAGGGAATAAAATGAAATGTGGGATACTTAACTGATGTGGATTTCCTGTGCCACAGTTATTAGTGGAATAATATCGAACTGCTTTTTTGACCACAACAGAAGTTGGGTTTTTTTTTCAAATTTATGTGGTTTTGTTGACACAAAGATTTAGTCATGAACTGGAGCTGGCTGAATCAAGTAATACTTTCGATTTTTTCAAATTTCTTTTGTAGGATAATTCAGGTTGAAAGAGATCTTTGGAGGTCTCAAGTTTAAAGCAGGGCCAGCTCTGAGATCAGGCAAGGTTGCTCAGGACTTTATCCCTGTGAGTCTTTTAAAACCTCTGGGGGCAGAACTTGCACAAGTTCTCTGGGAAATTGACTCAGTTACTTTTGGACTCTTGCCCTCTATTCTCTCAGAGGCTTTCTATTCTCTCAGAGTTCAGAAGGAACTAAGGCATGAATTAAAAACTACATCTGATCTAGACCCAAAATCCTAAAAAAATCTGAAGTAAAAAAAATGAAAATTAGCTGGTTGATAACAGGCTTGGTTATCTGCAGTAAAATAAAAAAAAAAAGATTAATATAAAAAAAAAAATAAGTAAATTAAATTTTTCCTTTAAAAAATTATAATGAAACCAAAAGAGAAAATTTAGTATTCAATTAGTTCAACTTTCTGCATTATTTATTTCCATATGTATGCTTTTCTTTTATCTAAGCTTTTTTCTCTGTTTTCCTTAAGGCAATTTATTGAGATTAAGTTCCTGATGAGAATAAAAATCTGATGGACCCATTCATTTTTTATTTTATTTACATACAAAGATATTTAAATTCATTGCAATATCTTCAAAATTTGTTACATGAAATGTGTTTTTTTAAAAAGAAATACAATTCCGGGTTTTTTTTTATTGTATTAGTGGTTAGAGTAAGGCCTTTGAAACAAATTGTGTGATGGGGAAGAATTATGTGAAGTGTAGCTAACTGTCAATAAAAGTCCTACTATCAAAAACTGTTCAATTGATACATATCTAGCATACTAGAATACCCCATTGAAACAATGAATGACATTAATTATTAAGCAACAAGTTTAGGTTTTCATTGGCTAGCTTACATGACTTTCTGAAACAGGGCAGTAACGAGCATTGTTATACTTTTTTCTTTGAAAAAAGCAAACAAAAACCCTCTAACTCAAATAACCACAAAATCAAAAATATTTTTGTCTGGTTTTAACTCATATTAGTCCTCTTAGTTAAGATATAGGCAAAAATCCTAAATCACAACATTTTAATCATTCAAAAGGACCTATCCTTGTCATCATGGAATCCAAGAATAACATTGCCAATAAAGTACCCAATTATAATAAAAGCCTAGAGCTGTATTAACAACATTGCTTATTATTCTTTCAGTAAAGCCTTTGTTCATAATTTTTACCAGGACAACAATAGCATTTTCTTCTTTTGAGAAATCCATTAGAGCTCTTAATTAAATAGGTGAAAAAAAATAATGTCAATTGTAGAAACTTATTGCAACACTGATGAACCAGTGGTTGTTTAAGGATATAGACAAGGAAAAGTTTGTTAGGAATCACAATATCTTTTATTAAATGAATAGGTGCTTTGTTGAAGAAGTTGTTCTTGTCACTGTCATATCATATGGGGCAGCAGGTCACCTGGGGAACAGTGTTTATAACTCAGTGATCTACTGAAAAATGAAACAAACTATTAAGGAGCTAACCCAAATTCAACAGAGACAATAACTAAGCTGGACTTAAAGTTATAAAACTATTCAATTTCTTTTGGGCTTTAAAATTCAAAAGTAACTGTAATCGAGTTTACAGTTCCTTAAGAGAACATTATTACTGTAAGGAAGACTTTCTGGTCCCTAAGGAACCAATTTTTCCCATTCTTTGATGTGCAAGAGCTTACTTACCTTGAGTATTGTATAACTGATGTTATAGTTGCCCCCATCTCCTGTATACAGAGCATATATATTTCTGAATGTTGTTTTTCCTGTGCATTATGTTTTTGAATATCACTGTTTTTCTGATAAAATATTATCTCTACCTACATGTCTAGGCTCCTGTTTTCCAAAATATGACTTAAGAGTTTAGAATTGTGCAGAGTGATGGAAACTGGGGGCAGGGGAGGAGGGTTGACAGAGAAGTTCCAGCACAGTTGGGGATGTTTGTTTCAAACGGGATCAGTGGATAATTTTTTTTCATGGTAAGCACCTAAACACTTCCACATGAATCTCCTTGGCCTCAACATTTTATTCTATAGTTTTAGCTTTTTTTTTAATAGGGTAAAGAAAGCACTTTTTTTGGTCTTCTGAACTGGATATTACAGCATCTAATACTTTCCTTGGCACTCTGCTGTGTGTCCATAAGATATCATGCTCAAGGATGGACCATTCAAGCAGTGCTTAGATTATGTGGGGTTTTCTTTGCTTGTTTAGCTTTCCTTCTGATGTTGGCATCCAAAGGGATTAATATGTCAGCTCAGAAGCTACTCACAGGTAATTAAACTGATTCTTTTATAGCTAATCCAGAACCTTAAAAAAGGGTTGAATTGCTTCCACTGAAAAAATAAGAGAGATAAAGCCCTGGCCAGAGGTAGGAGAGGAGGCAATTTAAAAACAAAACAAAACTACGCAAAATCTCCCCAAAATAAAAAAGTAAATTCTGAATAATTTTGTTTTACGTAACATTCTATTTTCTTCAGTTCCCGACACAGTTATAGAACTGTGTTTGAAAAGACACATTGAAACAAAATACAACTATGATTCTCAAGCAGTGTGGTTCACATTTAATGCTGAGACTTCAAACTGGTTTTTACAAGTGTTCAGTTACTGACTTTCTCAGTCTTGGCTGCCTACAGCTAACATGGGATTGTGCAGAGGTGAAGCACTTGAGATGAAGGGAGAACTGATTTTTTAAAACAAAATCTGGATGAGCAACTCTAAACTTGTCTTGTACTGAATTGCAAGTCCCACACAGAGCATCAGTGGCATGAGTCTGCTTCATGTATGCAAAGGATGTATGTAGTGAACCAGCTGCAGCTTGAAAGAGAGACATGAAAGTGCAGCATCAGTCTGAAGACATCTCCAAACACAATACTTGGGAATCTCCCAATCAGTTGCATGTAACAGCCAAGCCCTCCTTATTTAAAGCCAGCTGTGATAGTTTATTTCAAATGTCAGGGGATCTGGGAAACATTATTTACTCTGAACAAGTAAAAGATCTAACTTACATATTGACTTTAATATAGTTAAACATGGTGAATATACTCCCACATGATATATTTTACAAGAAAAATGTTAACTTTCCAAACTGGGTGCTTCCAAATGTGTATTTTAAAAAAAAAAAAGGCAAGGAATTTCAGTCTTTAGTCTACTAAGATAATTTTTTAGCTTTTAACTAAATACAAGCTAATATTCTTTACCTTTTCAAATATATTCTTTCCTCCTTTCTGAATGCTCTCCCTTGTTTCTATCCAGCAATCCAATTCTTTGGCAAGTTTCCCTCTTCACTTTAAGTTGTTATTGAGCTTCTCAACTTGACAATCTCTGTGAATAGAAAGTACTTCCTCTAGTTAGTTGTATGTCAAGATCACTGCTTTTGACAATCAATTTTGTCAAAAATCTTTAGAATATGTTCAGAACAGATGTAAATCTTTTCAGCTCCAAGAAACTCAGTAGGTTTCTGGTGAATTGTACATCATTTTGTTCTTTTACATCAGAAGAAGAAACAAAATGGTAAATCACACAATTGTAGCCCTTAGGGACCACAGAATCACAGACTGGGTCAGATTGGAAGGGACCACAGTGGGTCATCTGGTCCAACCTCCCTGCTCAAGCAGGGTCATCCCAGAGCACATGGCACAGGATTGCATCCAGGTGGTTCTTGAGCATCTCCATTGAGGGAGACTCTGCACCCTCTCTGGGCAATCTGTTCCAGTGCACAGTCACCTGCACAGTAAAGAAGCTCCTTCTCATATTGAGGCATCAGTTTCTGCCTGTTACCCCTTGTCCTGTTGCTTGGCACCACCGAGAAGAGCCTGGCTCCATCTTCTTAAAACCCCCCCTTCAGATACTTATATTGATCAGATCCCCTGTATATCCTAAAATAACTTTTATATAGTTTCTCCCAAAAATTGATTCTAGCATTGCATTGCCTTTCTTTAACATAGGAAGTGCAGGAGTTGAACTGCATTATTTAATGAGATGCCCTGGAGGCATCAAATTTTGGACACATATCTGAGTCACAGATCCTGTGTCATTCTTGCTCTGGGCAAGGAGGGTAGCACTTTGCTGTTGACCTAATTTTACTACCAAAAAGTTTCCAGTTTCTCCCCTACCTTCTCTTCCTATATGTGTAGCTTCAATTCTCTGGCCAGGAAATGCTCAGTGATCCAAGTTTCTGACAGACTGAACAAGGAATGAGGGAAGATGTTGTATTGCATTAGTCTTGAGAAAGTGCTTTGTTCAGTAGCAGCTGAGCCCTTCAATTTTCATCTTTTTCCTGTTGTAGTACTGTTGTGTTTTGACATTTATAAGTATGTATCAAAAAAGGACAAACAATAAGGCAGTGATGTTAAATTAGTTTTGCCTATAGTTCAACTTTTCATATGCATTTTTCATGTGCACTTAATGTTTTAAAGACAATTTCTAGTTTTATGTGACAGCTGACTTTCCTTCAGTGTCTGCAAAACAGCACATCCAAATTTAAATCAGTGGAGTTATGGACTGCTTTTAAAAAAATAAAATTAAATGTCAAATGTCAGAAGTCAGTGTTTGACTTCTAAAATTCTCCTTTTGATCATCAAAGAGGATTTTTCTGTTTGTTTGCTTCTCTATGCATGGCTGTATACCTTTTAATTTATTTTACTCTGTTGCACTACACATCCCTAATACGCTGACTGAGAACTTTCGGTAAAGAAATAAAATATTTCCTGAAATGTTATGGTTCTGGGAGAGATTCTATTATATGGCATCACATTTATTTCTTCTGTTCTACGTGGTGTATGTTTGTGCATTCTGGTCTGAAATAGGTTAGTAGATCAAAAATAACACAATGGGATAATCTGTTTGATTGGTGATGGAGAGGACTGACAGGGCAGCAGTCAGGCAGGCTGCATGGTATATTTGGCATTTCTATAAAATCATTGTATTAAATTAACAGCCACATCATTTTCAATCCCATAAAATTTGACTCGGCTTTTAAATTTATTTTATGATCGGAGGGAGGAGTAATTTTCTTTTCTGATGTTTGACTTTTATAAATGTACCATAATTCAGAGCCATGATCATGCAGTGTTATATTGCTAAGTAATGAAGTTAAGCAAAGACCTTTCAACTGATTTCAGGTTCTACAAAATACTTTGAGACAAAATTTAAACGTTGAAAGTTACGTTTCACATAGAATTTTGGAGTCAGGTGCTTCTCAATTTAAATATCTCAGATAGAACATGTCTCTCAACTATTTTTGATCCTTTCCTGGCATGGGAACTCCTACAGCAGAGGTGCTGTCAATTACCAGCTAAAGAATTGACTTTTAGTAATTTCTAAAAATAGAGGTGGCAGTCAACTTAGACTTTGTATTCAGCAGAGCAGAAAAGGAAAGTTTAGAACATGGATTTGGGCATAAACTTTCAGTTTTATTACAAATTGCTGCATCACAGTCCTCATAAAGCAGATAGGAAACTGAAATTTAAAAGCTCTTTTAAACCCAACAGGCATTGTTACAGTATTGAGTTAATTAATACATTGAGGAAAAAAACTTATTCAACTCCGTTTCTAGCATAATTCAGAATTCTCTTCCTTTTCTGTGTCTAATTTCTGGGATTTGGGGATATGAACTTTTTTTATTATAGAGATAAATTTTATCAATTCTAATTTTAAGAAGTTAAACAGGTGGTGTTGAAGCAGATTTTCTTTTACAATGATGTATTAAAGCAATGTAACATAGTTAAATAAAGAAGGTTTTCTATGTAAGTAAGCATTTTTTTGTATTTTTAGAGTAGAGTTAAAGATTACTTGGCATAAAGGCAATTATTTTATTTTTAGGTCTGGATGTGATGAGCTATTTTATAATGCGTGTCACTATCATATGTATGAAAATGTTTGGGCACCTTTCAAAACTTTGTCTTTTTGACAGAGAAAGTTCAAAATTGCAGAGAAAAGTGACTGAGGTTTAAGCAATGGTGGTCAGAGGACCAGTTTACATACTGACGTTCAGTTCCGCAAAACCCGAGAGAAGCCGTGCAAGAGGAACCTTGTTCGTAGGGAAACACGACAGAACACTTCATGGATATTTGGCCTTGGAGGCTTCCCAACATCCCCTAACAAATCCAAGCTTCATTGATGGCAGTATCATATGCTTCCATAAATGGTTTGAGGCACTTCCCTCCATTCCTTTCCTTCACTGACTAGTCAGTTGATAAAACCATTTTATTGTCTGTAAAGAAGACACATTTCTTCCATGATTTATGGGCAGAGCAGAAACCAATACTCTTTATTCAAACTAATTTTTCATCTTTTCAGCAATATGAGCCCTACTCTCATTTTCTAAAGCATCTAACATCTGTCTCATTGCTCATAAGAACCTGGAGTGGTCTAATGAAGGTAATGTTTGTCTGAGTAATATGATGTAATACTTCATCTCATTGTCCCAAATTAAAAATGGCTTTGGCCTCTGACCTCCTGACTGCATTGCACATTGCTTCGTGTTCCTTTTCCCCAGGCAGGAACTGACTATTAAATATATTTGTCTCCCTTTGTCCAGCTACAGTTCTCAGAGTTTGCTTACTATACTATGGTATTTTAAAATACTTTCCTGGACTCTAATTATACAATAACTACATCCATTCCTACTTGCTTAAATGAAATATGCACAGAGTGAAGATCAAAATTACTGAAAATATTTTATTTTTAACTATTAATCTTTCAAATGCTCAGAACTTGAATTTAAATTTCTAAAATTCAAATCCTTACCTTCAAATTCAACCTTCTTTAAAAGGTTGAGAAATTAAGTCGATATTTTAATTTCTTTGATTACCGAATTCATCTACCTTTGTAGTAAGCATACCTACAAAACTCTTTAAAGTCACGTCTATCAATACCAATTTTTAAATTCCACAACTGAAATAGAAAATAAAACACCTCCACAAAATATCTTTTATTTTTTCTAAGAGATTGATGCTTATCATTATTGATGTACTCTCTACTTCCAAGCACTGTAAGTAGCTTCATAAGGTGCTACTATATATAAAATTTCAATAGCTTTTCAGTCCATACAGATTTCTGCCACTTTGCATCCTCAGTATTATATTGCCTGATCATGTATATTTTGGTGTATTCTGGGAGTACCTGTCCAGTCCTCTCGCACTGCTTCGGGAAGAAAAATGATTCATTTAACTCAGTCCCATCCCTTAGAAAAGGAAGCATGTGTTTAGTTTTATTTTCCCAACACAAGTCTTAGTAGCATCTCAAGATAATAAAATTCTGGGGGAAAAAAGGAAAAGTTTTAATTTTTATTTAACTGTACTGAAGGAGTCATTTACCATAAAATTTCCATAAGGATACACCTGTATGGGGTTGTATAATTTCCCATATGTATGAATGAAAGCAACAAGATTCTTTTCCAGAGGATGAGGTATGTTTAACCTACAAGCATAGAGAATACACTTGAACATTCACAGGCACTTTGTGCCTTGTTCAAAGAATTTGGCAAAAGCTAGATCAAAAGCAAAAAACATCTGAACATTGAAGAAAATAAAAGATACAAATACTTAAAGCCACATGTGGATTTATCAGAGAACCACTTGACACATTATTTTGGTGAGAAGTAAAAAATTATGATTGGTTCATTTACAACATACTCTGTCGCATTCTCTACAGAAACCTCCCATTCAGTTGTTGAGTGAAGGACACCACCCATTCTAATTTCCACTAATTTATTATGACTCTTATTTAATTCTTTAAAATTCTCTTTAGCCTATTTAGCTTCATCACAAGAGCAATGTTCATCCGAATCATTCCTGTGGGGATGATTTTTTACAGTTAATTAGGCATTCACTAGCTACTAGCCCGTTAAAAGCAGGAAGTTTCTTGGTTTAACTGTTAATAAATAGTTTAACCCTGTTCTTCCTAGCTCATTTTTTAGACACTGAAAAATTCATGGAAATATCCTTTCAATCATCTTGAAAAAATACTTAAACTCTAAACCAAATGTGTAAGAGGACATGGTAAACATTTTCCCCACCAATGTCAATATCAAGGAAAAAATCTCAGAGAATTATGATTTCTTTAGATTATTCTTTTTCTTGACTATGCTGACATTATGGAAATTGAATTTTACTTTATGTGATGTCTGATTCTACCTGCTGTGGTATTGCATATTCAGTATTAACATACTCTTTCACTTAAGCACATTCTCTGAAAATAATGGAACACTGTTTTTCAGTTGCGCAGATTACTTATATATCTGAATATACTCAATTTAAGTTTCAATAATTTCTGCTTTTATTTCTGGAAATTTTTGATTTCCTTTATTTTCATTCAACAAATGGAGATTATACCGTAAGGGAAACCAGATTTAGTCTTCTGATTTCAGCTTTCCTTGGAGCTTCAGAGGGTTAAAAAGAAAAGTAATTGCAGCTTGTTTTAAAAGATCAGTCTGGTGTAGACTCATTCTCTTCATTTGGAGTAATTTAACAGGGTCTTCCTGACTCTCATGGAGTTATTATCTCTGATTACTCGTGAGTCAGACCTCGGACAAAGGTCTGACATGGCAGTGCTAATGGGAAACTAAATTGTTATATTATGTATTTTAATAAGTGCTAGAGACAAGTCAATGAGAATTACTTGAAAATACCAATGATTTAGTTAAAAAACTAGTCTAACTAGAATCTTTACATTAATGAATTGGAATGCCTTGTAATCAAATTGTTCAGTTGTTCAAGAAACTGTAATTTAAGCATTCCATAGTGCATTTCAAGGGTTTTTCTGAGATTCGGAGGAGCAAATGATGCAAGAAACAGAACAGTGAAATGGAATATGCTTGTTTTTCATTTAATTGTACATTTTACACCAAATTCATTAAAGTACATTTTTTTTAATTTTAAAGGGCTTTTGATATGAGCTTCTATGTGTTCAGAAACATTTACAAAAGCTACATTCCAGTGTCATTTCTGTCCGCACATTAAGGATAAAACTAATCTGTGTGTTTATTATTTCTAGGGGTTGTGGTAAATCAAACACTGAATATCTTCATGCACACTTGTGCACAACCTTTTAATGAGAATTTTGAAAGCAACATAGTAGTTAGAAAAAAAATAGAAAGCCTGTAAAGGATACTCTAATATAAATGTCTTATACAAACACAGAAGTCTGTTAGTGTGATGTTGGTTGTTTCCAACAGTTCTGCGTAAGCTCAGTGTATAACTCTGGAAACAAAACAATTTTCAGCTCTTTAGTTGTTCATGGTTTGGTGAAATAAGAGATGTTATAGTAACTATACATAATTAATTTATTTTTTTTTTACAATGGAACTACTCCTTTCTTAAAAGTCTTTCAAAGCTGGTAGAAAATGTAAAATGAAACACTGCAGCACCTCTACATGTTATTCATTTAAGGCAAAGACTAATTCAATTTTACAGGAAGAATAAATGACAATTTTACTCTAATTTTTTCCTAATTTTGTTTCATTTTCTAAGGTTGTTATGTGTTAAGATTATTTATTTTATTTCAAAGTTCCGTTTCTAGAAATGTGTTAAGTCACACAACCGGCGTGATTTCAGCCATCCACTAATGTGTGCATCAGATATATTTTTTTTCTGTGGTAGTTAATTCTGATTTTGGTTTTGACAACTGAATCTTCCTAATAGTATTGCAATAATTCCAGGTTGTGCTATACACGATAACAGTTTAAGAGAACTCATTAACTGAAGACTGGAGCAAAAGGTGTTGAAGTCACCTGAGGGAAGCACAAGAATTTTAAAAAATCTGAGGACAAATCCAAACTCTTTTATCTCTGGAGTTTTTTATGATTTTGGAGACCAGTTGAGCTTGTCACTCTTCTATTTGTATAAATGACAGATTGTTTCATAGCAATATTTCCTCTCAAGGACTAAATAAAAAACTCCGAAGGGCTAAGGAGAACAGGACAGTGAAGCAGTTCCTCTTCTTTTTTTTCGGCATAAATGTTTTCACAGGGAGTTCCTGAAAACAAATAAAATAATACTGTACCCATAAAGAAGGCATAATAATAATAATTTGGTATAAAATTAATACTTTTTTTCTTTTAAAGAATTAGAATTTCTTTTTTCCTTGCCTACAAATATACAAATATAAACCTGCAACAGTAGTAGGGCAATTCAGGACTTGGCTGAATAGGTTTAAATGAGAAGCATGGTCTTGATTTTTGTCAATAATTAATGTACATATTTCAATGCAGAATTCATCTCTTTGTCTTGGTGAAAATGAAATGGAAGGAAATTGAAAATTACCCTAAATGCAGTTTAATGTGAGCCTCAAACATGATGCAAAGTTGCCTTTGTCCAGTGTAAAACTAGCAGGACAGTTTCAGGTTTATCTTTTTAATGAGAAAGATAATTTGTTACTGAATACTCTATCAAGATATACTTTTACCTATTGTTAATAAGATCTCTCCTCAAAAATGTACCTGCATTTTTTGTTGACATTGCAATAGGAAACTCTTGATTTCTTTTTTTTGTTAATGGAACATAAATATTAAAATGAGTAAAATATTTTTATTATTTGTTCTAACTGCAGTGATTTTGTACTGAATGTCATCAAAAGTCTCTCCCAAACTGTTTGAAAACACTTTGGAAACTTTTCTCAATTTGATTTGAGTTTTGCTTTTTCCAGTTGCCCATAAGAGAGAGAGAACAGAAGAAACTTGTCGGTTATGTCTTTAATGCAGTCAGAATACGAGTCACAAAAGTTGGTGAAGTGCCCCAGCCTTGAATCATCCACCTGCTAATGCACCGTCATAGAAAAATGGGATGAAATATTCTGCCTATTGCCCTTACCCCAAACCTGTGCATGAGGCTAGACTAAGACTGAAATTTGGAGGTGTATAGATCACTTAATTTTCATCATTTTGTTTCAGGTCAGCTTCTAACTCACTTAGAAGTAAAAAGACACTGTCAGCCATTGACCATTTTTGAAAAATCAGGCTGTTGTGTTTAGATGGCTCAGCTCAAAATGGACAAGATAACTTGTTGGTCGTTTAACTTGTGCTCACAGGGGAATTTCCCTTTTGTGTAGTTTAAATGGAAATAATTCACTCCAGAACCTACACATGGTCTGCATTTTTCTCAGCTTCTTTGTCAGTCCAATGTCTTTTTCAGTTGGGTATAACTGAAGGAAGAGCATGTTTTTCTGTAATCTTTATTATAGTACTGGGGGGCTGTTCTGTTTTATACAATGATAGGAACCCCTGATTTCTGAAAGGTTCTGTGGCCATTCAATATCTTAAAGAAAAATGTAAAGTAACAATCTTTGCTTACGAAACAGTCATTAAATGAGAATATGTTAGTTATCTGACTTTCTTCTCCTGTCTTTCAGACTGTGAAAAAAAACCACTAGAAAAGGCTTACATGAGTATCTACCATTACAATAAAATGAAATTAGGTTATTAATTTGAGCCTATGAATGTATAATTAACTATTTGCTTCATTTCACTAATTCACTGCTTTTCAAGAGTAATTTCTGGTAGATGGAGGCGCTCTCAGGATTAGGATAAAATTAAATATTAGAAAGGAAAACTGGAATTTGGATTGTTCTGATTCCCAAATTCTATCTTAGCTGTTATCATAATACAAAAGATTTTCAGATGGGTATTATAATATTCTTTAGCTGATACTCAAGAAAATATATTCTTTTAACTTACAGTGTTTACTATATAGATGTTATCCATAGTATGTTGTGTAAATTACTTGTTATACACTTTTCTGATAGTGGAAATATTTCAGATATTTCCAGTTACATTCAGTGGAAATAAAAATAGAAAGTTGGTGTTTGATCATGTTTTAAAATATTTTCTGCTTTTATGCCTAATGAACAGTGTAAGAGTAATGTAAAATGTTAGATAACTTGAAGGTAAGGGGAGTTAAAAAAACATTGGCAAAATCGAAAATCA
Source organism: Manacus candei (assembly GCF_025592945.1). Taxonomy (NCBI): domain Eukaryota; kingdom Metazoa; phylum Chordata; class Aves; order Passeriformes; family Pipridae; genus Manacus; species Manacus candei. The sequence goes on along the minus strand of NW_026138089.1, from coordinate 1,598,764 downwards.
CATCCTCTTTAGCTGCATCTCAAATGTATGTAGCCAGTTTGGTTTTGCTACCTGATCCTCATAACCTTTCCTGAGGTTTAAAGACTATATTTCAGGAGTATTGCACAGCAAACTCTTTTTAATGTAAAAAGCTCTTTATTCTGCCAGGAAACAGACAATGCATTTTAGCTCTGTTGGAAAATTAATAGCTCAGCAAGATATGCTTTAAGAAGGTCAAGTATTGTCTAAGATTGTACTTCTCATTCTGTGAATATATTTTTGCATGGTCTGAGAATCATTCCTACGTAAGGTTTGATACCTTGAAGTACTCTATAAATACACTAAACTGCAGAAAATACTTGTTGAAATCCAGATTTTTAAACATTCAGTTCAGGAGATAAACAATTTTGTCTGGAAATACTTAAGGACTGGATCACAGTAGCTTTGCTTAAAAATTTTTTCTAATACAAATTGAATCTTACATATGGTAGCATAATGCAATTTTTAAAATTTAGTTTTGACTCTCTCTTTGTAAGGATCAGTATCAGAATCAGTTTATTTATTGCTTGGTGAGACTGACTTTTCAGAATTTGGAAGTCTGTGAGTAGCTTAGATTGCATGAGGTCTATGCAGTAGCCTTTCCTCTCCTTTCAGACTTTGCCACTACAACACAAAATTGACTATACACATGCAATTAATAAATAAAGACTGTTTACTTAGATTTTAAAAACCCTGTTTCAGTATTTAATATGTAGTAAGAACAGGCTCAATTCAGAGTGTAGAGAGCTTGCATGACCTAATTAGCTTATTCAATCATTTGTTAAATTCAAAGGATATGAAGATGTCTTCATCTTTTTTCATCATTTCCTGGAAAAAAAAATCCCATGACTTTACATTTACTGGCAAGATCTTTGAAAACATTTTATATTATGCTCTAGCTATACATGCATTTAATTAAATCTTCCTGTCAGCAGTATTGAGAAGACTTATTTATCGATAAGTGCAGGTAGGATAAAGTTAGAGAAGTGATTACAATGCAGACTCTATTGTCTCTTACTGCAAGTATTAAATGAAGTGAACATTTCAGCATATCTTATCTCTCTTTTTTTTTCCTAGTTTAATTAGAAGTAACTCACTTAAGCAATGTTTGTCAGATGCAGCAATTAAAATTTCATTAACTAGTAATAAACCCCGTAATGACTATGGGGTGGGTTTTTTTTCACGTGGAAAAAATATTCTGTGATGTCACCTTTTCCTGTCTGATCATCCTAATTCGACTTCTGTCACCTTGCATAATGATCAAAATACCTTTATTGATTCTTTTTTTTATCTAATAGAGCAGAGAAAATGGATTAAGACAAACTTTTTTTTTGAAAACAGAGTCCTCAACTGATACTTTGCTTTTTAATAATAAAACTCTAAATGGGATAATTTAAAAATAACCTCTTCTAAATAACTGCGTGAAATCCCAGTGATCACTATGAGATTGAACAACATTCTTGTAGTTAAAATATTTGTTTTAAATAAAATATATTAAATTAAAACCTGAAGGGGAATATTACATTATCTTATCTTTTATGATGCAAACTGTAAAATTCCATAAAGTCACTTCTGCACTCAGTTGCATACTTGTGTAATGCGAATGTATTTTTCTGAAATATAACTACTGTTTTGTCATCCTCTGGCTCTGAATTTTCAGATTTCAGTGTTTAAGCTCTTCTCTGTAATCACTCAAGTTAGATGTCCGAGTTTTTTGTTTGCTTCTTTGTGTTTTTGTTTTTTTTTTTTAATAAAGGGAAAATATTGATTATTTGTTAAAATTTTTGAGCTTGAGGGAAAATAAAAATAATAAATCAAGGGACAAGGAAAGTATGCTCTTTTTCCTGATCTTTTAATGGTCTGCTAACAAATTAAAAAAAAAAATAAAAAAGGTCACAGAGCATTAAAAAAGGGAGTTTAATTTGGTTTATTTTGATGAGAAGACCCATCTGCAGCTTTTGGTGCAACCATGTCTTGTATAAATAGTAGGAGAAAGTTAAAGTATGTTATGTTATGAATACTTTAGTCAGTAAACTTTTCAACTAATAAGCTGATTTTTTTCACATTTGAAAAACAAAAGCATTGTGTTTTAAATTGGAATATGCCTATACATATGTCAGTGTATGAGGCTTTGATTTATTGTAGTTGTTAATGGGTCTACTTAGACACTTCTGTCTTTTTGCCTTTTTTTTTTTTGAAAAGAAAAAAAAGCCTAACACTTTCCTGTAAGTTCAATAGGTATCCATATGTATCCACTTAAGAAATCTAAAAAACCTCTCCTACTTCTAATTTTTACTGACATATTGTAACCAATATGCTGTTCAACCTGCTACATCCCCAGCTCCAAACCAAGCTATACGCTTGTCAGCTTCTCATTCTTTATCAGTTAATTTTTTCAAACACAGAAGTAAGAGAGTCAAAATATGTTGTAAAACACATGTAAGGTTGCCATTTAGTCTAATTATTTTAACTCCTAAAAACTCCAAAGCATGTAGCTGGGACCAAGACACTGCATTAGCGGTAAAAATTGTACTTAGTTAACACTGTAAAACTCTGCCTTCCTCAATGTTTTCTCTTGATGTGAATATGACTTGTGGGAACAGTGTATGATGCTAGTATACTCTGAAATAATTATATCAATAGAATTTAACTGAGTTGACCTGTTAAGGAGTTGGTTTTAAGTCCCCCAAATTAACTGGTGGTTCACCATACCTTTACCATAGACTGTCACAAAAAGAAGTGTTTCATTTTCTTTCTTTGCAATTACTCAAGGCAATTCTGGAAACATTTTAATACACCTGCTTTGAGTGTACTGTCAGAGTATGACTGTGTGTCAGGGTGTGACTTCTGGAGCAAAATCACATACACGTGTAAGACCAAAGCAAAAGGAGTTACAGGAATGTTACTTACAGCATTCCCCAAAGATACTGACCTTTCTGCAGCAGTCACCTTTGCATCAGTTCTTGCACTCTTCAGCAGGACTAAATGACTTATTTCTTTCTATTTTTCACTCCAGTTAGACAGTATTGTTTTAGCATGTTTCATATTTAATTCCAGGTTGTTCTTTACTCCCAGACTCGTATTTTGACAGAACTGCTGAGAATAGATTGAGTATCCTTTAGCTGGGCTTTTTCTACCAAGTGATTATACTTCTGGCAGTAGTTGGGAACTGTGGAATGTCCTCCATGCTCCACTTCTGAAGCTCTCAAAACTTTTAAAATCTGCCATGTGGTGATATTTTGATTTCAGTTAACTTAAATAATGTAACTGAGCTTGTTTAATTTATGTACTCTTATTCATGAAATATGCATTACTTCACTCACAAAGGGTTGTAATGAATTATTTTTATTATAGCTTCTTGAAGTATCAAGCTATGAGTATAGCTGAGGTGGCGATGAGAGGACAAAGTAAACAAATGGAGTTTTTGTGAAAGAATACAGACTGATTTTTGTTTAGACCTAACTTCTACAAATAATTGTTTTCATTAAGAACTTATATTTGTTCTGTCCTTAGTATGTGCTGCGGTTATGGTTAGGTAATGATTGCTCTTCTTTTGCAAAACAAAACATCCCAGAATATGACAGTGTTTTAATCAACCCAGAAAGCATAATATATGCTACCTAATAATATTTTTTTTTCAAACAAAGGAAGGCAAAATTATAAATCCTATGTTCAGTAAAAGTCCTTGCTCAAAAGTTGTACAAGATGGAAGGTTTTGGGTCAAGATATCATATTAAACATACTTTAGTTCTTGTTATGCATACTTTACCTGAAAGATTTCACTGCTACATTTTTGTACTTATGTTTCAGGGTTTCCTGGGCCAAATTAGGGTTTTGTCTTTCAGAAAAATTTTGGTTCTTGTGAATATTTTGAAGCATATTTTGTGAAAATTTCCATCTAGAATGCTGCCAATGCCATAAAGAGGAATAAAGTCTTGAGTGTTTCAAGTAAAATCAGTACCAAATACATAAAGATTGATGTTATTTGTGGATCTATTGTTATGAGTCTTTCTTTGGTTGATTTTTTTTCTTTTGCTTAGGCTCCTCAAAACTAAACTTGATTTGCTACCTTTTCTACCTTGAAGATTAGGTAGATTACGATAATGAGAAATAGCCCTTGGTGAACACGACTCAAAGACTAGAAGGATTAAAAATATTCACAGTCAGCTTGAGGATGTTTTAAGTAGTCTGTGTGAAATTGTAGAGCTGAAGTAATCTGTGCCTTCAACAGATTTTCCAGAGCCAAAAAGAGTTGTTTATCACATGTTATGCAGTTTCTTTTCTAGAGCCAAGAATATTATTTTTAGCTAAGGAAGGATTTCTTCAAAATATAAAGCAAAGAATTATTGCTGCATTTTTTATTATATGCTTCAGTTAATAGAATTACACATTTACAAAGATAGTACAATTATGATAATCAAATGACCTCGTAAAAAATTCTTACTGTTGTGAAAAGCCTGTTAAAAACCCAATGCCTAGTTCACCTACCAACTTCTTGACTTCCTTCCTTTCTCTTGTGTTAAATGAAGAGTCTATACTTGAAATACTGCTGTTTAATTTAAACTGTGATGTAATTTATTTTCTCCTTCATGCTGAAAGAGCCTGAATATGGAAGGATTTTCATAAGTAAAAGTGTGTTGTGTACCAGCCTAATTCCTGGTCTTGTATGAAAATACCTATGCTTCCACAAGGCACCATTTAACAAAATAAATTAATCCCCCCTAGGAAGTGTAGCTGTACTGTCAAAGAAAAGGAAATGCTGCATTTTGCTGTACAAAGCCATAGGAGAGACGGACACAGAACTGTATTTCTTTCATCCTTCTCCTTGTGTTGATGGGATGAATGAAATGCTTTGCCAAAATGCCATGCTGACTGATTTCCATGCTGACTGAGTCTCTTCTTTGCTCTCTGATTCACACTGTTAAATGGCAGAGCTGCAACAGGCTGCACCTCCCTCACAGGAAGAGGCACTGAGCTGTAGAGTCCCCAGGCAGGAGCCAGCAGTGTTGACACTGGAGCTGGAGGCCCAAACAGAATAGGAACCCTGCCATCTCAGGGAGAACAAGAACAAGAGCTTCTTCTGAAACACACAAACAAAAACCAACGAGCAGTCACTGACAAATCAAATTAGCAGAAGTAATCAGAAGTTTGCTGTCTGAAGCAGATCAACTAATTCTGGGAATTACTTGTACCATACTACCATCTCCTTTTCTATATAACTTTTCTTTTTTTGCCCCTGACATTTAACTATTTAATTCTGATTCATGAAGGTGAAATTTCTTGCTGTAGGTTGAGATATTTAAAATTCCAACATTAAAATATCTTTTGTGCTTTTCAGAGGAATAAAAAGAACAGCCATGCATATTAAATCCCTTACAAGAATTTCAGGCTCAAGTTTTTCGTTTAGGTAGACAGTGTATACATTTAGATATTATTTCAAGTAATACAGGGAGCAAGAACAATCATAATTTTTAACAGAAGACATGATTGTGCTCTGTCCTTAAGCCCCATCTATTTAAAAAGAAAAAAAAAAAAGAACAAATTATGAGCAGGTATTTTATCATGAATATTGGCTTCACCCAGCAACAATTTCTTCAAGAAGTATTTATAACTTAGGTTTTGTACAATTGCATTGCAGTTGTACAAAAAGGACTCAGGTCACTACAGAGGATGTTTCAGAAATGTTGTCATCTCTCTTCCATCAATAACCATATTGAATAAAATACTTGGATAATTTAATAGAAAAAGACTGTTTATGTAAATTTTGTCTTACGTAGATTTTTCTGGTTTTCAGTGTATTGTTACTTAATAGCTCATTTCTGTTATCAGCTATTGAGCTCTTTTGTGTCATAGAAGAATCCCATGGGGTTGGAGCCAGTTTGGGAGAAAGATGACAAATGGTGCACTGCCTGTAAAAAACTTCTAGGTAAAATATAAGAGTTTCATGGCATCCAGTTTACTAACTTAGTTAAAAGTGTCAGGTATTTTCTTGATCATTTGCAACCTAATTTTGAATATTATAAGATGATATAACAAGATAAAAATTGGACTGATACTCTTATCAACAAAACGCTTCCAGATAAATAAGTTTTTAAGAAAACCCTGAAACAAACAACTTTCTTCTATAAATGCTGCTATGAAGGTAACAAATACAGGCACAAACATATATGAGTTTCAGGGGGCTTTCTTTTAGTGTCTTGCACCTAAGAATCAATAGGATGATCTTAAAACAGCTACTTTCAGATGGATTAGAGAGAATCCAGGAATCCCAAAGTAACTCTCATGTGTGGTGAAGACAATTCAGAAAAAGTATAGTCATTACTAAAGGCTGCCAGAAAGTATGCCAAAAAGGTGGAATGTTGCAAAACTTTCTTCTGTTTTCCTAATTTACAGTCCCTTCTCTTGTAACTGAGAAGCTGCATCACTTGTGGATGTTTCCTCTCACCCAGTATTCCTATTAACATGTGTGTACATTTGTAATTATTAGTATTAGTTGGCATTTAAATACATAGGCTGAATAATTCGGTAGTGTAAACACTGTGTATACAAATGCATATCTGAATATATTAACAGGGAAATGAATAATTTAAAGGATATAGTATGGGAAAAAGTATTCTGACAAACTTCTGAAGCTGCATATGTAACCAAACAAATACTAAAGTAGAGAGAAGGATGAACTGAAATGTGCTTTCTGAAGCATAGAAGGGACTCACAGCTTTACACATATTATCATTATCAGTATCTGGGAACCTGCCTAGGATACAGGGACACTTGGAGCTGACTGTCTCCTCCTCTTCCTAGACTGCTTGTATGAACTGTGGCATATGTGGCAATCTGAAGGCCATTTTTCAAAGCTGTTTAGACACCTGAAACTAGTGGTAATTAGTGGTGGTAAAATATGTTTTAGAACAATATCTTGTTAATTTCCATCTTTGCCATGGGTGTTGTGATGTTAGGGATAATGGTGCTCCATAAAGAAAATCAAGTTTCAGTATTTAAACTAGTGAACAAACAGGAGGGACCTTTCTTATTCAAATACAGTTAAGAGCTCATTTTTTGTTGATGTTAATGGTGCAACAGTCTTTTAGGAATCTGCTTGGGTGCCTGAGTATGTAGCACTGTTTGAGATACTCCAGCTGTCCATGCGTAAAAGCAGAGCCTTCCTTCACTCCAGCATCAGTCTACCAACCACATGCAGGCGGGAAATTTTGAGTGACCCTACATGTGTAAGCCATGGCATACTGGAGGAAAAAAAAAGTTGGAAAAGCATGGATAGGTTTGAGTTTTCTGTATTATATTGTATTAACATTGTAATTAGCTTCCAAGTAACAAGTGCAGCTGGTCAGAAAGTTACCATTGTATTTATATAAGGAGCTGGCACTTATGAGTGTTTGTGTAACTTTGATATGTAATTTTATATTTGTGTGTGTATATAAACTTTTCAGAGTTTAGGATTATGTTTATGAGTTTTATGTAAGAGCGTTGTTTCTAAAATTATTTTTCTTTTCAAAATATACCTCTTTTTAATGAAGAAAATATAAATTTTAGGTTGATTCATTATTTTGTTGTATAGCAAAGGCATTATAATGGCCATTGGTTCTACTACCCTGAGTGGAATTCTACAAATGCCCTAGAGAATTCCATGTTTCTTCTGCCTTATTCCCTTATCCCTGATGCCACAGCTAAAGTTGGAGGTTTTTTGTTGATCTTAGGCTGCTGCTGGAAGAGAACATTCTGCCTTACCTGCCATCTCTGGTATCAGCACTTCCAGTACCTGAAGAAAGATTGAGAGAGACTCTTTTACAAGGGTATGTAGTGATTGGACAAGGGGTAATGGCTGGAAATTGAGGGAGGGCAGGTTTAGATCAGACATTAGGAAGAAGTTCTTTACTGTGAGGGTCGTGAGGCCCTGGTACAGTTTGCCCAGAGAAGCTGTGGACACCCCATCCCTGGAAGTGTTCAAGGCCAGGTTGGATGGGGCTTTGAGCAACCTGGTCTAGTGGAAGGTGTCCCTACCCATGGCAGAAGGTTGGAACTGGATGATCTTTAAAGTCCCTTCCAACCCAAACCATTCAATGATTCCGTGACTCTATGAAATTATGATTCTATGATTCCATGTAAGTAATGTGGGTTAACTGTGGCTGGATGGCAGATGCCCACCAAATCTTCTCTGTCACTCCTTATCTCAGCTGGATGGGGTAGAGAAAAAGTAACAAAAGGCTTGTAGGTCAACATAAAGACACAGAAAGATCACTCACCAGTTACCATTATGGGCAGAAGGGGTTGCAGTCAGTTCATCACAGTTGTCTATGCCACTTCTACCTCCTCAGGAGGAGGACTTCTCACACTCTAGTACTTGCTTTTAACCTTTTCAACCATTGTCAAGACGCTATTGTCAAGATACTCATTGTCAAGACACCATTCGGGTACATTATTCTAAACTAGTTTGCATTCCTTTGCTTACTTTTAATTCCCTTGGCTAACTTTTGCTATATATGAAACACAGGAAAGAGACAATATTTTCATCTAAGAACTATGATCTTTGAAATAAATTATTGAGAAAAGCATTTCTTTATTGCTTTTCTCTGTGGATTTAAAGTTCAAATTCAACACCTTGAATTTAATACAGAAATATACAACACACTGACATTTTTAAAAGCAATGTTGTAGGAAGGATTAAAGATGTAAAGGTCTTTGAAAATACTAAGAACTGTATAAGTTTACTGTTGTGGAGGAGAGCAGGAAAAGGTGAAAGAATAGAGAATAATCCATTGCCCTGTCATACTAGTCTCATTTAATCCAATTTATTAATGCTTGAATTTAGATCTTTATAAATGGATTAGAAGTATGTAAGTAAATATATGCACAAGACTAGATCCATGTAACTTGGTGGAAAGAAAAATAATTTTAGATGCCCAAACTTCTGCAGTCTCTGGTCTCTTCTGCAAATTCCATCGCAAAAAACAATCACCATTTTTTTATGTTTTAACTATGAATTTGGGATAAAAATGTTACCAAACCTCAGGTTTCCCTCCTTAGAAATTGATAAATAGATGATGTAATAACATATAACTGACCATTAATATGAAAAATAAGTTTTTCAGGAAACAATTATTAAAAACAAACAAACAAACAAACCCTAGACAAAACCCAAACACTTAAAAAGAACACCATACTACAGTTTAGTTACAATATAAAAATAATCCCCCCGTGCATCCTTTATGTCATAAAGAGGCAAGTAAAATAAAAAATTCAAGTATTAAATTATTGCAAAGTCTTCGAAACCCTAATATGATGCATATTCATATAGCTTATCATTTCAGATTAATGTCCTGAAATAGAAACACAGAATTAAAAGGAAGAAAAGAAAGAAAAAAGTGGAAGTTAGGAACACTTTATCTGGCAGGGGGGTTGTTCTGAGGTTTTGGGTTTTCTCTTTTTTTTTTTGGTAGGAAATTTTGACATATAAATTTAAAACTTTGCAAATATTTTTAGATCTAAAATGAAATATGAGTTCAAAAGAAATATTAGTCAATAACTTAATACTGCTTATGGCACTTATTCAGGATATAGGAAATTTTTAATTGGCTCATTTGAACAGGTGCATGAATCTGGGCTTCCTGTGTTTGATGTAAATGGCTGAGGCAGAAGGCTGTAATACTTTTACAGAAGAATAAATTCAAAACCAAACCAGACCTCATTTTCTCTTACTAGCGATTTATAACAAAGTCTAAACCATTGATACTTATTATGTAACAGAATACTGATTCTGATTTTTTTCACTCACATGTTCCTAATTAAAGCTTGTGAGATCCACGTTGCTGCTGAACTGTGTATCTGTACACCTGTGTATAGAGACATGTTTGGTTTCAAACGTGCCTCTACTAGAACATAATAGTCAAAACTTGAAAAGAAGTCCTTGTCAATGTTTGGCAGTTTATGGTATCTGTGCTTCCATATTCATCATGTACACAGTACTTTACTCTCAATCCAATCATCTCCTTTCTTCAAAATGGTAAATTGTGGAACTCCAGAATTCCCGAAGGGATAAAATGTAGATTACCTAGGAAGCTCACTGTATAAAACAGAACATAAGAGTGAAACAGTAAATATATGGCTGTCTGAAACTCTGCAGCAAAATGTTACAATAGAATTGTTAAGGAAACAAAATAGCTTGGGCATTTCTGCATAAACTAAATGCTTTTACCATTAAAACAAGTAATTGGAAAACTAATGGTGAGGGATTAGCTGATTTTTTTATTCATAAATCATATCTGTTTGGAAATTCCTATTCAAAAAATTTTTCACTTCCCAAGGTCAAAGAAGTAGCCAGAGGATTCTGGCTGGATAGGAAGCACATTACCCAAAGTAACTGCATCATATTCTTTCACTATGAGAGGAAACTACTCTATAACAAATGGATAAAATTGCTATTGTAATAGAAATTGAGTACAAAGGCATTTAAAAATAGAAGGCAGAAATAGAATTCGTTGTTCTTCATTCCAGTTAAAAAAAGTGAAATTAATTTTGCTACGAAAAAGAAGCCCTTTATAAATTATGTATTCATAACCACCACTTACCCGGCAATAATGCTACCGTTATTAAAAGGAATATTGATGAGTTAAATAAAACTCTGCCTGCATATGCAAACAAATGTGATTCTTTCCCTTTTTTTATTACCCAGTATTAATGCAATTTGTGTGAGAGACTTGTGTATTTCAGATGTGTTTTCTTGTTGCATATGCTGTCATATTCTTGTCCTAAATTATTTTCTATTTCCATTGTGTTTATTATGATGCTTGTGACATGCTTGAAAATTATCAGAGGTTATTTCATATTATTTTCAATAATATGAAAAATAACATTTGGAATTCTAGTTGAAATGTGGCGATTTTAATCTTTTTGATGCTTAAAGCTTTTAAGTAGAAGGGCCTTTATTTTTTCCTTCTTTTTTTCACCCCCAAATGTCTTTTGTTTTCAGCATCTATTGTGTCAAAATTTACTATGATGCTTAATATTCTAGTAGACTACAGAACCAATACATTTACAGTTTCTCAGGTTGCCCATGGGCATTTTATGAAGATGGTGACTGTGAAAGCCTTATAACTACTATATAGTACTGTAGGATTTAAGCACTAATCATATTTCACCTTGAGAAGAAATGCCGGCTGCAATTCCTAATTTTCAGAAGCAAATTCTGACCTTTGCTTCTCCCTACCCCCAAGGTAGATCTGAGCTGCCCAGACCACTGATGAGTGGGGAAAGGAGACTCTGCCAAATCTTCACTCTCCAGACTGGGAACATAAACAAGGACAGAGTAAATGAAGTAAAACTGCTTTCTTCTGTGGATCAGTTAGAATGGTTATGAGTTGTAGCAAATCCTACATCCATGCTTTCACTTACTCCTGAAGGATGTGTATTGTTAAAATCAATATCTGGCTTCACTTCTGGATATGTGCCTGCAGTGGTGTAGCATATAATACTTCCCTTATCCCAGTGCAATCCTCTGGGGATCTATGTGCTATTTCTTTTACTGACAAATATGGGGTTTTTTGATGTCGGTTCTGTACAGAAAGGTCTAAGGAAGTACAGGTGTTTAATAAATATATATTTACAGAGAATCCTCTGTAAAACCCCGTTAACTTTCTTAGAAGGCAAACTGAAGAAGTCACCACTGGCTTGTAATAACCATGTTTAATGGGAGCTTGAGGAAATAATGAAAAATGTAATGCAAGCATGAATCACTCCAGAGAATACCAATCTACAATCAGTAATTTTGCTGTCAGAACCTAGAGATTTCAGTAAGAGGTACTGTGTAGACTCTAAAATTAGAAAAAAAAAATTATGCATTTTGAAACAACATTTCAGACCCAGAGATTACTGATGGCTGTATTATGCAATATTTTCTTGCAGTTTTCCTCAAGGTAATAGAACTGCTGACTCCATGTGGGGGTACTGATTTATTCTTACTCAGACATCCTTAATGTTGACCAAATATTATTGTAGTATATGGATTCCTTTATAAATCCACCAACTAAAAAAATTTATAATGATTGAAATTCCAAGTTTGGGTAAATTGTCACTGCTGTACATATAGATAAGGTACGGAACCAATGGATACCAATGTGAATGCAAGGAATAAAATTAAGAGGTCTTGAAAGTCTTCCTCAGAGTCAGGAACAGTTTTAATCTCTTTTCTGTGGTGATTCACTCCTCACGATGCTCGATACTATTATTTTTTTCTAGATTTACAACCTTTAAAAAAAAAGATTAAAAAATGAAATATACTTTCAACTTCTGTCATTTTGACACTCATTTATTCATTGCCTTTTAATGATTTAACTGTACTTAATTTGGAATGTAATATATATTTTAATACATTAGTAATGCACATTGAAAATATGATGACATTTATTCTCTCTGGATATTTTGTCTGACATGTTAATATTGCAACCTGTGCATGACTTATCTTAACCCACTTGATGCCTAAAAGCAAACTGGGTTTTTAAAGACAAGATTCATCCATCAAAACCGTTGCACTATTCCCTGTGGTATCTCTGTGTTGGTTTAGGTCAGCAGGAATGGACAGAAATCAAACAACGGATAGTCATATATTGACTCCCAAGTGATTAAGATCATGTTAAGTGATGGTTGATATTTATGCGTATTTCTGATTTTAGAAAAGACAGCAATTATGGAAACAAATGCTTCTTGTATTACAAAATTTTTTTAACAGAAAAAGTTGTTTGATTTTGATCAACTTATTAATGAAACTAAATGAAGATTCAGTGACAGTCGTAGGATACTTGTATGAAATGATGAGTGGAAGACTGAATCTCTAAATTTTATTACTGGTATTCTATGAAAATATATGCTATTAGAGACAGACAACATGTTCTTAGGACTGTGGCAATTAGAATTGATGTATTTAATGGAAAATATTTAAGCTTCCCTCCTTAATCTTGATAACTTTTACTGACCTAGATAGTTTCAGCAAATATTATGGACTTTGATTTTCACATTTTTCACTGATGTCGTTTACAGAGAACTCTGTGGACAGTGAAAAGCTACATATATGTAGGACTGTAGCCTCAGTGATTTCTCTTTTTTTTTCTTTTTTTTTTTTTTTATTACCCATTATTGAGGTAGGGGAAAGCAGGAGTAAAAGGGAACAGTCAAAAAAATCAGTTGTCTTCTAAAGTAAGTAATGAGAAAGATTTTGGGATTGGCTAATTTGTGAATAAGATTTGTGAATACTCTCTTTTGCCAACATCTAATTTACATGAAATATTTAGATTATAGCCATGTTATTCAGATAGAGAAGAATTTCAAAACAGTTGTATTACTATAGAAACTAAGTAATGATTTATTTGTTTCACTTTGACTCCAAGAGGACAGGAAATACTACATGGTTTCAGACAAAGCAGTCAGATAAAGAGCTAAAGATTCCTAGGGAAATTCTAATAATTCAGCAGCATGACATTAGAATGCAATCTTTGCTGACTCTGGTGGTACCCATGAATTCCAATTAGGAATCTGAGGAGTGTGCGAGTATTTTCTTACTGTTCACCTACACAGTACTCTACTTAATAAATATGGTTGACAAGCTCTACCAAGAAATGATAAACAGATGTCGACCTTCAGTATAAAATCCAAAACCTAGTTTCTGACACTGTGTCCTCTGAATTAACTTGAGCATATGTTTCAAATCTGTGTCAGTAACAAGTAGTGAAATATCCTACTGAATTCTATCCTTTGAAAGTAATAATAATAATAAAACTAACAATAATAATAATTATTATCATTATTATAATTATCATTATTATTATGATTCTCTATGGCACTTCAGTAGACACTGGCCCAAGAGGTTGAGAGCCAAAAATAGTGAAAACAATAATTTCCACTTCAATTAAACTTTTCTACTGATTATTTGAAGTCATTATGAAGTTGTTTAATTGAATAGATGAGTAAAACTTTCTTTTTTACTATAATGTAAATTACATAAGCTACTCTTTGGCTGTGAAATTTGTGTTACTTTTCAAACAGAAGTCTTTTCTTATGGCAAAAAAAAAAGGTAGCAAAAGCAATTTCCCTTGAAAGTAGAGTATATTAAATTAATAAGGTGCCTTTTGTTTTCTCAGAGCAGCTGCGGTTTTACTTTCAGTTTTACAATTATCTTCACATCATTCTTGATTATTCATTTTACATTTGTTGTGATGACGTTGGGAATAAAGAAACCAAGGACATGTTCACTGCTTTGAAAAAGGAAACAAAATATAGGCTTTTTGAATAAAAAATTTGAAAACATTGTCAAACTTATGGCTTCAGTCACATCTTTGCAGATAGGAAAAAAACACAAAAATGTCTTCAAACCAAAGTCTTAGGTAAGCATGCTCTCAGATGCTTATCCTTTCATTTCAGGAAGGTTGCATAAAATGACTGAAATGATAATCATAACTTGCTGGCAAGCAGTTTACTTTACCAAGATTCAATAAAATTATTAACTTTTTTGGTCCTCCTTTCTCCTGCACCATAAATGTAGAATCCTTGGAGAGATAAATATTAAGAGTTTTAACTCAGAGGAGTGCCTAAAAAGAACCCCATTTAATTTGCAGTTTACAAAGACCTAAGCAATTGAAATAGATATTTTAGAACTTACATATCATTAATTGAAAACAAGTTTTTACATATTTGGATCTAATGATAATGATAATAGGACACTCAATAACTTGGCAATGGATTGGGTCTCATGTTAAAGGCAGAATTTCCAGAGCATTCTAGAAGTGCTCAGGGTAATTTCCCTGAAGAACTCCATAGTATGTGAATAAGTTCTCAAAAAAGAAGATAAGGAGGAAAATATAATTATTTGTATCATAGCAGTAGGTAAGAGTCAATATTTCCAGTCCTGAAAAAGTTGATGGAATTGACATCACAGGTTTTTCACAAAGCAAATATATAAAATAAGTTTAAGGCTGTTAATGAACTCTTCCAAAAGCAGATTTTTCTGTTGAAGTCAATCAGAAGTTTAAACAGTATACCTGATTATGTGTTTGCCAACTTTGATAGATAAAATGTGTGAAAATTAATGTTGTTTATTCTGCAAGTGTGGAAGGTTGTTAAATCTAGTGTGAGTGTCTAATTGTAAAAGACAAGAAACTCAGCTATCTAAGTACCAACCTTTAATGAAATGCCAACCTAAAGATGAGAACAAAGTACTTAACAAATTATTGTTATTTTAGCACATCTGGTAAAGCCATAACATAAAGACTATGGTGACTAGTCTTTCATACCCTGTTAAACTGAAACTTACATCAAATTTAACTTATTTTTTTCCTAAGAATTTTTCATGAGACAAGGATCATTTAAAAACCTTATTAGCTTTTTTGATCTGTTCTGTGTTATCTGTCCACTGCCGTTGTTGGTGTTGGTCTCAAGTATTTAATTTCAATTTTGGTTATAAATAGGAAATAATTTTCTAAACATTTTTGTCTATTTTTGCTTCCTCTTGATGAAAACTGACACCTTATAATAATGTGGGGTAGGGCTTGGGAATGTGTGATTGTTCCATAAACAAAAAGAAGCAAAACCTAACCAGCCAAAAAATAGGTCTTTCAGTTAGGTTAAAATGCTGCATTATGGTGTTTGGATTATTGAAGCAATTGGAATATCTGGGAGAAAAAAAGTCTGAAATAGCTAAATATTCTGTTGGATAGTTTTGCAGTTTTGATTCATATTGAAATTCACAAATTTCTAAAATATAGAAGTAAAAGGTGTTCTGGCAAATTTCCATTCCTTCATGTCCTTTTGAGTAAGCTGTTTTTACACTACTTCAGTTTTTCTTCTAACCCTTATATTGAATGGTCAAGCTCTGCTGGAAACCTTACTGAAAAGACCACCTACTTTTATACACACTGTGCACTTTTTAATGATTAGTATGTCTCACTTGTTTCATACTGTTTCTTTATTTCTATTTAAATATCAAGAGTCTCTCTCCCTTTCTACTTCTTGCCATTATTTTCCTTCTCATTACCTTCCTTGTTCCCTCTCATCTTTCTTGCCTCTCCTTCCTTTGATATGCTCAGTATGGATATACTAGAAAATATTCCCCTTTCTTTCTTATAATACTACATAATATCAGAATGTTCTTGTTTCTTCACCTAAGCAAGTATTTTTATGTGCCTCTATTACATGCAACTCCATGTAACTGTGATCCTTGATGGAAACATTAATAGACAAGATTAATTACTTATGCAGTCAATATGAAAAGGAAGTATTATAATTTCGCTGTGTATTCTTAGCAGAAATGAAATAAACATCATCAGAAACAACTGAGGATCAAACAATAAAATGCAGTCCTTCCATCAATATTATATTTCCTAAAAGTAAGCAAAACATTGTTAGATGTGGAATGCATACTTGGTAACTCAGACATCAAGTTTGCTTTCAGTAACAATGGAAGAACTGGGGAATGTGGGAAAGGAGCAAACTGCGTGAAACTGTCCTAAGATCCTAATTAAAGCAGTTATAAAATCACTCAACCAGTAGATTGAGTCTGCTGTGTTCTGTTTTTCTAGATAATTGTTTTGTAGGCAAAGCTGAGCTCTTCAAACTTTGTGCATTAAAGATAAATTACTTCAGTAAAAATTTTGTTAAAGCTGAAGAAAGTTATCTCTGAGGATCTGACACATTTGACTGGATGAGTGAATACATGTGATCTAATAATCCCTGCTCTAATGAGCAATAATAGAGTTTTTGGACCTTTTTTTTGGCCCCGATGACTTAAATGCTGAGAATTACATTTAACAGAGCAATAGAATTCTTCACAACCGTAAATACCTGCAATCTTACATTAATTTATGTCACTCTATAAGCCTTTTTGTCAGAGATGGTGGAAAACATTTCTCTTGTTGGCTTACTTTTATCCCTAAATTGTAGGTATTTTCCATCTTGTGTTAATTAAAATATTTTCAGTATCTGATTATTGTGGAATGATCACTCCCTTCCCCACAGAATAAGATGACATTTGGTGCATTACTGCCTTCCTATCTTCCTTCTCTTTCTTTCCTGAGAAAGGGAACAGCAGTACTCAGCCCTGTGGTCATCTCATAAATAACAAAATGAGGTTCAGAAGCCTCCAGTTCTCAACTGCTATGGCCTGGAGTTCTGGCACCTAAATGTAAGTAAGTCAGTATAAGAAAATAGATGTGCCAGAGTGGTAACATTTGGTGAGTGGTGCCATTTTCTTTCTGATGAATATCATACTTACCCTTATTATAGATTATGGTAAAAATATTTCTATATGAAAGAAGGAAACAAAAACCAACCCAGCAACAAAAAAATCAACAAGTAAATGCAATATTTATTTGCTGAGACAAGTACCTAGATACTGGTGATGCATTTTCTCGTCCTTTACAGACAATTGAATACTTAACTTTTTTAGGATTCTACCTGTTGGAAGCAAGAATGGCAATGCATTTTTGAGGGTAGGTTATAATTAATAGCTATTGTATAGCACAAAGTACATCAAACTAGTCAGATCATATTTTTCTTCCCGGTGATGCCTATTTTACCAGCTCTGAGTACACTTTATGAAAGTTAAAAGTCTGACTAATGAAAACAAGGATATCACTTATCTGAAAATTGAAGGGAAAAAAAAGATTCTCAATTGCATTTAGGCAGCAACAGAACTGGAGAGGAAAACCTGAGTTTATTTTTGAGATTATTTTTGTTTTTCAGAAGGTATTCAAATGTTTACAAATTTATTTTTATTAAAACTTTTTTTTTAATTGCTTGTACCCTATCTGCATATATGCACATGTGATCATATAGATCAGTCATGATAAAGTGATCACAGAAATTAACACTTCATAGGAGAACATTCAGAGTTCTCCTATGCCAGACTATCTGGACCTCCCTAGAGTGAATGCATTCACAGTAGAGGTTCCCATGAAGCCAGGAATGTAGGGATTTCTTTTATACTGATCAACAAGGAGGCTGCCATAATTTTTATCCTTTCCTGAACTGCTGAAGAAATGATTGGGGGGGAAAAAAATAGAATTCTGAATGAATTCTGTATAAAAGCATATTACATGCATCTAATGATATATCTGATTTAAAATTCATGTACTGTTATGTTTTAGCACATGATAGAATACTATAATAGCCTATTTTAAAAGAAATAGAATTTAATAATTGAGTATTATCATATTTTCATATTAGTCATCATATTTTCACTGAAATAAAAGTTTAAGATGTTTTCAGTACAAATCTAATCATTAGGACTTTCTAGTTGTGTAATTTAGAATTTATCAAATTCTACACACTGCATAATGATTAAAGAACTTCCTGGTATTTACACATCTTTAATTTTTTTAAGACAAATGTTAAAATCACTTCACTATAAATATTCTTTCAGTATTCTCTGAGGTTGATAAAAGGATGTTCATGGACTTTACTGAGTTACCTATGAAACTCAATTACATGATAGAATTCCATTTTTTAAAGTAATGATGAAGATCTTAATTTTTGAAAGAATTCACGGTACTTTTATATATTTTTATATCTATACCTGTGTCATTACATTCTTTCTAGTTTCAAGTGCTGCTTATACAATGTCCCAAATTCCTCTCTGCTACATCACTTACTTCACAGAGTGTGAAGGTGTAGGGTATTCCAGGAAGCTGTGCAGGTATCACTTACTGCTTGCTCAACACTGGCCACAGACGTCACAGGGCGATTATCTCCTGATTGCATTTGGCCAAGGCAGTAATTTAAGTGTTAACCTGTATGCTGAAAAGTTCAGCATAGAGCCTCTAAGGTAATTTTAACAAGGTACTCATTTTCTGAGTAAAATCGACAATTTTCTAGAAGCTAAATTCAAGCCTTTTGAACATCAGAGCAGTAGGCTTCAGTGGATGCTTGGTCAGGCCCTTTGAAGTCAAATGTGTCACCCTAAGGTAAATATGAGAAGCAATTTTACTGGTGAAAAGATCTCAGTGAAAATAAATTTTCTATCTTTATTCTCCTGTATAGATATTTGTTAAACAAATAACATTTTTAATTGATTTCAGTCATTGAAAATAACAACATACAAACCATGTAAGAGTCATTAAATATTACTAAGGAAAAAACCAGAAAAATTAGCAGGCATTGATGGGTGTGCCAACAGTCAAAATAGCCAGCCTTCATGTCTCTTCTTTTCCTTTGTAAGTTGTTTTCTTTATGCTACTTTGATGTCATTATGCAGTGAAATTGAAACTAATATTGACATAAATTTGTACAAAATTAGTATGTTTAACATGACTACTTAATGGCAATTCAAAGTTCAGGATTACCTGCTAAATAAAGTCCTGCAGAGTGTATTCATTAAACAAGTAGGGATTTATTTTCCTAGAGATTTGCCTTTTTTTTTTTTTTCAAACCCAAGTACTTAAATTAAGCTAATTTTTCTTAGTTTTCATCATCTGGATATTGGCAACTGGCAGTCACTGTTCCAAAGCCTTTAGAAATATGGATCCAAAATATAATATTTCTTGTGTTTAAAGAGCATCCAAGATTTTTAATACTTCTGAGGGCTGTATTTAAGCATACCTGTCAAAATGTTTACTAGTGTCTTTACCAACGTTGATGAAAATACAGTATTTAACAAAAGAATTGTATATTGCATGGAATTTTACCAGCAGGTGGTATCCATTTACATACTTAAAGGTATCCCTAATCTATGGAACTCCTTACTTTGTTGTGTTCATGAGCAAACACAACATTTTTGTATCCCCTTATTAAGATATAATACAACTTTGCAACTTGAAATTGGTAGGTACGCCTCCCTGTGCCAAAATGGTTTTTAATAGGAAACCTGTATTGTGCTTTATATCATCTTGCTGTCTCAGGAAGATTGTGCAGAAGGGCAATGAGTTGTGTGAAAAAGTTTGAAGGAAGAAAAATAGTAATACTTCTGTTTACTAAAGGGAACTCTGTTGGCAACCATAGTGAATAAATATCTTCTTGTGTTAGTCTCTCTAGCTCGAATTCCAAAGTGTGGTTTATTTCATTTTCTCTCTGACAGACCATTTATTTAATATCAATAACAACTTTAAGTGAGCAGCTGTTTACCACAAATAACTGAGAGGACACATGTAAATGATATATGTTGTACTTATTTTTTATACACTGGACATGAAAGAAATGTACCAGATGCTAAGATAAAATGTCTGTGTGGCTGAAGAAATAAAGTAGAACAAACAATTCGGTTTTTCAATAATACACACAGCTATTTAGGTTACTTGTTTATGGGACCCTAAGTGTTTAGGGGAACTTTTCCAAATTTTGTCCTAGGAAAAGTATAAGGATGTTATACGGATATTGGAAAGATAATGAGATAATAGTGCTTGGGCTGTTTTCTTAGTCCTCATTATATTCTACATTTTTTGATAGCTTATATTTTCTTCTTCATTCATCCATGAGTCACTACTCAAACAATCCTACTGTGGCAGTAATGTACACATATTTTTCTCACTGTCTTGGCATGAAGATGTGGGAGTTAGTCATGAATATTTACTTCCTAATAGGTTTGCTGTGTCAGTGAAATGCATGATATAATGCTCAAAAGATTTTTTTTTCCCTTTTAGGTTGTGCAAAAAATATTTAAAAGTATTGGTGGTTAACTTAAGTACTATAATCATATATTAGATATTTCACAGAAAAGTCAAACTTCACGTGTGGCTGGGTTATTGATGACTCAGAAATGACAACTGTTTACTGTCATCTATAGAGTAGAGTCCACTTCCCAGCAAACAGGCATCCTAAGAACAGACTCTAAAAGGAACCAGGAATCTTGTACCAAGTGCACTGTTGCACACATTTGTCTCAAGTATGGCTGATATGAATGTCCCCTAATGCATATCAGTAAGGCAGAGAAGCAATTTTTTAAATTATTTTTTCCTTTCCTTTTGAAGAATGATTTTGTGAACTGAGAGTTTGGTCAGGAAGGTTCTTTTGCAGTCATCCTAAAAAGTCCTGAAATGAAAGGAAAAGTGTAAAGAAAATATTCAAATTACTGAGGCATCATCTCTAGAAAAGTGTATTTGAAATTGTGTTCATTTATTTGAAACTATACCTGAATTGGGATGCCTCATGGCTGACTTTTTCTGTCCATTGAAACAGGTTTCTGAGTGGTGATACTCAGGGTAGTGGCCATCTCATGAAGTGTTTGAGAGGCATGTGAATGTGACACTGGGGACATGGCTCAGTGGTGAATGCAGTGCTACTGGGTTAATGGTTGTACTCGATGATCTTGGTGGTCTTTTCCAACCTTAGTGATTCTATGATCCTATATTGATCTCTCCTGATTTTTGTTTAATCCAGTCACTGTAGCTTCCTGTTTGACATCTGGAGAGAGAAAATTTTATCCAGAGGTGTAGACTTTCCTGCTCTGGGGATGAAGTGAGTCATTTCTTAGAGCCTCTTTCCTTACACTGCTTGCCACATTATGTACAGATGAACACTTGGAAAATACACACTTGGTTAGGAAAAAAGGAGACCTAACAGAAGTGGAAAAATTCAGATCCTGTTAACACATAGCAGTAAATCATTCCTTGTAAGGCTTGCATGTGTACTGTTATGCCCATATAATAAACTGTAAGGAATCTTCAGCCTGAGGCTTATCAGACTTTGGTTGGATGCCAGGTTGAAGAGTATAACCAGTGGTGATAGTGGTTCCTGCAAACTGTTTCTCTGTTCATGTTGTTTGTTTCGTGATCTTCCAGTCCAGATCTCAGTGTTTGCTAAAATGTTACGTATCAACTAAAACATCGATAGCCAAGAAGGTCTTAGGTTTACAAAGGTTCAAGATCTTGCCCATGTTTGGCTTCTTTTGCTGCACATTGCAGCACATTGCTACCTCATAGACATGAGCATGTTTGTTATGTAAACCACTTGAATAAAAAACTTGATGCAGTTGGTTTAGGATATTATTTTGTGGGAAATCTGAAGTCCATTTGAAGAAATCGGATCATTCTATGGAACAGATCTATGGATCCTTCTGTTCTTGCACAGAAGGTCAGTGTGGTAGATTTCTCAGTGCAAAGGGGTTATACTGACTTCCTATTTCTTATTGTTGGATGACAGATGGTGTCTGGCTGTCTCATGACTGCTGTGGACAAATAGATCTGAAGAAATAAAAATGTAGCTATCTTATGAGTGTGATTTCTTTCTGTGGCCTTCTCCGTACAATTGTGGTATGATAGGACTCCTACGAAAAGAATTGCTTTTGGTTTTAGATTAGGATGAAGTCAGCATTCCAAACTGCATATGCAGAAAGCCTTTTATTGAGCAGTGTACCAGGTTGTTTTCATTTTGATATAGAATAAGACTTTTTTAAAAAAAGTTAGAGAAATATTTAGTAAAAAAGGTTATGTAAGTAGTGTCATCTAAAAATGAAGCAAATCAAAGGGAGAGCCTCTACCAACTACAGTATTCATAGATGTTATTACTTTCCCAAAGTTCTTTCTCTCAACCAATTTTCTAGTTTTCTTCTGTGAATTCTCAGCTTTCAAATTGATTATCCTTTGACTTTACAGCCTCTGATTTTGTCACATTTTCCTTATTGTTGTCAGCTTGATATCAAACCTCACTGCAACTCCTTCATTACAAACTAGAGATCTTTATTTTTCTTGAGAAAAAAAAGACTTTTGTTTAGCTAAAAAAGAAAATTAAAGATAATAGAGAGAGAATTTCTGTTTTCAGAAAGTGGATTTTTTTTCTTTATTTTGCAGAATGAGAAAAGAGCAGGTTTGCAGAAAATATCTAGGATATAGCTCATCTACAAAGTATTGTTGAAGTAAGGAGTGTGTAGAAACAAAAGGAACTGGTGAAAAATATGTTCCTTTGTATTGTGCTATTTAAAAGAAAACTAGTTACTAAAAACTTAAATTCCAAGAATGTACTTGGGTTTTACTATATTATGGTTTAACTGATAAAGTAGATGAATGTGCCTCACTAGTTCTATTTTGTTTTTCTGTTAAATTTCATTGCTCTTTTCTCACAGAGGAACCTAAAATATTTTTAACGCATTAAACCAAAATTTAAAACTAGCTTCATTCCTTTATGCATTATGTTATAAATCAACCCTTAAAAAGGTAGAATGCATCTTTAGTTGGTATAAATTTACTGTCCTTATTGGCTGCAATAAATGTTGACAATTTATATTACTAACAGTCTGGACAGCAAGCTTCCCTTCAGCTGTAAATATAAGAAATAGACCACAATAATATAAGATATAGACTGTAAATCCAATCAACAGTGCCCTTTACTTCAGAGAGAAATATAATCACAAGTTTAAGAGTACATGGTATAACTTACACTTGAAGAACTCATGGAAGGCTCAATGATTACAGTTTATTCACTGAAGTAATTGTGAACATATAATTATTTCTTCCATTACTAATAATTACCAACTCATTTTACTTAGACATAAAAACCAAGACAAAAAAATTAAATTAAGACTGCCTGAAAAATAGGAAAAATTTATGTTCTTTAGTTGTGAACTCTAAAATAAAATATACAGAACCAATGGGCCAAAAAATTGCTTTTGCTAAACAATTGCATAACCCTTGTTTCTTATTTCTGCTTTCTGTAGAACTCCAGTCAAATGGAAATCTGCATCTCCAGCCTTTTTTTCCTGGCATTCACTGTCTTGCCAAGTATCTCATAACATTTTACAACATAATGTGTGTCTGTGTAGAGTGCTGGTTTTGTATCAATGATTTTCTCCTATGAATATTGATGCCATTATCCGTGCATAGTATTGCTGCTGTAAAGATGGCACTTCTGTAGCTATCTATATATCTGAGACAACAAGTCCTACTGATAACCTTAGTCTTTGAACCAAATTATTATCTTGCAATGAATGCCATTACAGGGAAATATAAAATAGTGCTATAAAAATCACTGGTTAGAGTGTATGTTCTTTGGGACAGGGACTCTTTCTTGGACTATAAAATGAGGAAGAAAATTAGGATTCACAGTCTGTAGTTTACCTAGATCAGAATATTATTAACTTATCTTACTTAGGACCCATTTGAAATAATTCACATACTACTAGAGATACATCACTTCTTTTCTGCCTGCAATAGTGTTTGCTTTCAGACTTGATGTTGTAGATTGGGTGTCTAGATGCTCTCAGAAATAACAGATAAAATAATTGAACACCATAGAAGAAAACATAAAAGACTAGGTCGCTGCATATTTATGCCATATTCCCTTCTCTTTATGTTAAGATTAAGGATAGAGAAAGAGAGAAGTGTCTTTTTACTACACCAAATTTTTTAGCTTCTAACTATCTCTGCTTTCTGACAAAGCTGTCTTCCAAATCCTTGTTATAAGAGAACTGCCAAATTCCCTGGCTATATTTACTGGATTGTGCCACAGAGTTGGTTACCTTACTACAAATATTAACAGAGCAGTGATACCTCCTGAGTTCCACCTCCTCCACCTCGTCTCATGGCAATGGACCACTGAATATTATTATTTATTTTTTTATGTAAGCATAAAAAAAAAATAAATATATCAGCATTCCTCTCTAAAGCTTTCTTCTCAGAAACACCTGAAAGCAAAGTTAAATGTATTAGTTAGTTAGATTTCTGGATAATCATGATCTAAGAAGTAACTGCATAGGGTTTGTCTGTGCAATGACAATTTACAGTGAAGTATTTATCCTGAAAAATAGGACAATTCATAGACAAACTTTCTTTCCTCTGAAATATATTAAAATCTATTAAGTACAAGACTCATTCTGTAAATGTGATAGCAGTATAACTCTTCAGAATAAATGAAAAACAATTATGAGAACAAAAGGTTCATGGCAACTTTTGAGCATCATTGCTAACTTTATAATGAGTATTTTTCAGTATAACTCATGCTAAACACCATGGGAGGAATCAATTGTGAGCAAGTAGGAGGACTAGTTATTGAGATTGCTCATAATCACATATTTTCACCTGTGGATTTGTACTTTGATTCACATTCTTGAAATCCATTCACATTTTAATGTGATTAAGCCTTCTCTATATCTTTTTGGTAGGTTGTATTTGATTACACCAACTATCCATATTTTAAGTTAAATCTAGTGTGATAAATCTAGACCATAGATCTGTTTCTAGCATTCATTCTTCTCATTCTTCAAAGGGAATTTCCTTAGGTCAACCTAGGAACTCTTCCCATGCCCCAAGTTTCTCTTATTTATTCTTACTCACCCTTCAAAATTCCATAGCTTCCCCAGTTATTTGAGTAGTGCCAACCAGCCTGGTGTTTTAAGTTATGCCTCTCTCTTTTACTCGATTTCTTCTCCAAAGTTGATGAGGAAATCCTAAATGGAATCACAGCTTTCTCCCTCCAACACACTCCTAACTTGTTGGGTTTTTTTTTCTTTTTTTTTTTCCATCCCAAGGTGATGAAAAGGCGTTTTACAAAAAACACCAGATTAGAGACAAGGTACATTCAGCAACACTAAAAATTATAGAAGTAAAAATAGTAAAAAAAAATTTTGAGGCATCTCACCTCATAAGAGATACCATTATTAGAAGACATTTCTTTGTCAGAAACCACTCAGCCAGCATTTCTGTGGCTTATTTCTCACTAGAAAGTGATACTTCTTTACCAAATGTTGACTTCCAGCAGAACACAAAGAGAAAATGTGCTCAGATTCCAATTTTTTAACTTTTCCTTCATTTTTTTTCCAGATGGCTACAAGGTCTCAATTATGAAGCCAAATCATGCACTCTCTCTGACAAACACATCAAGGCTTGTGTGGTGGCTTGACACTTCATTTGGTCAGGTTCCATTTTTGTGTGCTGAAATTCTTTCACCTATTCAGGCAAACTGAAGGCATCACTGTTGATTAGTGATTCTTCAGCAGAAGGCTTTCATATTGAAACTGTGTGTATGTGAATTTAAGTGGGGCTTTTGTCGCCAGTGACAAAGTCCTTGAAAGATACTCTGGCATATAAAAATTGAATGTGTCATGGAAATTATTTTTTATCAGATGGTAAATAAAATACAAAGAGAAAGAAAAATAAAATCCAGATAGATTACTTTTTTAATGATCCTGTATTCAAATAATTATTTGTCACTTTACCTTTGATGAGTTCTCCCTTCATAACTCAGTCCTTCATAACTAAAGAAAACTAGGCAAACACCTTTCTATTGAATACTTCCATTTGTTTTTAACATTAGAATTTCTTTCAAAAAAAAGAGTGAAATCTAAATTTAGGGGTTTTTGACTTAATTTTCCTTCAAGGAGAATTATATATGGAATTTGGTGGATTTCTTTGCAGAAATGACAAGAGACAGTGATCCAAATGAACAATTCATACAGTATATTATGCCTTCTTAGTTCATTATTTGTCATGATTCAACAGAAATTATGGCATTTAGAGTTCCACTGAAAATCTGAAATACTTGTGCATATCAGATAGATTGTCTTCTCATAAAAATATATTGCAACCCAACAGCACTTATCTTCATTGAAGGTAATGTAATTTGTATTCTGTATTTACTTTTCATAAGAGCACACAGAGTCCTAATAAATCTAAAATAGAAATACCCTAAATTCATTTATATATTTTTTATTTTTTATATATTTTTATTTATGTTTCATGTCTTCCTATTACTACTATTACTGTGGTCTGGTTTCAATATTTTGTGCTAAGCCATTAATGTTTTAATTTGCTATTATTTTTCATTATACAGAAACTAACTAGGGCTTTTCTGGCATCTATCCTGTCCAAGTCCTTTAACTTGCACATGTTAGCATCTTGGCTTTAGATCTTGTATACCATGAGGGAGAAACTTTCCCTATGTCTTTCTGCATGCTTATACAAAAATAAGAACCACAAACAAACAAAACAAACTACAAAAAAACAAAATCCAAACCCTTTTAACATGATTCACCTCTAAAGAAAGGTAATCAACTGTGACTCAAATTCCTGAGCTCTTGCAATAAGCTTACCATAATCTTTACACAGATGTTCCTGCTGGATTGACAATACTCTGCTGTGATCTCTGGGACATGGGGTATGTTAATATTCAGAACATCTTATTTTATCATTTGTCATCTCTTGGCAGAGAATAAAGTGCCAGGTGCAGGAAGTCTGATGATTTTGCCATTGACAGAAACCCTAAATCATTGGTATGTCTGAGACAACCAAAAACTATTGAGTCTGACCATTCAATTCTGTATTTCACCCTTTCAGCAGCTAATATATTGTTTATTCTGAATGGCAACACACAGCTAGGACACTAGAATAGTGGAAATTTAGTGTTAAAATTATGTAACTTAAATTTTAGACATTTATGAAGTTCATTGGTTATTAACAACTTCAGGCACACAGGCTGCATTAAATCTAAATTCTATAATAACACATAATATTTCTAAGTACTGACATATATATATATATACTGTCCTCTTGAGGCACAGTCAAGTTGCTTGCTTAGCAAAATCTTCAGTTAACTGAATAGTTCCATGAATACCAAGGAAAAAAAAAATTCTTCAAAGATGTCCAGTCAATCAAAAATGTTCAAAGCTGATTGAAGTGAAAAAAGGGTTCCTGGAGGTTGTTGGATAAGGCTCTGCTTCCAGCCTGTTGTAGTAGCTTTCCCGCTCAGTGGAGGTGCCCTCATCTTTGGAAACCTCACAGGAAATCCCGTCCTCAACCCCACCACTGTTAAAATTCATGTGTTTTGAATGTGAGACTTTTTTGGTTGTTGCTCTGTTCCTACCCTCAATATCTAATCTCAATATCTAAACTTTCGGGCCTCTGAGGTACATTACAGTTTGTTCTGCTGTTGTATGGGCATGAAGAACTGATTGGTCCTTTTGTGAAAGTAGTGCTACTTTTATGAAATTAGTGCCACTTCTTGTCAGTCTTAATCATGCATAATATTTTTGTGTCCTAATGATTACTGTGGTAGAGAGATAACTCATCCTTCTAAATGCTGTCACTCCGATTCTTCAGAGAGAGTAGTTAACCTGAGCAATCTGTCATGAAATTTTGGGTTATTCTTTTTTTAAAAAACAACTTTAATCAGTGAATCACTAAAACAGCTTGCAGGGGGCAGGTTTTTCTGATTTATTTTGCAACCTGATTTCTCCTTCAGAGACTGTGATGGTGAAAGACTCAGTTAAAACAAGCATGACATTAACATTTAAATCATTCTGAGGAGCTGGTAAATATGTATTAAAAAATCCCCAACCCAAAATCTTCCATTCTGCTACCTTTTAATAATTTTTTTTTTTTTTTAAGTGAGAAAGTTTTAAAAAATATGTTGAAATTCTGGGAGAAATGTCGACTGGAAATTCTCTAAAAATGCATGTCAGAGATTTGTCATCCTTCTTCTACAGTATTAAAAAACTCTTATAAAGCAAAAGATATAATGATCCTTACTCCTTCATTTTTATAAACTTCTTTTCTCAAACAAATTTCATTTTTAGTTGTCTGATTGGGTTTTTTGTGTTTTAAGCAACAACAAATAAAGTTTTGGGGGGTAAAACAGCACTTTCTTCATTACCGTGAATATGAGTGTTGTGAGAAGGGATCTTTGGTGTTCCTTACATCCTGAGAGGAAAAGGGAGATGTTGTATAGCATTTTAGTATTTCAAAACTGGTAAACTGATATTTTGCAGACTTACAGATTGGTTAGGCAGAAGCTGAATGGTCAGTTCTACAGGTTGTTTATTTCTTACAGGAAATTATTCCATAATTTAATCAGTTAAACCTTCCTGATGGAAAGTTTTGAGATGACTTACACAGCCTCTGTGGCATCATTTCTAAATGAATAATCAGGCAATGATTTGCTGACATGACACACCTACCTCATAAATCTTTAATGAAGTATCCAGTGTCACCTAATTTTAATAGTATAGCCATGTAGGTTGGAACAAAGTCTATTTGAAAATAGATATGCCATCCACATTACTCAACCTTTTTTTAGCTACTGTTATTGCACTGAATACCAAATGAAATTATGAAAATGAATGCTTAGAAACGTCATTCTTTCTAATACACACTGACATTTATTAATACAAATATCCATGGTTTAGCAGGAAAAATCATGAATACTAAAAGTTCCAGTATGGCTGGAAGTGGAAGCTAGAAAACCAGATTAGTTGTCAGGCAAACATTTTTGTAGTGCAATTGTTTAACCTTTGGAAGAATGATGGTGGTGGATTCTAGTCTTTATAAGGATGGCTGTGTGGGTTTCAGACAGCCAAGGTGAACCCACCACAAGGAACTTTTTCCTCCTAAAAATATTTTCAAGTTTGAATAAGAATTATTTTAAAACTGTCTTGTAGCTAGTTTTATGTATGTGTTGTGATATTAATGGACCTTTTTTGTATCAGGATTTATGAATTGTTGATAAACACTCTGCAAAAACGCACTGACAGTTTTAGGTTCTTCTCAAAGCTAAAGACAGTACTCCACAGTACTACAGAAATACATTTATGAATTTCTTCCCATAGAATTTTTTAATAATATATTAGTTTTTTAAAAGATAAAATGAATACAGCTTTGCCTACTCTGCCCAAGATGCACAGAAGGGTTTCAATTGATCTGACAAAATAGTTTCTATACTTCTGAATTTTCAGTGGGAATATTTCTAAATGTCAAAGAACAATTTTTCATTCTCTATTCACACTGTTAATCTTTTGAAAAAGTAAACTTATATTTAATATACATAATAAATGCTACTTGGATAGACTCAGTATTTTTTCAACACTCTGTGATTATCTTGCACACCTTTGGAAATTAAAGTTTTGATTAGAAATATCAGACTTTAAATAAACCTACCTTTTTCTATTTATTCTACTGGATTTTTTTTTTTTTTTTGCTGGATTCATTTAATCTATCTCTCCTCTTTTCATCTTAATCCTTGCATTCCTCTGTATGTCCAAATGCAAGAGACTAAAGACATTGTTAGTCTTGGGCTAAGGTTTCATCCTCTTCCCTGACACCCCCTTCTCTCTCTCCTTCTCAGATTAGAAGTCTGTCATCTTCTTTTTTCTTTTCAGATCATTTGACTTCAGGAAATCAGGGTCTGAGATTCAGATAAAACCCTAATGTTTGAAGTTTTTGGTATTTGCCATTTTTGCTTTCTATAGTGTTGCAAAGAACATTGGCAAAAAGTTTCAGTGACAAATATAGCATGTATAGTCAATTTCTGTAAAACAGATATTTTGGTGGAAAACTATGAGTAACTGTGGCTCAAATCTAGCCCAGAATTTGGGTAACATCTGTAAGCCTAAAATACAACCTTTTTTCTCTCCCACTTTTATTTATAATTATTTGTTTGCTGATTGTGCCAATGTATATGTAATCAAAAAGCATGTACCTTTTCTCTGAGTAAAAAAAATTTAAGCATTTTAGGAATAGGAACTTATCTCTCATATATGAAAAACCATTTTTCTATTAAGCCAAAAAAATTTTAAAGTGCTAATCCCAAAGGTGTCTGTCATGCCTAGAAGCAACTGTTTGTGGCCTTTATTTGATGGTTTTAAATGGAAGTCTATCCATCCAGTGGTCCTGATTATTCCTTTGTCTTTGGGCAAGGACAAGAAAAAAAAATAGTTTTCACTCTCATCCTGCCTTCGTGATTAGAAAGATGAATTATTAAAAAAAAAAGTTTCTATACAAACTTTCCCTAGGCTATAATTGTAATACATTTAAAGTATACCTCTAAGACTTTTATATGAGTGTGAAAACTCTTTCTGTTGAACTTATTTTGTACATGAAATCCTACAGTCATTCTGAATGGTAAAAAGTCCTTTTATTAAAGGACCATAATGGCATTCCATCAGTATATGTTAATTGGGAGTCCTTCTACCTCAGTCACCTTTTAGCACGTGCACTTGATGAACTTTTTCTTTTTTTGGATGAGGATTGTTTATACATGATGTATAGACATACATTGTTTATACATACCAGGCTTTCACAGCTTTCTTTTAGTCCTCTGACATTTTGAGTTTATTGATCAGATTAACATTTCTAAAGATGCAGTGGCACTTCCTCAGATATCGAGTATAAGCCTATATCTCTGTATGTTCCCAGGTAAAATCTAGAATTCAGAAGGAGAAAAACAATAAGTAATGTCTTTGGTTGCACAGCGCTCTATATAATGTTGGTTTATTTTTCATTGTGAAATGGCAATATGGCTTGTGAAGCACAGCTTGAGCATGCGAGAGAAGTGTGACCCTCTTTGTCTGCTGTGCCAACAGTCTGCTGCATCTCACAGGAAAAAACACCAGACTGGTGGTATCTGTTACTATTTGTAGGATTAACACCCCATGTTAGTTCCAGCTGTTGTTCATGCAGTTGTCTTCCTGGTAGCCAAATGAGTGCTTCCTGTGCCCAGCTAGGGCAACTGTGTGTCAACTCAGCATTTAAAAAGTCCACTCTGAATTATTCAGAGATAATATCTCTTTGTGTGCATCAAAACTCTCTTTCCTATATATTCATAAGAGTAGACTAGTATGAACAACTTATACATTGTGGTTTGTATATAGAACACATGTTGCTTATTGTGATTTGATTCTTCATGTTAAAAGTGTTTCTGCTTTTCATTTGCTTATCCAGATCATTTTCTGGCTTTTCCTGCCTAGAAGCATAGTTTGTACAGTGAGACATAAGGAGGATTCTAGTGAAAACACTATTCATTCTTTCCATAACACTTTTCATTCTTTCCATTTTGCATCAGTCTGGAGCACTGATCTCATCTGGATGGCAAAGAGTCATGGTATCATCAGCACTGCTGAGCCTTTTTGAGTGCCAGAGGCAGTCTGAGTGACTCATAGCTGAGACAGTAGGGCTTTTGAGAGCTGCCTCTGGGACAGAGCCACAGGGAGTCTCACAATCCCTGTGCTATCAAACGCAACAATAAAGCTTCACAATGCTGTGTGTGAAAATACCAAACTCTGGGGGGGTTTCTTTCTCATAGCAATAGGAGATATGAATGGCGCAAAAGTTCAAACTCACATAGTTGGATTTATTTTCTTCATCACTGAAATCATGACAGATTGCAAATCTCTGATTTAATTCCCAAACCTGCTGTTTCAGTGGTTTCTTCTAGATCTCCCTGTCTTTATCACAGTTGCCTCCAGCAGTAGAGGCACACCTGCCAACATGAGTCAGAAAAAGTTAGTGGTCCAATGCTAATAAGAAGCACTCTATTAATCACCATCTTGCTGACAAGCTTATGTGATGTATGTGTGTGGGCTGGTAGCAGATTAGTACCTTGTGTAAGTATATACATAACACACAAGCCTGGGATTTCATTAATATCTGTAAAATTCCTGTTACAGTAAGGAGTCTCTTCAATACAGCTTATTATACTAGACACAGATGTCCTAAATGAAAAACAGGCTAAAGGACAAAAAGTGCTCTGTTCATCCTTGTATTCTTTCAGTGTTGTGAGAGTCCATGTTTTTTACAAACTCTTTTTTGTTCACAACTGAAAGCCTTTTTGAAGAACTATTGTTGGTCCTCTAAACAGATAATTCAAAATTTCATGTGATGTTTAGGCTTGTTTGTTAATTGAAATGTTTAATTCTATATATTCTGCAAAGTCTTTGGGTTAGGGAATACCTTTTCTTTATCCAGCTCCACAACATTATAATTCACTTGAATAATGCAAAAAATAAATGTGGAAATTCAGAAGTATCTCTTCCACATTCAGTTTTCCTGCGTTATCTGATAGGTCCTGCAGTTCTGTTTTTTATTCGACCTTTCCTTTCTTCCTTACCAGTAAACCTTTTGGTTTTATCTCTTCTCTGATGGCAGCAATTTTTTATTTCTCTGGCTATTGTCCTTTCCTGAAATTAAATTCTTACTCATTTTGTAGATGGAAAATTCCAAAAAGAAAAATTCCAGAGACATAGGACTAGGCTGAATAGCTGCTGAAATTAATTGAGTGAAGAACTCCTGCCCTCGTATATCACCAACAAACAGGCCAAACAAATTGCCTTTATCTGGAAAACAAAAGATGAAATTTTCAAAACTGGGATACCACAGTGCAGCATTCTGCTGGATGACAAAGTACCCCAACAGGACGAGAAAGGTCATCATTGTTCATGTAAGCTGCTCTCTGACTCAAGATAGGTGGTCTTGAGTATTATTTTAATTCTTGACTTATGATTCAGTTTACTTCAGTTTAATTCACTGATTTAGAATGTCTTGTTATTAACTAACTTTGTAGGCAAGTTCTGCTTTTCCTGAATTCCTAATTCTTATAGGAATTATTCATTTTGAACAAATATTTGGCAATGGCTGGAAGCTGAGAGCTAGAGAAAGAAAAGTGTGATATAAAAGAAAAGAAAGACATAGTCCATTAACAAAGACAAATGATTATAAGATTTGCCTGCAGTGACAAGGTTTCACATGTAAATCCACCTCTGCCTTACTTTATCCACGCCTGAAACTCGGCCTCTCACATCCTGCTCTGAGTTTTTCTTTCCCCTGCAGCCTCTGTTTTTTGCTGACCTGAGTGTTTATGTTATTAGTATTTAGTAGGTTACACACATATTGACGTATGAAAGACTTGTAACTTTAGCCCAGTTTTATGCCAACACCATTCTATTGCTGGAGGCTGCTGTGAGTCCAGGCAGCCTTGGAGCACACCCCAGGTACAGCTGGGACCTGGCTGTACAGAGCCATGCGGCTGCTCCTGTGGCTGTGCTCTGAGCAGGACAATCCTTCAGAAGATAAAGTCCCTTTATTTTCCTGGCTACTTGTTCTATTGAAATTGCTTTTCTTTTTTACCTTGTAGGCTTTCTTTCAAAAAGACATATCCCACAGTTTCTTCCTAGATCCTGTGGAAGCAATACAGTAAAGGAAAATACCTCAAAGAAAGTAGAATTTTGTCCAATCTCACATGCCCAAGGCTGTTAAGTAAATCTGTTATATAACTAGAAGTACAAAGTCCTCTAATTCTTTTAGGGATGCCTTTGAAAACTACCTCTGGCATTTACTTTCTGCCATATAACTGCAGTTCTCCTAGAGCAGAGGAAATCCTTCAACAATCTGCACGGCACTGAAGGTCTCTCTCTGTGTAGAAAGTACTAACTAGCGAATCAAAGATTTTGCTTATGTTGCTTTAACTGAAATTCTGTGTCACAGCATAGTTATTAAGAAAAAGAAAATAAAATTATTTTCATTCTGGTTGTAAATATTAAATAAATTCAGTTGATTATTTTAAATGGTCCCTGAAAAAAACAGAGACAGACAGAACAACTTATGATTCAGGGCTCTGCTTTATATTCAGTCAAGTAAAAAATACATTTAATTAAATGATTACTTGCCCATGCCCTTCTCTCTTACACACTCTCCAAATACAGGTGAATATAAGTCAAGAAAATCTCTTTTTTTAAATATACAATTAAATTGCTGTAAATTTATGTTTAAAAAGAAAATCCCTCAGTTTGCGTGCAAAATTGTCTCCAGTTTCTGTTATTCTGTCAAGTGAACAGCATTTCTTCTTCCTCCAGTCAACTTAAAGCAACTTACATAAAATGGTTTCCAAAAGAATAAAAAGGGCTGTAGGCTGGTGATCTGCAATGAAAGAGATTGTCTTGTTCACATGTGGACACTGTCAGAGACATCCATTCCTGATCATCAGTTGTTGAGGTCTGGTTGACTTCTAGGGGTGTGATGTGGGGCTGTGCTGACCAATATCTAACCAGGCTCCTTTAATTCTAACCACTGGGAAAACATGTATACATATACAATTCTCATGTATGCATGTATATATATATATATATATATATATATATATTTATATATGTAACTGTTTTTGCTGTTAATCTCATTATAATTCTGCGTTGTTCCATGTAATAATGTTATCAGAGCTTGAATGTGTAGACAGTTCTGATTGATTGGTTCTTTCAAGATCCAAAGCAAAGTTGTGCTTGTATGCATTCATATTTTTATCCTCCAGTTCCTGGTTCTTTTCAGACATTTTCTTGACTTGAGT
The DNA here is from genome assembly GCF_025592945.1 of Manacus candei. NCBI lineage: Eukaryota > Metazoa > Chordata > Aves > Passeriformes > Pipridae > Manacus > Manacus candei. The sequence goes on along the minus strand of NW_026138089.1, from coordinate 1,563,730 downwards.
GCTGCTGTTATCAAGGACCATGCTACCAGTCTTTTCCTTTTTGTTCATGTCATTTATGGTCATCAAATTTTCAAATATGCAACTCTTCAATTTAGTTTTTGTTGATAGATCTTGAAAAGAATAATGAAGCAATTAAGGGAACATATGGAGAGACATTATTTTTCTATACTATGCTATAATTCTAACACATTTTCTTCCAGTTGAATAGTCTTTTAGCATAAAAGAAATCCCAACAATATTTCGCATCAAATAGAAAAGAATGCATCTACAGTTCTGGATTTCTATAACACTAATCTCACTGAAATATCACAGTGCTTAAAAGAAGTTATTTTCTTTCTACATATGAAAGAAAGATGAGCTTTATTTTAAAGGACTGAGTCATTACTGGTGCTAGAGTCATCTACTGGTAAAATCCTACTTAAATAAGTATTACACAGGTAAAATCCTACTTAAATAAGTATTTGTGTATCTTTTAGAGGATGCTCATGAGAGAGGTAAATAACATGACTCCTCTTTTGCTATTTCAACACAGAAAAGAATAAAAAGATGACAAAATGCATTTCAGACTCAGGTTTCTGCTAGTGGACTTGCAGAGATTTAGGTGTTGCTATGAGAGTATAAGGAAGGTTTGCATTATGTTGCTGGTGTGCAATAATTCAATTAATTAAATCAAAGTGCTGAAATTTTTTTAAAAAAAACTACTGTCTGCCTATCTTTGTGTTAAACTAATACATAATATTAGATGGCAAATATTTATATTCATTTATATTTATATCATTAAGATTACTTATGATACTTGAAGGAATCTTATTCTGTTGGAATAGACTTTGGAACGGAATCAGGGTTCAGTGTAAAAGGCAGGTTTTGAAAATATCTGATTTTTGGTAAAGAGCCATTACATAGAAATTTATTTGACTCATCTGTACATGAAACTGATGGGACTCAAATTTCTTAAACTACAGACTGTTCTTTAGTCATCCAGGTGTACTGGAACACGTGGTTTCCTTGTTTCTCTTGAGAATTTCTGAGTATCAGAGGAAGTATCTGGAATAAACCACTTTTGTCGTGATACAATTTAAAACTTCAGAGAACTCAGGGATTTTTCTTTTGTAAGTCTATGGGTGGCTATTTAACCTGCTGACTGGAAAACATGAGTAACACTGCAGATCCCTATTATCCACACCATTTAGAAGGTATAGAAAGCATCTAATCTTGCAGATTTGTTTCCGTAACAAAATAGACATGAAATAGAAGCCACTGTAAATTTAGGACGCTGGTACAACTTTTAGAAACAAATTTGCTTGCATGGCTAGCAGCTCTTAGATGACTGATAGGTGTTTCTTTTTCAATTTCCTTCTTATAGAAGTTATGTAATAAATTTTGCTTCATAACTCAGAATGACTGAAAGGCTAATTTTAGCTCTGAAGGGTTTTTACATCTAAATTGATCAATAAATTAGATGGATTAATTAAGTTCTGCTGTCAGGGCCAAGGATTGTCAGTGTATGTAACCTTGCTGATGTATCATTTATTAATCTCTCAAGGAACAATAACTTTTTTTAAACTCTCTTTATGTCCTTTCCATTTTAAGACCATCAAAAGGTCTGCCTTTAGAATGAAATTTCATCCTGTTAGGGAAATGATGAAGTTATATCAGTAATACAGACCAGCACTCACCTGCAAAAGATGAAAAAAGTTCAGAAAGAATGTAATTTATTTCTGACAGCTGCATAAATTAGAAAGAAGTGTCCTGACAAATGAACATTATTGCATTTTGTCCATCATATCAAGAATGGTGCTATAGGTTCTAGCAATTCTGTCCCTCAGTAATAATTTTTCATCCAGATGAAAATACACAAGAGAAATTAATGAGGAATAGAAACCTCTTTCATTATGACTGACCACAAAAGATGGTGTCCGCATTGTAAAGGATTTAAGGGTTGATAAGTTTAAGGAAGATATGAAATGCATAATATGTATATTTTCATGAAAAGAAATTTTATTTTCTTTAACATTTTTCAGAGCACAACATAGTCTGAATCTTACTATAGTTTCCAGTTTAAAACTGGTGTATATATATTGGTATATTAACTCCATTTTCTCATGTGTTTATTCAATCAATGCTCATCTGATATATTCTCTTACCGGGCTTTTACCAATTATTAATAAAATAAATTAATTTAAAAATAAAAATAAGAAAAAGAGGAAGAAAAGGGGATAGATTTTTTTTCCACCATATTTTGTGTTTCATTTTTTCTTTTAGTTACAACAATACAATGCAAATATCTATTTACACCTCAGAGAAACTTTTATTACTTGCATGTAGTTATGAACAGTTTCTTTTGCTTTATATCAGTGTTTCTTTTAATCTATATCAACTACTTCAACTTTCTTGGAGAAGGTTTGTGTTTGGTTTAGAATTTCACACTCAGGTAACATCTTGTCAGGGTTCAAGCTGATGATGCCACTACAAGATGTTCCATTTCTCCTTACTTAAAATGAAAACAAGAAAAGAGAGAGAAGTACCATGTGTCAGAGTCTGTACTTGACACTGCATTGCTTCTAATACAGTGCTCCTGTCTTGTAGGCTGTGGAAACAAAAAGTAAAACAAAATCGAAATCTTAAGTCACTTCAAAAGTACCAGAGGCTCATTGAATCATATATTTTCAGAGGGATGCAGACACCTGAGGCTTCACATGAAAATGACAAAAATGTCAGAGTCTATTAGGAAACAATTTCCTGCAGGCGTCTTATGTGTAGGAATCTGACTTTCATACCTTCAAAAACCCAGCAATGGCTGAACTGCATCATTAAGTGCCTAAATGTGTTTGACGGTCTTGCCCTTGTTCCTCCAGAATCTATCTCATGAAAGAAATAGTTGCAGTGAAATGACTCAAGAAGAAATTAAATGTTTATATGTACAAAAATTATATAAGGTGCACACATTCATTGTAGAGGTGTATGACTCCTCTGTTAGTTTAAGGACAAAGATATTATGGCACATAAGCTGAAGTTTCCAAAACAGCTTAAGCACTCATGAACTCTACTGTTAGATGACCTTCATTAGTACATTTCAGGAGTACATAACTAACTTTAGAAAATATTACACTGTGACAAATCTAGTTTTCATATTATAAGTTAATGAGTTTCTCTTTTAACTTCCTAAATTAACATGAACACTGCACAAAAGATTACAATGGCATGATAAAAGCATAAATTTAGTTTCAATTATTTAAAATGTATTTCTCAGAAGTGAGAATGGCTGTAATGCCTCTAGATGCAAATGTGTAAGGCCAGGCACTATTTATGTCTTTGTTTTTCTTCCTTTTAAAGAAAGGAGGATGTCTCTGTAACATAGCCCTGTTGATGTTAATAGATTTTTTGAAGTGCATAAGGATCTGGCCAAACTGTCTCTGATTCAAATTATACTGGGAAAGAAACAGGTAAAATTCAAGAAAATAGAAGTGCATTTCTTTTTATCCTTTTTTTTTTATTATTATTTGTCACATTATTAATATGCTTTCATTTTTAATTTGTCTTCCCTTCTATGAACTAGCTAAAAAATGCACTGTACACCCAACATAAACATTTATGCATCACAAGTGTAGGGGTTTTTTTTGTTTGAAAGTGTTCTTGCTTTCACAGTAGAGAGCTCTTGATAAAGTTGCAAAATTAACTAAGCTTCAATTGCTTTGCCAATTAAATTTCAAGAAATTGCATGTGATTCTACTTTATAAAACATTTTGATATAATACAGTTACAACAGTATTAAGTTTATTCTCCAGTTTCAACTGTCACAATGACCAACTTCTTTAAATGGAGGACCTCTTCATGCTTGATGTGTTGATAGCTTTGCACTACTTCTGTACACTTCATGGTTTCAAGCTATTCACTAGAAAATAATTAGGTATTTGAGTTTCATTATAAAAGAAACACCACAGCTCACAGGTCCTGAACTCTGAAAATGTGAAAAGAACTTCCCTCACTGATTCAGGGACAAAATTTCCCTCTCTTCCAGCCCCCAACCTGACCATTCTGGTTTGGGATGAGCACTGAACTATAGCAGGCTTACTTAGTCTTTGTTGTTGAATTGTATTAACTGAAAATTTTCAGTGGTAATTGAAGAAACATGAAAAAAATCATTGTTACAAAATCAAATATTTATTTCATATTAAGCACTGAAATGTTTGTATTGTTATGCAGCTTGTGAAAAATTCTTTTCTGAAAAGGGAAATATTACACCCTTAGTTACTTTCAATCACTAAAGATAGATGCATTCTCTCGCTTTTTACAAAAGATTTCATTGTGGATCATTGATGCTTAAAGTGTATTTTCCTGTAAGTTACAGTTTCCCCTTAATTATTGAAAATTTAGGTAAGAATGTTTAAATTACCGTCTGTAATGTCTTTTTCATAACATTCTTTTGTGCCTGTTTGACACTAGAAGAAGAAAAGTGTTTTCTCTGTGTGTTTTGTTGTTCTGTTTTTTTTTTAATCCATTTGCTTTAGTTTATATAAGAAATTTTAACTGTTTGGCATCAGTAGCTAAAGTTTTGGGTCAAAACATTGCTTATGAAGTATGAAATTACTTCTTTTTAGTGCTGATAGGTTTTGAGAAACATGAGATTTTGAACTGCAGTTGTTATGATTGATTTTTTTCAATTTTCCATAAATTTAGTAAATTCTATTTTTTCATAATATCCAAAATATTGCACAAAACTGAATCCTTGTAGATTCAGAGTGTTTCTGAAAGCACTAAAACTCTTTGGATGGCTGAACTGAAATTGTAAACAAGGAAAACCAGTGAGATGCATTTGTTAGAAGGGAAAAAAATCACCCTTATCTGCTTGATTATACATTATTGTAAAAAGAGTTTGTTTTAAGGTGACTATTCAAAATTCATCCATGATTACTAAACAATAATTGATTATAATGTGGAGGCCTGCTTGCAATGTATATGCATAGTTTTATTAACCGTGTATATTTTACTGAATTTATGACATAGTGAGATTTTTTTATACATTGCCTCTTTTATTATGAAACTCTTCTTCTTACAGAGTTTAACTTGACAGATCTCATTAATCATATTTATCATACAAATATGAAGTGTAACCTTTTGTGTAGAAACTCTTTTTGTATAGTTTCCTCATGGGTGAATTCCCAGTAATTACATTTAATGGTTAATGTCACATCTGAGCATAGATGTAATTAGCCAAAGTAGAGATGTTGGTTTCTCCTTCATTTGATCATCTAAGCTATTTCAAGTTTCATTTTTGTAAGTAAGTGAGTAAGTGAACTGCAAATTGGAATTTCAAGAATTAGTGTTTGCATCTGGCATACACAGACTCATTGACTCCACAATCCTAAAGAGCTGTACAGATCTGTAATGTCATGGCCTTATAAATAGCAAAAAAATAGACAGTAAATACAGGAAAAGACTTTGTTTGGGTTTTTTCATTCAGGTGAAGTTGATATATACATTCAGATTAAGAGACAGTTTAAAGTTAGAAATTTGGAAGATAACTAGAGGGCCAATGCATTGCTCCTCAGAAGAGTACAGAATCAGATCCTAACCAAATAAATATGAATTTGTAGGGCACATCAACAAGTTTCCTGGAATAATCAATGACTATGACAATGTAGAATGTCTTAAGTGTTATATATATTGCATTATATTTTCTATATTTATTATTGTGATGTATTTTTTCATCTTAGAGTGGAAGAGTTGCTTGAAATACTCCTTTCCAAATAACAGATTATAGAACTGATGTATTGTGGTGTTCCCTACCATATGGAAATGCTTAAAGCAATATATCATAACAGAATGCTTTATCTCCAGTGCTTTCAGTACTGCTTGCTCTGTAATTTCTTGAAGCATTCATTAATTAAGGAAGTACAATGCAAGTAATTGAATTTCAGACTAAGATCAAAATAAATAAATGTGCCTTTAAAGGGAGAAATGTTGCTATTATTAGAATACTTCTGACTTAGTTTATTTCAATTATTTGCATAGCTGTAATTAAGCTATAGTGCACTTCACATCTGCATTAAAATTAAGTAGAATAAAATTATCACTTTTTAATAACATCAAATTAAATTTCATTAATGAAAACTTAATTACTAGGTTTCATATTAGATATAATTAGCTAATGATCTATAAATCTGTATAAAACACAACTTAACAATATAACACCTGACATGATAAAATAACTAATCTAAGCCCAAGAAGTAATTAAGAAGATGTCATATGTGCCATATTTCACTATCCATGAGTGAAGACAATTGAAGCTCTGGTAAAATATACAAGATGAAATTTGACTTGGCCTGCCCGAGGCATGTGCCGAGGGTTACTCCATTAAATGGTGGCTTTTATTTTCTTCGTTTGTTCTTTATACTAAGACTTTCACCAGAAAAAAAAATTATTAAAATAAAAATCTCCTAAGAGAGAATATTGAGATTTCTCTGATGAATTTTCTCACATTCTTTGGATAGAACTTCTACTCAAAAGCAGTAAGAAAAACATGTTCTATTTAGTTAATTGCAATAGTTTAGGTTTTCAACTTTGATGTCATTATGAGCTAAACTGCTCTGCAAGTCTGCTGAAGTCCTGTCATACTTACTCTTGATTTTTCCAGTTATTGAAGAAAACAAAGCCATGAAAAGGCTAAGCAATAAAATACCCTCACTCCTCTGGAAAATAATAATGATATTGTTGAAATTTACTTTTTCACTTGCCTCCTCATGTTCTCGTCTTAGTTTATTGAATTTGGTGATCTCTATAACTCAGAGAAGAAGTGAGCAATATAAAATAATTATTTATTATTTTTCAATATGTGAATTGATCACTTAAGTGTACGTTGGAGTTCAGAGCATTGGAGTACATATCTTTCTGAAATGTCTTACAAGCTATTTGATTATTAAAAAAGATATATAATACCCCTGTTGTTTATTTCCTGAAGACCACTTTGAATTTCACTGAGAATATAGATTTTTTTCCTAACTTAAATATATATATACATATATGTACATAAGTAGAAGCAATAATCTCCACCATATATGTTTCTTAAAAATAGATTCCTGTTCAGGGACTTTCAAATACTTGAAAAGCTGGTAGTCCCATCTATATTAACTTTGAAAGTTGTCAAATATGCTATGTTTAACACATGGACAGTTTCCTGTATATGCAGAAACTATGTCAGTATTCCAGTACTTTAGGTTGCCTTAAATTTTAGAATTCTAATTGCCTGTAATGTGTTTGCTAAAAAACAGTTTTGTTTGGGTTTTTTTTTAGTGCAGAAAGGTTATAGAGTTGCTGATATTGTTAAAAAAGTAAAAAGACAAGTTTTCACTTTACATAAACTTGTCTATAATATTTATGTTCACTTCAGTACAGTTATTTCTGATTAAGGAGTTCATGCATGTATTCATGTAACAATAATGATACAGTATAAATTTGTTGAGGAAAATATATTCAAGTTTGTAAGTGATTATTAAACTAAGATCTAGGCACTTCAAAGTGGAATGAGACCCTATTTAGAGCCAAAAGGAGTGCAGGCTATTGTGATTTGCCATGTGGCCATATTGCTTTCAGATTTTAACATGTCCTTGTGGGCCAAGTATCCAACCAAATATCTTGCCAAATTTTTGAGAACTAAATAAGCATACTTTGAATGCAAATTTAGGAATTCAATGTTATTCTAATAAAAGAATTACTATTAGTGCAAATCACTCTAAGCAGTGTTAATTTGAATAGGGCATGAGAATTCCCTCCACTTTAGGAACAAAGGAGATGTTGCCATCTGCAATTCATAATTTTTCTGAAGTTTGGATCTTGTTTGCCTATTCTTGAAAATGCCTAGATCCCTCTGGCTGTGTGGGCAAACAGAGCCTCAGCTCTTCAAGTTGTTGTATTGACAGACTTTCTATCAATCCAGATGACTTTGTTGAGGTTTCTTCCTCCTTTATTTTCTCCTGTGCTTTATTGATAAGTGATCACCAACTCCTGATTTCTTCTTGATACATAATCCAATTTTCTGTGTTCTTCTGCTGGTGGTTGACACAAATGGGAAAACAGATTTGAATTGTTGGACACAAGTAATGTGCTTGCTGTATGCAGGACTGCTTTAGTTCCTTGTCCCCATGCCACAGGAGCAACAAATTACAATTAAACCAATAAATTCTGTATTTTCCCAATGATATTTTTAAATTCTAAATAGTGATATAATGAAAACTTTCTCATATTCACCCTTCTTCTTTTCCTCTGGGTCCCAAATTCAATAGGAACAGCCTTCTGCATGGAGAAACAGAACTGGAAAAGAGCAGAGTTTCAGCAGGTGCTCTGCATCCCCAGTCCTTCACCAGTAGAAGTGAGATGTGGCTTCAGGGTGTTGAAGATTTGCCTCAGGTCATGTTTATACTTTTGATAACACAGCCTGATTGCTTGGTCTTTCTTTAACAGTTGTCCATAAAACCATCTTTACCAAGTATCTCAGGGTTATTTATTAACCAACAGTCTACCATTTATTTGTTCTTGTAGCTATAAGGCCTCTGATATGATCTTGTGTTTGTAGATTCAAAGCCTTCACCTGTGTATTGTGCTCATACCTTTAGGGACTACTAAAACAGTGATCCATGAGAAGACACATAGAAACATAAAGGTACAGTGAGTTCAGTAAAAGTGCACCTGGAGAGGAATAATCCTGGGCAACAAGATATGCTGGGGGACACCCACGTGGAGAACATCTTGCCAGAAAAGGACCTGGGAGTCCTGGTGACTACCAGGTTGAACATGAGTCAGCAACATGTCTTGTGGCAAAGGCCAATGGTATCCTGGGCTGCATGAGGGAAAGGGAAGTGATCCTGTCCCTCTATCAGCCCTGGTGAGGCCACATCTGGAGTGCTGTGTCCAGTTCTGGCCTTCCCTCTACAACAGAGACAGGGACATACTGGAGACAGTCAAAGGGCCATTAAGCTGATTAGAGGACTGGAACATTTCTCCTATGAGGAAAGGCTGAGGAAGTTGGGATTGTTCATCCTGGAGAAGGGAAAGTTCAGGGGGATCTTAATGTATATAAATACCTGAAAAGAGAGTGTAAAAAGGATGGATCCAGTTTCTTTCTAATGTTACCCAGTGACAGGAAGAAAGGCAACAGGCGCAAACTGTAACACAGAAGGTTCTGTCTGAACACCAGGGTGATCAAGCCCTGGCACAGGTTGCCCAGGGAAAGTGTGGAGTTTGCTTCCTTGGAGATATTTAAAAGCTATCTGAACATGATCCTGGGCAATCAGTTCTATGTGTCCCTGCTTGAAGCTCTGCTTGACCATATGACTTCCAGAGATCTCTTCTGACCTCAGTCATTCTTTGATTCCCTAATTGCTTTGGTACTCTCCTGTTATTATTATCTGGTAGTTTCAGCAGTACACTGATTCACTGTCAGAATTACAACATGGCATAAGCACATTCTGTCAGCTATCTCTGAATAGATGCTGTGAAGTAGCACATTAAAACAGAGAATCTTGTTCACTTTTAATGAGACACACCTGTCCTTGAAGCTATCCCATCAAACCATAACTATGTAGTAAGTATATTGGCATTTGGGGCAGACTTTGCACTATTTCATTTTTCACCTCATCTCTACCTTTTTTATACATTGATTTATCTGTCTTTGGAGGCTAAAATCAAAGTTGAATCTGTCCTTTACAAATATTTTACTATGTTTTAAAGTCATATACTGCATTACATACTTAATAAAGATTTAGAGAAGTGAAATTCATTCATTGATCTGAACATGTTAGACAGTTTTTAAAATGCGTATTATTATATCATATCACTCATGTCAATCCTTAGAAAGACTTAGTAATCAAAATCATCAACATCAGTCTTAAAGCGAGAGCTCAACGATATGCTGTTAAAATAAATGTCAGCTAAAAATCACTGTCACAGTTTAAATAATTCAATTTCCTTTTCAATTAGAAATTTTTAAAATTGCATTTTTAAGATTGCAAAGTACTGACTGGTACTGCATGAAGTTACATTTTGGCTGAAAAAGTATAATCAAATTACATTTTTACTTTTTCCCTCAGAGTAAAGCTTGGTGTTTCTCCATTGTTGCATTGAAAGCAAAGCATTTTTAAATTCATAGAATACTTTCCCACATCATAAATATCTTTTCTGTAACTTCCACATCATAGAAAGTGCAGCTATCTGTACTGCTAAATGTACTGCTAAAATTTCACCACTTCATACTAATTGAATTGGATGTCAAAGTTTTCTTTGGCTTTCCGTTCATTTGTGCTGCCTTCCTATCCCAAGAAATTAAATTTTTATGCTCTTATAAAGGTTGTGTTTAGATTCCCAGTCACAAAATATGATATTCTTTGATTTCTGTAAGACCCTCATCACCATCCTAGGAAATCTTTTGTCACAGAGCACGGGTACCAGAAGGGATTCACTACAGATGACTGTTAAAGTGGGTGCAGAATGATTAGCACGTGAAAGAGTGGTCCATTAAGGGATATTGAAACCAACCACTGTCTCCAGAAGTCCTTGAAGCACCAGTGGCTGGAAGCTGGCAGGGCTACCTGGAGATGTGCCAGGATATGACAGTTCTTACAGTAGGACTGAGTCCTTGCTGTCACAATCTTAGGGACAGGGAGAGAAGCCCAGCTCTCAGCCACCTTCTAACACCGCTGTTGGTGGTTGAGGAACTGTTGATTTGGAATAGCTGAGAATCTTCATTCACAGTATTAACTGTGAACGTGAGGAACATCTTGTACTCAAAAAATGAGTGTAATCAGCAATCACCCAGTAGACAGTATGATGATAATAGTTCTCTTTCATCGTGGACCTTCTGGATTTGCAACAGGAGGTCAGACATTTTTCTTCTCAAGGCATTTGAAGAGTGCAATTGCATGCATTGATTAGGGTAAAACTAGCTTATGTACTATAAAATGTTTAAGAAAATCTATGGAAAGAAGCAATTCTCTGATCTGGAGTATATGTATTTCAACTTCCAAAAATTAAAAAGGGAGAAAAGACAGACACTACCATCTATTACATATTTGATTATATTCAGATAAGTATTTTTTTTTAAACTAGTAACCCTGATTTTATACAGCTTTTTATGCAAATTTTCAGAAAATAAAATTAGAAATAATTAATTCCTGGTAAAGTGTAGCAGGAGGAAAAGGAAGATACGCAGTCATGATTATATGTGTGTGGAGAACTGGCATAAAATATTGTCTAAGTGAATAACTTCGGTCCTTTCATTTGACAGTTTATTTGAATGGACCTACTTTTGCCCTTTCATATGCCTTTCTGGGGCCTGAACTTCTAATTCCTCCTGGGAAATGGAGGACAGGACATGAGGCACGGCACTGGACTTTTTCAGGCCTGAGGAGGACCTGGAGGCTTTGGTGTGAGGTGTGAGGTTTCCAGCAGGAAGAAGCATATGAGATGAAAGGTGTTAAAATGCACCATAATATGTGTGCTAGGGCATTAGGCACTGCTGTCTTGGAAGTCAGAAAGTGGAAAGATATTGGGCAATATCATATTTTCTGGATAGCAATGTGCTTGTTTGTCATTCAGTGAAATTTAAGCTGTTTCCAGGACATCCAGACTTATCACCCATACTCTCTGCAGTTCAGTTTTTCACATACTTCAGAAATGTCTGTTATTTTTTGATTTTTAGGTGTGTGAATAAAGCTACTGTGTAAGTGCTCCAAAGCAGAAACATGACTGGGTATGGGATTTCACTTCTTCACCAAATAACTTTGAAAAAATCCCAAAAATTAAATGGTCACCAAATGTTTAAAAAATAGATAACTTTCAGCTAATTCAAATAGGTGTTTTGTTTGCAGATATCATAACATCCCATCTGCTTATCAGATGAGGCATATCTCTTGACATGGTGGTAAGGAGGCTATCGTTTCCATCTCTAGCAACTAGTAGCTAAACACCCTCCCTTTGAAATTGGAATGTTTCGACTTATATTACCTTGATTCTTGTCACTTCAGCAAAAGTAGTCTTCAATTCTCTCTGAACCAAGACTTTCCAAACAATATACATCTTTTATTTCTGCTGATTTCCCTGTTCTGGAAGTTTCAAGAGAGATTAGTCAGAATTACAAATCACAGGCAGGCAGTCCTAAGAAAATAATTGTACTGACTAGCCAAAACAGTCTCTCAAAGAGGCACTGTACCAGAGTCAGGTGGAGAAGAAAACTTGTCTTTTTAGTATTCACAGTATGTAATACTTAGTCTGGATTTTCTTTGTCATGCTTCTGAGAGTCACAGCCCCACAAGTTCATTAATAGCCATGTGTCTCCACCAACCTGGTTGTTAAATTTAATATTTGCCCAAATTTATCAGAAATTAGTTTAAGACTGTATGTAAGTTATAGGTTAACATTGCAGTCCTAATTAAAAAAACAACAACTCACATTGGTTTTGCTGAAAACCATACAGTTTAGGTATTTGTTATGCATTTACTACCTGCAGATAGTAAATCTTTACTGACTTCAAGCTATAATCTTGGACTTCTACAATTTCCTCTTGCCATATCTGATGTTAAACATATTTGTTTATTGCAAATTACTAAATTTTGAGTCCTGCAATGTTGATTAGTAAATTGGAATATATTTGGGATAAAGACTGTCATTTTACCATTTTTATACTAGTTGCTCTATAGGAAGCAGTTTCTGATGTTGGAAATTAAGTACTGCTATAGCACGCATTTTAAGTGATCAGATTCATTAAAAACTATATCTGAGGGATGTTTCATGATCATAAAATGCAGATGGCTAATTTTCATTGAAGGTTTCAGCTCAAGTACTGGTTGTCTTTATATCTCACAGTAGGAAACTTCAATTTGGAGACTAAAATCTGTAGTAATCCTTGAGAATCATATGTACTATATAGTGTTCAGATCTTCCACAGCTGTATATTAAAAGATTGGGACCAGAAGAAAAAAGGACACTAATTTTCAACATTTTGCCCATGCCATTTAGGAGAGGCTACTGTGAAGAAACAGTGTTGTATAACCTCAACTTCTGCATGCCAGGGACATGGATTCCTTTGCTTAATATGTGCATTGGATTCTGCTTACACAAAATAAAGATCAGTACTTTTCTTCAAAGAGAATATTTTTTCTGAGGCCAATATGAAACATTATCTCCTGTATGTCTCAGTATTCAAGTGAATTTCATCAATTTTTAACGTTTTTTTTTCTTCAGCAGTTTAAGTCAATAACATGGTGCCTTTAAGTAAAAATCTATCTTATATTTTGCTGTGTGTTTGTTAAATTGATAAAAATTGAGAACAGAGTGTCTTGGTCAGTCTTTACTGCTATTCCTACTTATTTTCTTCACTGTTCCATCATAACTGATATTACAGGCAATAGCAGTCAGCGCAAAGGGATTTTATTTTTGCCTTTGTGTTTTGTCTGAAGTCTAGATCTGAAATTCTTTAGTTCCATATAAATATTTATCTCTAGCCTGAAAAGAGGCTTGCTGCTCTCCTTTCTAGTTATAGTGCTAAGTGGTTCACAGTCACCTAAACATAACATTTATTTAGCGTAAGAGAAACACTTGTGACCTTTTCCATAATAGGATGGGTGTGGTTGCTGCACCATATCCTGTCCTTGGCTGCAGCCCTGTCCGTTCTCTATGCCGAGAGGTCTTCAACCTGGAAACACTGTTGCCATTCTACCAGTGATACACAGAATTTGCTGAAGGTTGCAAAGTTTTGCAAAGCAGTTTAATGCTCTGGAGCCCTAGCATGCCCTTTCAGATGCAAGAAATTCTTTTTTTCATTCTGCTTGTGTCCATCACAGGCGTATCCATGAGCTACACTTCTGTGGAATCCAATAGAAAACTGTGCATGTTCTAATTGCAGAAGGCTATTCCAAAGTTTTGAATCCTAACAACTTTGCGTGAATGTCAAAGCACAAAATACCTCACATGAATTTTGCTGTAGAACTGGTGACTTATTTTTCTCAGAAAAAATCTCATATAAAACTTTGTGTGACTATTTACAGTTCATCCATTATTTTTTCTGATATATTTTTCCAGATTCAGCTGTGATGCTGATTCTTCTTCAAAAGCGGTATTGAAAACTGAGAAATTGTCTCTCTAACTTGTATGTGTTGCAGCCTATTCCTTGTGCTGGTTGTTTTTGTAAATTATCTGTTTCAGAATCTCTTACTTAATTTTTACGTGTAGTGAAATTTAGTTGTTAAATTTTGCAGTATAATTACAGTATCAAGTTATTCAGAAAGTTATTGGCAGAAACACAAATATTTAATTAATATTTTCTACCTTTTCTGGATTTTTCTTTCTAAGATCTCTTTAAAATGAACTATTTTTACAGGAATGGGCAGATGGGAAAAATACTTCTTTCCACAAATTTTTCTGCTCTGTGTGCACAGATTCTCTATGGCACACAAATATATTATTAGTTTTGAGGCAGATTTTCTTTTTTCAGTCTTCATATCCTTGATGTAATTTATTTTTCAATTAGTGTAGGATAAACTAGAAACAAAAGCAGAACAAAGCCCTTGAAGTAAAGCAAATTAACAAGTTAAGCATGAGGTCAAACAGAAAGTAAATGTACAGCCTATAGGCACTTCATATCCATCCAAGAGAAACAAATATAAGCACGCATGGGTGCTCCCATATATTACATAGCAAAAAATAAGAGCCAGCCTTGAGCAAGCAAGGCTGAAATTGAATGAAAGAGAGGGAAGTAATGAGAAAAACATATGTTGTGCTTTTCTTAAGTTATTAGTGTATTTGTTCATCATTAGTCAAAAATAAGTGTATTTAAAAAAAACCTTTTAATACCTTTCCAGTCTTTGTTTCAGTTGCAAAGCCTCTAAGAAAACCTTATTTTTTGTCTTCTTTTATAAGTATAATCAGTGCCCATTATATATTTAGCGGATGTTCAAATGATGCTAAAAAGCACTCAGTTTTCTTACTTCTAGTCAATGCATAATATGTTTAGATAGCCAATAATGTTTAATCAGTGTTGTAAAGTTATAAAGTTTGTCATGAAGTATGAACTTCTGGAAATTTAATTTTAAGAAGGAAGCCTGACTATGGCTTATTACAAAAGCCCAAACCCCCCCCCCCCCCCAAAAAAAGAAGCCAAACCCAAAATCACTAAAAACCCCACAAAGCAAACCAACCAACTAAACAAAACAAAAAAAACCACTGCCCAAAGAACAATAACAACAGCTTTAAATAAGAAATTCAGGAGTAGGGTTAGATATAAGAGCACTTTGATATTGCATACACATTAAACTAAGAAACTGGTCGAAATTTAGTGACTTCAGTATCTCTGATTCAGTTTAAATCCCCAATACTTGAACCATCTCACATTTTGAAAAGGAAAAACAAATCAGTTTGGAAAATATTCTGTTTTAAGGATACTGATTTCCTGTGGAACTGTGAAACGTACATGTTCCTCTTCCCTCTAGGGATTTGCCTGCACTTATCTGTTGGTTTTATATAGATCTTCACTTTTGGTGAAACAAAGAAGAATCAGCAATGTTTAAGACCTTATCTGTCAAGTATACTGTTAGAATTTGGTTTTGGCAGCCTCTGCTATTATATTGCACAGCCATATTCTGTGAGTGATTTTTTTTTTATCGTGTTGATGCCTTTTAATTCAGTGAAAAAATCACTTTTTTTTTTTCCCAAGGATAAAAGATTTAGAAAGCAAAGCCAAACTCAGAAAGTTTAATGATAGAGTATCCCACTCACTGACTCTGCCCTTTATCTGCTGTTTTATTGAATTTTTACGCTGATTACAATGGAGGTGGCTGCAGATACTTTCTGTCTAGAAGGGCCAGAGACACGTTTCTGGAACACTTATGAATGACAGTGACTCTTTTGTTTCCATATTGATGTAGCCTGAAAAATTAAAATATCAATAAACATAACTTTTCAGTGAATCTCCTTTTGTTGCTGAAAACACATGCCATATATTTGGTATCATCCCTGTCTTAGTTAAAAAGAACAAAAATACCCGCAATCTGTTTTTGAAAGGTCCAGAAAGACTTTATTGAAAATACAATTAGAGCTGTTTATGTATTAAAGCACTTTGTGCACTGTAAAATAAGAGAACTATAGGAACTAGATACAGCAATGGATCTCTCATGTTTAAAATAGCAAAAAAAATCCAAAAAATAAATCAAAACTGATTGCTTGTAATCTAGTTTATGTGTGGAGAATTACAAGAGAGACAGGTTTTACTTGCCCAAAGCAAAATAATAGATTGGTGACACAACTAAAAGTAACTAGTAAAGATTCCCCAGAAGCTTATTCTTTTAGGCTATGTCTTCTCTGGGACACAGAGTAATGTATTTTTACAACACTATATAGGTTAAAAGACCTTTTAACATATGTCTGGGAATTGAACCAGCATAAGTCAAAGCCCAGTTTTTAAAAAAGTCAGCATGAAAATAGAAAATTATACATTTTTACTTCCCAGAGGGTGAGTTTCCATAATGAGATTATGATCAAATGTACACTTTTAAAAACTTTTTTCCTTAGCTATGCATAATTTTGGGTAAAGTGTTCAAACACTGAGGATAAGCATCTCAGAAGATACTGCATTTAATTTCACTGTAGGAACTAAATTCAGAAAGCACAAATACTTGAAATACTGAAATTAGGGTACACAGAGTAGACAAATTCCTGTAATTATGGAATTATTCTGAAGAGTGAGTCCAAGGACAAGATTAAATAAAAAAGGAATAAAAAACCTTAGGGTAAATCCATATCAGTGTTTTATTACCTAGTGTTTAATTGTGAATTTCCTCCTGCTGTTGCTGGCTGGCTACTGGGCAAATTATAAAGAAGGAGCAACATATGAAAGCAAGTGTTTTACACAGCTAAATGAGCTGCAGTGTTGGTGTTCCAGAATTAGTATATCTACGCTTGATGCAATATGTACCTCCTGCTATATGGAAAACCCTCACAGATTAAAATATTGATATTTAATAAATGCATCAAAATGCCAGCAAAAAATACACAAAAACATTTTATGATAAAATTTATGTTAAACAAAAGGTCAGTTGGCATACTTTCTGTGCCAGATTTATTGCTAACATGCTGTGCCTCTTACAAAATAAATAGAATGTTCCTATCTTTAAGTCCAATCTTGCTTGCAAATCCTTTAAAAATATTTTATTCCTATGGGCCATGAAGATCTCAATATAAAAAATTTGAAATTTCATCTACTTACTCACATTGAAGTAGGGCTCTTTTATGGTCCCTACACAAAAAGAAAACTGAAAAGGGAATGATCCATAGTACCAGTATAATTAACAAACTACCAAGCATAAACTCTCCCTTCTTTAATTCAGATGTTTGGACATTAATAATTGAAAGGCTGGTGCTGAAAATTGTGGAGACCTATGGACTACCCTTGGGCTAGTCTTTACATTGATATGCATTTCACTCTATGAATAAAAAGAGCAGAACCACTGATAAATTGTTTCTTTATTAATCACAGTTCCTAATCTTAATTTCTCACATCCCATTGTCTCTGTAGATTTGATGAAAACTCATGCAATTCTCTATAGTTGTATGAAGAAAACACATCAGAAGTCATAAATAAATCATTAAACTGTAAAGTTTTTGAGAGAGTAACTATGTGGTTCTGATATGTTATTAGGGATTGGAAGCCACATTGTGAAGTTAAGAATTAAGCAAGGAATTCAGGCAGGAATTCCAAACTTCCATTTTACCAAACAACTTTTTTTTTATGTAAATGTGTTTATATGCTAGAATCATTTCTTGGGTCCAAGATGGAATTTTGTAACTATAGTGTGAAAAAGGATGTGGAGTGAGACTAAGGAAGTGATTGATTGTCAAAGTCATAATACTCCATAATGCTCCACTGTGGTGATTGCAAGATTGTACTCAGGAGGTGGTCCTTTTTTTCCCCTCCCTCGTACTGTGGTTGGGATACTAATGATCCAAACCTCATAGCTTTCATATAATTGAGTGGTATTCCATTAACCAGGCACTGGTAGTAAGTAAAATAAGAGGGCTTTTTTGAGATGTTACTGACTTTGGGGACAGTCCTTCTACTTTCAACAGAAAATATGGTGAGAACATCTCCACTGAGATATCTTTATGCCATGTCTTGAAATACCCACCTGAACATTGTTTATTGTCAGAGGAATTCTTAAGCCTAAACAGTTGGCACAGGGAGAACTTTTTTATGTTTTGTGTAATTTCCAAAATAAATCGTAAGTATAAAATAATAAAATGTTATATTATCTAAATCTCAAGAACATAGATTTTCTCTTTTCCTCAGTAAAACTGATGAATATATTAATTGCAACGTGAACAAGCATTAGTAAGCAATTTATTCAAAAAACTGGGAAGGAAATCTCTTTCCTGAATAGCAAGATTTTTGAGACATAAAACAAAAAGTGAGCGCATGCCTGATTGGGGTTTTTTATTTGTTTTGTTTTGTTTTTTAATTATACCCTATTTCTTCTATAAATGTATTTCTGTTGATACTGGCTTAAACTGTGTGTCATGACAGTTTTTCAGATCCAGTCCTCCATGTTTGCTGTATCTAGTTCATCACCTGTGAGGCTAATTATGGGATTCACTATTTTAGCCCTTATTCTCCTGTGAGGAGAAACAATGCAAACAAACATTGCAGCTTAGTCTCACTAAGACCAATATTCAGGCAAATCAGATGAATCACCTTCACCTTCAGGTAAAGTCAATAAGCTTAATTAAAATGTTTTTAAACACTGAAGATATGAAGTAAACATACATAAATTTAAGCATATTTAAACATATGCAGACTATCTCATGCAGAATTAAAGCAACTTTAGAGGGCTCTAGTTTATTATTCAACAGAGTGAAACTGCAGCTGGGCAGTTACTTTAAATAATAAATATCTCATATTTATGAGTAGAGATTGTGGTGCTGGTGTGGATGTAGAGGGAGCTGAAGGAAGCACAGCAGAGCTCTCAAGATGCTCCCCACTTCATTTTCCAGCATTCTACCTGCACAGTTTAGCTCTGTGCTCCTATTCACTGAGGCTGATTGTAGCGAGGCTGTAACCCAGTAATTTCTGTACCTTGGCAGGTAACTATCAACCAGCTGCAAATTAACCTGAGATTATTTTTTAACATTCACTTGATTTTCCTTTAATACTGATTTTTTGTGCCTTAGTCATAACGAACCCCTTTCAGATGTTCTGAAAGATTGTTGAGCTGAGATGTCCTGATAGAATAAGACGGCATAAATATTGTAAGATGCATGATTTAAATTAAAACTTTATTTCTTATAAGAAGAAGTATTCTGGTTCTTTTCTGCTTACCATATTATTTAAAGACCTGAAAAGCTCAATATGTTTCCCTTGGGCAAATAAGAAAATTCAGTGCAAAAATGAAGAGAAAATATAAGCAGATAAATCTGCCCTGTCAGGGATTTTCAGAATCATGTTTCTTTTTGAGAACTGAGCTGCCTTTGAGGTATCGCTTTGGGGAAGTTTAGCTCCAGAAAAGACAGACATACCTAATTTGGGTTGTTTGGGGTTTTTCTTTATTTCCCATAACCCTCATAATAAGAATACTGACATCATGATAAATGAGCATGAAGTCCAGAATAACATATTTTATGTATCAGTTTTGTTGAAACATTAGTGTTGTAAATATTCAGTGATGAAATAAGAGAGGGATTCAGACGTGCATTTAAGTGTTCAGTTTTTAAAGAGTCTTTGGAAAATTTATTCTTCTAAAGTTATTAAACTATAAAATTGAAACAAGTTTTTCTCTAGTCTTCAAAAGATGCCACAGTTTGTTTAATTACATCAAAGTGCTTTCAGGTGACTTTCTGAGAAAGGTCATGAACTGGCATTACATTTTAATATTGCATATTTGATTTTGTTTCTTTTTTTATCTGTCTGAGTTGATGCAAGTAACAAGCAAGTATTTCTGACTGATCTGTAGTGCTCCATTCCCTAGAGATGCTGTTGTTCCCAGTGGGAGCTGTCATAGTTTGAAGGTTATCGTGCCCGTAGTGGATTAATCTAGAACATAAGAGAATATGTGTCTTGTCTGCTTTCCTGGCCAGTGCAGGACTGTTAAAACTGTGAGTTAAGCAACTAAATGCATAGTGTTGTTAAATATCTTTGTATGGTACTTCTCATCCACTTTCATTTATGATGTTCTTATTTTTTAGTTTATCCCAGTCCACATTTTTTCTACCATGAGTGATTTTTCTTCATTTCACTGTTTCAGAAAGAGGGTAATTTCTTTGTTGTTGTTACCTTGAAGATATGATCCATTCCCTGGATTTTCCAGGTTTTGTAGACGCTACTCTGTTACATTATCTACATTCCTCACACATTTTATCCTCTTATCCTTTTGAGTTGCTATTCTTTGTATTTTGTCTAACTCTTCTGTAGTTTTTATAAACTGTGCAACCTAGCATCATAAAGGAAGACTTACACTTAATAAAATTCAGAAAAAAACTCCAAACCCCAAATCTTTACGGTCAAGCTTAAAGATACTCAACCTCACTGGGAATACCAATCCTCAATAAAAATTTATGCATGTCCATGGCATTTTCAACCCCTGAATTTTATGGAAATTTCATCAAAATGCAATGAAAGACTTCTGAAGCAAAGTGCAATGCTTTTTCAAGTTCCTGTTCTACTCTCAGGCAACATTTAACTAAAAATTTACATGGGAAGAGTAAACCAGCACTGGCATCTGTGATGAGGTGATACTTGTGAGGGACCTTCCTGAGAAGTTTTGTTCATTACCACTGGATTTGCATTAAACCATTATCATAAAAGGAACCACTGATAAATGTCTGACTTTTTTTACCCCCCCCTAATTTAAATGTTAAATCACATGCCACTAAAAAAAGAATAGAAAAAAACACCTATATTTTCAGACTATGTAGATACTGGCTAAACATTTCTCTTGCATCAATATATTTGGTTAGTGTTTCAGTGAAATATATTTACAGACAAATAATCATACAGTTTAAAAATTGCAGTGTTTTTTTTCAGGCTTGGATATTTGTTCTTATATAGCAAAATAATGCAGTCATTTATTGAAACTAGTTTTTTATCCACATCCATCTTTGAAATACAGAAGAAACAGAAATACAGAAGAAAGGTTGCTATTGGCCCATAAACCATCATAAATATAAATTAAAAAAATCCTTTTTTATGAAGAAAATCAATGTCTTTAAGCATGACAATGCAACACTCTTTTACTAACAAAAGTATTACATCAGGTCTTATTTCTAACAATTGGCTTGATTTACATACCAAGAGAACATACTATTTTGATGTTCTCTTCATAAAACAGAATACATATTTCCTTCTGTTTCTTTAAAAGGCCGTGAACCTTTCTATGAAAAAGAGAAATAAAGGCCTTTTTCTAAGGCTTACCTCTTCAGCATTTCAAAAAGAGTGCCTCGATATAAAATATCATCACCTCTAATGAATATTATTATAATAGGTTGGGAGCACTTAATGAATATACACAACAGTTTGTAGGTACACGGAATTCTGGTTGATGAATTGTGACTAAATACTAATTTTGGGGTTTTGATATCTTTTTGTACTGTATTAGGATTTAATGGAAATATAAGAACTTTATGAAAATGTTTTGAGAACCAGCATAATGTGTCACTGGACATGAACAAAGTACCAGCAAATTCCACAGACATTGTCTCTCTTCCTTAAATTTAGGTAATATTATGTAAAAAATACATTGTTCTTTTAATAATTATGAAATTAATTGTAAGGCTTAGTTAAAATTATTAAATATTTACATGTTTGTTTTAGATATTGTGTAAGGAAAAGCTGTTACTTTTTATAGGCAGAGCACTGACTGGCATAAGTGTGAACTTCACACTGTGCTGTACTTCACTGGGGATCTTAATGTTTGTGTGAGATTAAAAAGTGACAGTTGAGTTTTTAAACTCATACTAATTTTTGTTTTTATTGGCAAATTTTCTTAATATTTATAGCTGAAAATATATAAAAATATGTACATTTTGCTTTTTAATTACTCTGATCATAAGTATTTGATAAAGTAATGTGAAACACTTTTAAGATTTGAAAACTTTGAAGTTTTGTTCTCAGATTCTAAATTCTAATCTCTGAAATACTGAAAGAAAACATTTTTGCTTTATTTGGCTTAAGAGAAAAACAAAAACCTGACTCAGGCAAGCAGCAGAGTAAAAATTAGTGTAATGCAGAAGAATAAATTCACAATGTCAACAAGACTTCATTCCTCAAGCTGAAAAACACATGCACACAATGGAATTCCTGCTTATTGCTCACTGTATACATTAGAACATCACTAACAGCTTATGAAGACAGTCATTAAAAAATATTTCTAATTTCATATTGAAGATTTGACTTTGGAATCACAGAAAACACACGCTGAAAATACATTTTGTTAAAAATATTTTTTGGTGGTCAATGTATCTGTTCTTATTACATGTTATTGTGTTTTGAATTCCATTTTAAAATCTCACAATTACTTTTTCTTTTGGACTAATCTCAACAGATTTAGGTCTTGCATATCAAAACTGATAGGGGAAATAACATTAAAGACTTGTGAACTGAGAAAATAGACTGACAGTGACAAATTATATGCAGGTTCCCAAATGCCTTTCTTATTCTGAATGATGGGGAAGATAAGCAAACATTTAGAGAGTCTGAAATTAGAAATTTGATCATTTACATTCCAGCCAGGGATTTATGAATCATGGAATCACAGTGATATAAATATGTAGCCACCCTTTTATTCCTCCTGAGTCCAAAACAAAGTGAGAATAAGGAGTACAGTATTTTGCTCCTCTTCATAATGAGATGTATTCAAACGAGAATACTGTGCTATATAATTGGAATTGTCAGTGGGATTTGCAGAATATTAATTACTGCTTTTCGAATTGTTAACCATTAGTGAGTCATAGGACACGTCTACTTGAAATTATTCAACCTGCAAATATTAAATTAAAAAATATAGACTATTAAAATAATAGTGGGGTTAGAGAGAAACCTAATTCCTTTTCTATAACAACGTAGAACTTACTGACAGTAATGGAAATATCTGGAAACTTCTAAGTCATGAGCGTATAGGCAAAACAAAATGCCTATAGCAGGCTGATTATGGGATGTTAGGTCAGGTTTTGCGACTGATATTGATGCTGTGAGGATGAACACCAATCTGCTAGACTCGAGGGTGATATGCTTTATGTTTCATTATTTTTATTTCTATCTCTGTTGAGTAATCCAAACATATCAATAAAGAATTAAAAAAGCTTAATTTCAGGTTTGTGCACTCCCTAATCCTGAAACAGAGGGATTTAAATGAAAACAAAAAACAAAACTTAACATTTTATCTTTATGTAAAGCTAATGTGAAGCAAACCTGTTGAGACACTTTAGATTAGCAGTTATTGATCCACTATGCAGCCACTATTGTTGAAATGGATGCACAGGTTTGGTGGCTGTACAAGTGTGATGTACAGAGTAAATACCTAAGGAAAATTAAACTGGCTCTGCAGTAAAGCAGGACATTCTCTCCTTACCCTTTTACTTACTTTTCAGACTGCCACAGGGATTAGTGCTCAACTGCTGATTCACTTCAAGGCAGTTTTCACTCACTTTGGCTCAAACTGGTGAGCAGATTTCAAGGCAAAAAGCAGGGCAAAAGATGCAGATTTACACGTTTAAAAGTAATAATTTTGTCAGCTATTTAGTGGAAAGGTCTAGCACATGTTACAGAGAAGAGACTTAGGCCTTGACAGAGCTTTTGTACAAGGTGTCGGTCTTTCTTTGGACTTCACAGCTCAGCTGTCGAACGTGTGAGCTTTGCACGGGACACAGCTGGTGCTGGTGCACTGGGAGCCCTGGATTGCTGGAGTGTGGCCTTGCAGGGTGGGAAAAGGCTTTCCTTGGATCATTCTAAGTCTAGATTCAGACACCTGGAACAAAAGCAAGCAAAAGGAGGACATAGACTCTTCTATGCTGTCAATAAGAGCTTCCTACCCTAAGTAATGGGAATATATATATATATATATATATATATATATATATATATATATATATATATATATATGTATCTCCAGATGTTCATATTCTTACTCTTAGTGTACATAATACCAATGACATTCTGGTGTGTTAGATATTGACACTATTAATAACAAAATATTATTAATTTCTTTCTTTCTGTACCTTCCCAGGCCCGATCTCAGCAATTCTGTATTTTTTCTGTATTACCTCCCTGTTTTCCAAAGTTTCAGTTCTGCTGTGTTTGCAAACTCATTATAAATCCTTCATAAAAACACTAGATCTGTACAGATCTGAGTGGTCAGTATGATCTATTTTGAGCTGAGTTTGCATGCAGGAGTAAGAAGAATTATATTTGGAGGATACATTTTTTAAAGCACATGACTTTAATGATTGTTGGAGTAGGAACACGACAGTAAACAATTCCTAAAATAGGAAGTCCATATTCATCTAAAAAAAACCAAACAAAGAGAACTATGGGCTTGTATTGGTGAATGTAACTAAAAAAGTAGTGCTAAAAAAAAAAACAACTAGGTTTCGTCTCTCTGCCAAAGAATACCTATGTGAATAATTTCTCAGAACCACTTTTTTTCCAGTATATTAATGAATGATTTCTTATTTTCAAATTTGGAACTTCAGATCTTGAAGTCTGATTAATAACAAGTAGGAACATATCACCGAAAATATCAAGTGCTTGTAAATTTAGACACCTAAAATTAGAAGATACTTCTAATTTTCTTTCTGTGGTTCTATTTCTCTTCTGTAGAATGGGATAGTAATGAACTCTTGTCTCATAGTGGTGCAGAAATTAATTTATCAATAGCTATGAAGAGTCAAAAAATCTGATGACTTATTGCAATTTGTTTCCAGAAAATGGTTTGAAGGGTCTAAAAACAAGGAGGAAAGAGGATATTGAGAAATTTGTCATTAAACAAGCACCACCTATGATTGAATGCAACAGGGATTCTAGGGGAAAAAATTGCTGTATTACTGTTTCAATAAAATATGCATATGCAAAAGGGTTAGAATATTCAGGATTCAGTTAGTTGTGCAATACTCTAAGTGTTCTTTTAGAAAAGGTGGTTTCTATTTAATAAATGTACTTTTATTCATAGTTTGTGTACAATGGAGGAAAAATTAAATTTCTCCTTTACATGGGGACAACTTAAGACACAACTAAGCAGATAGATTTGTAACAGATGGAACTTCTCAATTATAAATCCCAAACCATTGACATCCATATGAAACTTGAGGCAAGTTACTAGTAAAAGGATTTCAATCCAAGAGTTTGTTTGGGGTTTTTTTACTGATTTTAGAATGTGAAAACACAGACACATTTCTTATTTTAAATAAACAAGACTGAATCTTGGGTGTTTTTCAGTTAAAAAATTCTCTTTTTTATGTTTTTAATTTTTCCATTGTTAATAATTTCTATTACCAGTAAGAAACATAACTGTCTTTATATATGTATTTCTATATCTTTAGAATACAGACAGAGACAGTTATTTTTTTTCCTTGATAATCTACACTGTAGAATGTGCAATGAGTTAAAAACCATCGAAGCATATTGTGGATATTTGACCTACCCTGTATGTGCATTAAAAAAAAAAAAAAAAAAAAAAAAAAAAGAGAATAATAGACATTTCAGGCCTGATTCTGGAAATTCTAGTAAATACTTTTTTTTTCATTAGTGGCCATTTCAATTCTAACTTCAGATAGGCCTGGATCAGCTACATGCTTCCTGTCTCCCTCATTTCCATTAACCTCTTTTGACATGACTTTTGACCAACAGCTGGCTTACACCTTCCAAATTCTGTGCTTCATTTGACTTTAATGTTCCTCACTAACTATGGTTTAACTTTTTTTATTTAATTAATTATTTTTATTTAATGAAAAGGAATACACTAATCAGTTTTCTTAATTATGTAGCAGAGATATCTGTAAGGGGACAACATTAAACCATGATCTGCTTCAATAGGGAAAGTAGTTAGCATTGAAATACAATGATGATGTTCACAGTATAAAATGTCATGAAATGACAGTTTTCATTTTGCCACTTATAATTGTGAAGGAATAAAAACAACCAACTAGTCAAGCATACAAACAAAATACAAGATTGTTGCTCTATTGTTCAGCAGAGCACTTAAACACATGATTCAAGTCCTTCAACAGAGAAGTCACATGCTAAAGTAACTGGATAAATCCTTTTCCAAATCTGAGTCTAGATATCTGCTATCCAAGAGATTTCTCATCCCACTATGACATACTTTTTCAGGGTAGACCATTGGTTATATAGGATAGTCTAGCTGAATTTACCTGCTTGCTATGGGAGAGTCAAAGATTTTCTTTACAGTTCAGATAGTGTCAGGCAAAACTTTGCATTTTATTATTAGCTGATTTAACTACTAACTGATTAGGAAAGACTTTTGTAAATATTGAAGGCAAATATTTTACTGTTTCAAAAACCTTTGAAAGTGATGTTCAGTACTTTTTTCTTCCTACGAAAGTGCAGACAGTGCTATTTTTTCCACTGAAATGCTTTGGATTTATCAAAATGGGACAAAACAGCTACCTGTGTAAGCACATTGATTTCTAGGGGTACTTTTTTCTTTCACTGTTCATAACATATGAAATTGAGCTGAGCATCTCAGGAACAGTACCGATTTTTAGAACTGTATTTATTCAACACTTCAATGTCCTGGTTTATTATTTAAGAGAGAAAAGAGGAAGAAGAAATGGAGGAGAAAGAATGTCAATTTCTTTGCAGATTTGAGTGAAATATTAGTCACTAATCCAACAATACAAAATTCTATTTGCAAAACATACAATTGGTCTGAATCTATTTTTTCTTCTCCCTACCTCATCCATTAATTTCCTTTCACTTAGAAACCAAAGACCTGAACTAAACCCTTCCTTCCTTTTATGTGGTCTGACAGCTTTCAACAATGAGATGACAGGTTTGGCGGATGAGGCAAGAGCAGAGAGTATTATTTACCTCTAGTGAGACTTTTGAGGCTGTCTTTCAGCATCATCATAGCGGCATCATGACTGGACAGTGAGGTGGATGGAGAACTGGTTGAACATCTGGGCCCAGAGGTTTTTGAAGTGTGGTATGACATTCACTGAAAGGAATTGCCAGGTTCTGCCTATGGGGAGGAATAACCCCAGCCACCAGTGCAGAACAAGAGTGGTTGGAAGGCAGCTCTGCAAATATTTGATGGGAAGGAATCCAGAGAGAACCAGAACCAGACTCTTCTCAATAGTGCCCTCTATCAGGGCAGATGCCAAGGGACACAAAAAAACACTCAACAGATTCCTTTTGAACACAAAAGGTGCTTTTGTACTGTGAGGATAGCTACTGGGACAGGTTTCCCAGAGAGGCTTTGGAGTCTCCATCCCTGGAGATATTCAAAATACGACTGGACACAGCCCTGAGCAATCTACTCTCACTGCTGCTGCTCTAGGCAGGGGCTTGGGCTAAGCCATCTATGAAGTTGCCTTCCTGCTTGTGAGTCTGTAACATGGACTTCAGACAAGGCTTCCAGTATGTCTCTGTGAAAAACTGATGAGAATTGAGGCAAAGTCTTGTCCCTGTTCAAAATTTCTTTCTCTTCTTACCCACATTGCTTCATTTTCCATACATTGGGAAGACTACACCCCTGTGCTTTTTGTTTGCTTGTTTTCCTTGTCATGTTCTTGTGGCTTGTCAGAGAAAAAATGGTCACAGATTTTCAAATGACCATAGGAAGCTTAATCAAATGATCGTGTTTGGAAACCACAAGTTGCTTCATTACCAGTTAGTTCATTTGTATACTGTGCACTGCCTGGTGAAGACAATGGATTTAGTTTTTATTTTCCTTTGGGTTGGTATATGCACTGTGTAAGTAATGCTTTTTTGGAAAGGCAAGTAAGGTATGTAATTAATTTTCTTTATTTTTATTATCATGTCAGAAGTTCCAGGAACAGAAATAAATACTGGAGGGAGGAAGAAAAATTTTTACTCTGTGCATTGACAGTCATGAGTTGAGTGTGTATTTATGCAATCTTTGGGACAGAAACTGTGTGCGGCAGGCAAGTACAACATTGTGTATCACTTCTTCATTTTTTTAAGCAGTTTTCCTGAGAGATTTTCTAAGAATGTTTTTTATTTCAAGATGAAACAATCAAAAGATTTTCAGACCAAGTACTAAACAGTTAATGAAATACATTCATTATGTCTTATTTCTAGAAAAAACAAATTCAAGGAAAAATTTGCCCCATTCATTACCTGTCATGAATAAGTTGAAAAGCAATCATTTTTCTAACCTACAATAAAAGGAAACTAATGCCTAGTCTTATTTTTTATTCTTCTTAAAAGGATATGAGAATATTCTAACTTTAGATTTTTGAAAGCATTGTTTTCTGTGATTTTTTTTGTATTTTTCCTTCTTTTCCTTACTCATAGGGCACAGTAAAGAGGAAAGGTATTAAATTTACTCATAAATCATAGAAATGCCATTTATTTGTAGGGTTCAGGAGTAATAGCTCATCCATTCTGGCCTTGATATCAACTGTTTTTGTAGTTGCTATTAAAATGTCAACATTTGCTATCAATTACACCACATCATATTTGCAGTATTTCTCAATAACTAAAATAAGAAATAGCAGTAGTATTTCAGATAATGTAGTGCTTAAATTGTTAGAAAAAGAACACCATAGTTGATACCCTCAGGATTCTTGAAAATCACAGAAGGCTAGGGCGCAGTAATCAGAAAAAAAAGATAAGATGAAATACATATATGATTAGAATTCAGGTTAGTCACTTATTGTTAATTTTCTTGTTAAAAAATCAGTAATGAGTTTGGGTTAGAAAACTTATAAGATGTTAGGAGATTTAGTCTTTATGCTGTGTTTCTTAAGACTTTAAATTGTAGGACACTACAGGTTTTGCAAGATTTTTTTCTAATGTTCAGTGTAAGCATTAATATTTTCCTGAAAATTATTTTTTAAAAAGTCATTAAAAAAAGTCTGAAGTAATATTTTACTGAAATGTAACATTTATTCAAAGGACTCATAGGGGAGACAAGAGGGATAAAAATGTATCCATGTCTCTTTGAAGTCAATCAGCATCATTCCTTCAATTTACTCATGACCACAATTTCTTTGTGATTTGGGGTTTTTTTTATGTTTAATTTAAACTATTGTATAAACCATAAGTTAATTTGAGTAAAGGTGTAGGACTAGAAATGAGGGAGTCTATTGTAATACACTAATATTCTGAGACACCCCAAGATCCTTCTTCTCTGAGGAACTGATGCTGTTCACGTTAATGTCAGATGAAATGTTGGAATCTGATTTCAGTGAAAGTAGAATGGAGCTCTCATTTTGAAAGGCCTTAAACACCTATTTTTTCTCACTCTGTGTGTAACCAGGCAATAATTATGATAGCTAAAAAAAAAAAAAAAAAGTTTCCATATCAGCACTTTAATATTACAGCAGGGTTTTTTTGTTGCTTCAGAATATTTGCATCAGAATGTTCACTACAGGCTTTCCAATACGACAAAACTGTTTCATACACTCCTCGTAGGTATGTTTAGCTCTGCAAAGGTAACATGAACAAAACTTTGCTGTATATTGTGTGAGCATTATCTAGACTGACATCAGTTTCTGTCATTCAGTATAGAAATGCTTTCTCTCCTTGAAGTAGATTTATGTTCTTCAAGCCATGAGTTTGTCTTGTCCATGGCACTTTACTAAGAAAACTGGATGTGCTTTTCTGCATGACAAATTGAAGGATGCATGTTTTCTAGATAATTGCCTATATATGTATTTATATTAATTTGTCAGAATTCATGCTCTCTGACCAGGTTCTTTTAGGTATTCCACATGTGGAGGGATGTCAAATTTACCTATAGGAAGACAGTTGGTGTTACATGGGATTTATGATTTGATGGAGCAGTACGAAATACATGTATTTGCCAGGTCAACAAGACATTTGGATATAAGATCTAAAGTAAAAGAACTCTGATATAACTAACAAAAATTTCCCTGTATGTTTGAAAATGTGCCCATGATTTATTGCTTTGTCATGTAAACTTCTGAAATGTCAGTGTACTTCCTTGATATTTAAAAACAAAACAAATTATTAATCCAGAGAAAAGTAAACTAGCTTCAATTTGGGTCAGACTTGGGAACATCATTTGTAGATCCAGATGCAGTTCTTACTGCTGCAATATAAGTGATGGTTTCCTACGTCTCCTCAGAACAAGCTTCTACTGCAATGTATCCTCTCTCTGTGCACAGAGACACGCACACCCATACAAGTACATGTATAAAAATAGATGACTTGAAAATCTCTCTACTCTAATTTCTACTTCAGCTTAACTTGTTTATTGTGTGTACTTCAACTTGAGTCATGCATATTATAAGTAAAAAAAATATTTTTAGTCGCAAAACCACTTAAAAATATTTGTGAAAATTTTTTATGCTTTTCAAGTGACTTTATAAGAAGAGTGGCTTGAAGGAAAGTTTGGTTTCATAGCTTTAAGGCTTCTTTATTCAGATTAACAATAGGTATAGTACTCTTCACGAAGATGTGCATTTAAAACTTGTGGAGCAAGTATTCTGTTAATGCAGTTTCTAACTGCAGATAATCAGTGTTTGCATCTGTGTGTGCATGTGTGTGGTAGCTTTTCCCTGCTTGAGGTTTCTTGCAATCCTGAAATAATGCAAATTCTCTTTGCTTGTTTGACAAGAAGTTTGATAATATCGAGCTATATCAGAATGTCAGTGACTGTTTCTCTTGTCATTAATATAATTGGAACCAGGAAACATCAGATATTCTCAAGACATGCTAAGAAATGCAC
The DNA here is from genome assembly GCF_025592945.1 of Manacus candei. Taxonomy (NCBI): domain Eukaryota; kingdom Metazoa; phylum Chordata; class Aves; order Passeriformes; family Pipridae; genus Manacus; species Manacus candei. The sequence continues at coordinate 1,532,810 of NW_026138089.1, read as the reverse complement.
GTACTATCTTCAGAACTTGTCTTCAATGGTGGAAAAGTAGAATATTTCCGAATTATAAAATGAAACAGCTAGCTTATTTCCACTACCCTTTTTATTAATTTCCCCATCTAACATGTTTGCCCAGGCCTGGAGTTGAGCAGAGAAAAGACAAGGATTAAATAATCAGCCTTCATTCCTACTATTTGCTTTCTCTTTCTAGTATTTTGCTCGAGGGTAACTGGAACTTTCATTAGCTAACCAGACAGCTCAGGACACAATCTTTGACAAATGATGCCACAATTAAACAATTAGCCTTTGCTAACAAATCAGAGATCTAACATAGAGGCATCCAAAGTCAAAGTGTGAGCTTTTAGATTTTGTTAGCTGACCCTGTGACACGATGATTCTTCTGAAACTAAGATTGTGCAATATGTATCCATCAATAGATTCCCTGTGATAAATGCAAAAGAAATGATAACCAGAAAATTTGAAAGGCAGAAGCCTAATGCATTTTATTATAAGAGCAATAAAAACACATTTTATGTGGTGTCACATCTTAAATCTCTCTTTTTGTATTAGTATAGTCAATAATTTTGAATAAAAATGAATTTTGGTGCTTTGTTAAACATTGGAAGTAGAACATCACATCACACTTGGGAATTATTCATGCTTGTGGTAACAGAATTTTTTATGTTAGTTTCTCTCACTTTGTAATTCTCAAGTAGTCTCCACAAATGCATAGGTTTTGAACCTACAACATTTATTTCCCTTGTCAAAGGCGATCTTCAAGCCTCTGGCTGTAAAGGAAGGATCTAAGCCTGAGTCTATCAACCTGTCATGGGAGGGTGGAAGGCTTAGACAAAGTTATTAAAAAGCAAAGCCTTGCAGGGAGCCTTGAGGTACAGAAAGGACTCCCTTGCTTTCCAAACCCCTTCTCTGAGAGGAGTCTAGGTGTGGCTAAACCCAATTTTAGCCTAGGATTATGTTAATGCTTTAAATTTAAGGAATTATAGAGGTATGACTGAACAACTTTGTCCCATGTGTTTTGATGATTGGCACAATGAGAATATTTTTATAAAATGAATAATTTATTTTATACAAAGGATCAGACAAAAGATCTTAATCAGAACTATTTGCTACACAATATAAACACTAAAAATCTACTAGTATAATACAGCATAAAGTAGTATAGTGCACTGTAATAAAGCAATTATTGAAGCTGTTATATTAAAGCTAGGAAAAGGAAATAATTATTAAGTAGAGATCTGATGTAACTCACCCAGAACAGCACTTCTGGGGAGATCTCTTTTTCTCAACCTCGAGGAGTATCCTTGGGGGATGTCCCCACACCAAGGGAGGAATCTCCACCCCCCCACCCCCCCAAGAAGTGTTATGTCAGATGAACCTTACTACATGAGAGGGGACTGGACTTTTATAGTATAGAGTGACACTAGTGGCTGCTAGTGACACCTTTACAGGCCAACTATCAGCTTATCTGTCAGATAAGACTTCAACAAACAGGGTGTGTATTCAAAGTTTGATGAACCAGGATGTTTTTAGCATAATTAACACCAAAACAAGGCCCTGGTTCCAGCAATTGATCTTTCATGATTGCTTGATTGGATTTTAGGTCTTATCAGCCACACAACCTCAGCACTACCATGTTCTCCTGTTAGAGACCACAGCCCTGGTTCATGAGAACCAAAGGCTTTACAACACTTAATTTATTTTTTTTTTTTTTTTTTAGAGTTCAGGGAAAATTTTGGAACCTTTTTTTCTTGAGGCTTTCTCATAATCTTGCCAGAAAGGAGAGTCTGAAAGTCTTAGCTTGGCAGTGAAGTTCTGAAAAAAACAGGATCGGAGAATTACACCTGGAAAAAGTGTAGAACGTGAGGTGTTTCAATGCAGAACTTTTTGTCAACATAATTGGCTGAGAAAAAATTATTATTAAATTGCTGGAGAGTCTGAGGGCTCATAGGTCAAGTGGACCTCAAGGTACCATTTCTGTGAAATGCTAACAGATGGAGGGTGTCTGTCTTGGGAGCCTGCCAAAATCATAATGATGGTAATGGGCAGGCACCTACTGAGAAGAAATATCTTGATAGTTGCCTAGATTTCACAAAATTTGCCATAAACAATACTGCTTTATGGAAAAAAAAAAGAGAAAAAGACAGTATTTCGATGCTGAAATAGAACCTGAAAAATTATCCCAACATCTCTTTAAAGAAATGTTTATTTATGCTTGTGGAAAAACAAAAGATAAATCCTTACTCTTGCTAAAAGCATCCATAATTGTATCAAATTAAAGCCATCTATAATTGTATCAAACTAATTTTTTCATTAATACTTCCTAAATGTGTTGAACAATGGCGACAATGACCCAATTTTCAGATCATTTTGAAAAAAAACCAAAACACATAAGGCTAAACAATTGTTTTATTTTTGAAGCCTTCTGAGGAGGTAAATATTATTTCTTCTTTTTTTACTTTTTATGTGACCCTGATCTGTCTACTGAACAATAAAATGTAATATTTTTCCTGATTTTTTGTATTATTCATAAAAATAAGTAATATTTCTGTGGCAAAGCTCAATAATGCTGCTGTATCTTGATTAAAAAATAATAGTTGAGGGATTTGCTTTATAAATTTGGATAGAAATTGGTGAAGGTAGGCAGTGACTCAGGAAAGAATTTGCATAACAAAGATACAGCTCTAAAAGGGAAATTCCTGTAAAGGACATAGTAATATTGGAGTTTGGAATATGCTAATTATTTTCTACATTTCGTCAGTCCTTTGAACAATAAACACTTCACCCCAAATAAGATACCACCTTGTGGATGTGACTAACCCTTGTAAAAGTGACAATGTGAAGACGCCACAGATAAGCAGCAGTGACCATGGTAGTTGACAGTTCATGTAAGTGTTCTTTTCCCCTTTCATGTGGCAGTAAAACTGTAGAAAATAGGTTTAAATACTTCCACTCCAAGCAAAAGTTTTTGTCAGCTAATATTTTTGGAAATTTTCTGTATGTTGTACATCATTCTTTGCCATATAACCTCTCTATCATTAGACCAAGTAGTCAGTAAAAGGGCTTTGTGTTGTTTGGTTTGGTTTTTGTTTGTTTGTTTAAATTTTGTTTGTGTTCTGATTTTGTTTTTATCCAATTCTGATATGCTTATTAAAAGCAAATCCTTTGCTTAGACATAAAAATATCCCAGTTAATAAGAAAATAGTAAGGATAACATAGAATTTTTTCTTCTTAATCTGATTAATAACAGAGAAGATTCATTACAAGAGGCTGGGGAAAGGGTATAATACCTGTATTTTTTAAAAACTCTATTTTCAGTTACTCTGTTTTCTCGGCTTTTTCCTGTAGACTGAGACAAAATTCTGAAACAGAATCTTTATACCAAGTAGTTCTGTATTTGTGCTACCCTCAGCCTAGAATTAGCACACCAAAACCTATGAAGACTGCTACTGAACAGTAAAGTCAAACACTAGCTCCACCTTTTCCATCCTTTACTTCCGTGTGTATAGGCAAACAGTTAGTTGTACTGAAGAACCCTAAATCACAAATTTGCTGACCTTCTTTTAACTGTACATATTCCCCATTCCTGTTTCTCACACCTTTTCAGTTGGAGAGAAGACAGTTCTTTGGTCTGTAATTCAGTCTTTAAGTGTTGTGGTTTGTGGTAGTTTATTTACTATTCTTGCTTCTTCTGCAAGTCACTCTTGTTTACTCTGGGATTTTTTGATCACTGGAGTTCAGTTGCTGAATTAGAAATTTTTAGTTTTATAGTTAAAAATGTGTTTACTTACTAACCTGATACTAAGCAACTTGTAGTGAATGTGAATTCTGTTAATTTTGTTGTACTTTTCATATCCTTTCATGACAACAATGCTGAAGTTAAATTAAAAGAATATCAATGGTCTTGTTCACCATACAAAAGGTTTGGTTACTTCAGTACCCTGTTAGTGTTTCGTTACTTCAGTACCCTACTAATGTTTCATACCTGATGTAGGACCTAGAACATCCTTCAATGAATGCTGCCATGTATCATCCTTCTACATATTGTTTGCCTTTTTTGTCTAGTATTACTCCTTTCTTACATGTTCTAGGTATAACAAGTTGGTTGACTGTGTAGGTATTGTACAATTTTTTTGTAATACACCACAAGCTTTTTCCCCTGAAACTTACTGTGTTAATAGGAAGGAGAAAATAGCAAAATCAGCATTCCTAAGCACTATGTAGTGCTTAGGAATGTTCTGAGGACATTGCTACTAAGTCAAAATCCACCTATTAGACTTCTAAAGAGGTGAAACTGTCACAGAGAAAAGAGATGAAGAATATTTGGTTTTGCAATTGGAAGTCATGCTTCGCAGGAAAGATTGAAGATATATGATATATAGTGAGGACATTCTAACTGCATTAGCTGGAGAGAGGTCCTGCTATCACTTCTGTGAAAAAGTCATCTGTAAGAAGTCATCCACTTGCATATATATTTAATCTTACTCTGCAGAGACCATGGAAACTCTTCTTTAGTGGAACAAAATGCATATTTTGTTACTCTTCACAAGTATGAATACTGAATTACTCTTCAGTACTTCATAATTCATAATTCCAAGAAATCTTTTCTGGCCATGTTGAATACAGAAAAAGTTAAGACTGTAAGTGAAAAGGGGTGATGACAGTCTGTATTTTTCACATTTAACTATTTTACAAAAATCTATTAATTGTCTCTGTCAGTTATTAAAACAAGTAAGTAAGATGCCCTCTGCATGTCTATCAGGATGACTGACCTAATCAGGCTCAGCAAATTCAATGAGTATTTTGCTAAGCTTAATTAAAATTCAACCCTGCATTTGAGTAAGCCGCAGCGGTTTGGCAGACCTTCAAAGGGCTATACTGCAGCACAACAATAAAAGTGATAAAGGCACACAATAACAATAAATGTAATGCAAATATTCCCATTATTTACAAATCAGGTGATAAAATTCAAATTTGTGGATTTTTGATTTTCAACCTATTCAGATGCTATTCTTATCCACGTAGCATTTTATTGTTCTAATGAGCTGAAATGAAATAATTCTAATAAGAACAATAGTGTATGTAATTTATTCCCAATACTGAGAGGATTGCATATGGCTTTGTTTGTTAAAAATTTCAAAGTGTGACTTTTGCTTTGCATTGGCAGTGCTGTCAGACCCTTTAGTGGGTAATACCTCAGTTCAACCAGTTACTCCTTCAGGTATATTCTTCATCTGACTTTCTTGACTGTATGACCTCAGGTCTAGGTTTCTCCAAGCATTATGTAAATTAAAGTTCTTCAGCATTAGAAATGAAATGGAGCCTTCCCTGCAGGTACTTCAGTTTTGATTTATAAACTAGAACTATATTGCTTCATAAATACTAGTTTTCTTTTGTTACAAGATCCCTACCGTTCCCCACATATCTTAAATACCTTAGGAATGCTTATTGGTGACCCCTTATGAAGAAGTGTTATTTAGACCAGATTATTTCTTCAGAATTAGAATTCCTTTTTGGAGAAAAAATTTGTTATTGTCCTTTTGGACAGAGAGGGCTCTGCATCACAAATAATTTACATCTCACTCCTATGTCTTGTACTTCATAACAGTCCCGTTACCCTTGTTCCGTTAACTTTGTATCATGGTATGTGCCACAGATATTTTAATATTTTTTTTTGTATTCTTAGCAAACACTAAATTGACAGTCAAACTTGACTGAAGATTAATTTTTTTCCTCCAAAGAGGCAAGTCTTAGAAGTTCCTTATTTTCTGCAACAGAGTAAACTAATAGCTATGGTAACAGATTTTTATAACGGCAAGCAAAACCATTTTTCAACAATTAGAGAAACAAAAGAGTAGGAAACAGAAAAATCTGAAGAAAATAGCCATTACTATTGAACACTATTTCTAGAATCAGATTTTTTCATAGGAAATAAACATTAGGATGATTTAGAATGAAAAATGGTGATTTAGATATAAACAGTTATTGAAATATCACACAGTGAAAAGACGTATTCCTAGCTTATTCCTTGCTTTGATGTTTAGTATTTGTTAAAATTTGTTATCTGACTTGTGCAGTCAGAATCATAAATTTTTTCCAAGATAATCAAATTCTACCTAAATACATAAACAATAGGAAAGAATCCTGAATAACAGGAACAGTGTAAAAATATTTTTTCCACGTGGAGGTTAAAAATTCTTATATAAATTTAAATTCTTTTGATGAGGTTAAAATAAAGAATAGAGTGGAGTCCATATTTATGTGAACTCTATAAACCTTGACAAAGCAGTACAAGCAAGCATGAAACTTCTTCACATTTCCGTGAGAGCAGATGACCTGACATCTTTTCATTTCTCTTTTCTGCAAATCTAATCTGGACTTTGTTAAATGAAAAACTTTCCTTTTCTTCAACAGATTTGCAGACAGCAGATATTTTACTAGGTAACTGTTCAGCTCTCAGGTACTGGCCACTTCTCCTGCTTCCATTCAGCCTTACTGTTGTACAGCCTTAGAAATGCTTCCAAAACCAGTGTGCAATGGACATGTAGGATATTTCCAGGTAATGGAAAAAGGAATAAAAGGAAATTTCAAAGCTTATAGTTTCAAGGGGGTTTTTTGTTTGTTTTTTTTGTTTGTTTGTTTGTTTGGTTTGATTTGGTTTGGTTTGGTTTCTTTGTTGTTTGTTTGTTTTTTTTAATTTATTTTATCATTTTGTTTTGAAGTGTAGAAAAGTATCCAGTTAAATGAGGAAAGTGACTAAGCATCCAAGCTGCTAAAAGATTGTAAGTACTGCCTACAAACTGTGACTAAACACTTAATTCATATTAAAAGCCATTCTTTACAACTTAGTATTTTTTCCACAAGTCGTGACTAAGGATACAAGCTCATGTAAATCTTTGTAAATGAAGATTTGTTCTATTTTTCCTAAATTACCTTCTGATAGTGTGTACAATTAATCACTGTCAGAAAAAGGATCATTTAGATGCAAGATTTTTCTTCATAGAAGTAAAGACTCAAAGTTAGATTTTTTAAAAAGTCTTACCTCATTTCTCTTTGTGCCTTGAGAGAGATGTGAAATAAACTATGACTAATATATAAAATGTTAAAAATTTGACAGTAAATTACAATATTATCACAGATTCTATGAACTGTTTTTGCACATTTAGTTCAGAAAAGTTTGTCATGGAATTAACATAGAATAAAAATTCCAGGGTAAAATTTCCTCATTCATACTGTCTGTCTTCCTAAGTCTGTCTTCTTAAGTGTGAAATTCTTGAGTCTATCTTGAAATAAGATTTTTCTTAAGTAATTACAGCATCAGTACTCTGCCCTTTACAAGCCAAAAAGGAGACATTAGTGGAATTGAGTAACGGAGTTAGATCTAGCCTTTAATACACATGTAAAACAGTCAGGTATGTGTGTGTATATAATATTTAAACTGAGAGAAAGTTGCATTTAATCAGACTTTCCTTACACAAGAATGCAGCAACATACAAAGAGCAACGTCATTGATGAAGTTTCTTGATGATCTTCTATGTTGCACCTTTCCTTTTTAGTAGAGCTCAATTGATCTTAAATGAAGTAGGGTTATTGTATAATAACATAATATATAATAATATAAATTATATTAATATTATTAATAATAACAATAATAATAATAAACCAGCTACTCCTTTTTATCAATATGCAAAAAGTTCTTTTAAAAGAATTTTCTTCTCTATTATTGTATTTCAATCACCTTAGTGATAATATTGTTATAGACTGATGTGAATACTAATTTCCAGTTGAAACTGTGATTCAAGCAGAGATGCGTATTTAGATCTTTTCTTACAGCCCCATAGATTTGTAGAATTATTATAAATAAGTATGAAAGTAAAGTGATAGCTTATTATTAGCCCATAATGCTATAATAAGGAAAATCTATTATAAGAGAAAAATAATAAAAAAGGACATTGTCTTCTTACTTTGTTGATCATGAAATTTATGACAAATTATTGTTTTGAAAAATCTGGCAGATTGAAGTGGATTTTGTTACGTGAGATTAAAATTATGCTGACAGTCGTATCTGAATAGAAAATATCTGAATAGAAAAGTATCTGAAAATAGTATTTGAACATTAATTTCCCAGTATTTTCACAAACTGATAAACTGGAATGCATTCTGATGCTATTATGTTTCTGAAGTTTTTATTTTCTTTTACAGAATCTCTTCTAACATTCAATCAAAATAAGTAAATAAAAAATCCTTTCAGTGTTATTAGCATGAGGAAAAATGTGCAAGTGTTGTTTTCATGACACACCCAGTAAAAAATTGATGTGGCTATAGGATTGTGTGGTAAGATCCATGAATGGATTTTTTTTTATTTTTAAGTGTTAGTATTACTAAAAAGTACAAATCCTGAATGTTTCCTCAGGTATAATAGCTTCATAAGTCTTTATCTGGATAAATGTACCTTGTACACATAAATGTTAAGAAAGAGGCAATCTGTAACTTTGTGGATCTCATTGTTTTAGGCCCCTAACTAACCCTTGCACATAAATGTAATGAACTGATCCTCACAGTGAGTGTTGGCCTGATCTTAAATATGCTTCTTGGTTGGGAAATGCAGTAGTTCATCTTGTGACTGCGGAGAACTGAGAGAAACTGACTGTTAGTGATCTGCACAAGGCTACATAATAAACGAGACAAAGCTGGAGCTTCTGAATCTCAGTCTCTCACTAGACTTAGAATTATGATCAATTATGAAATCGTAATATATTTTATTAAATTATTAATATGGTTAAGTATAAATCTGTTTATATATTTATAAAATAGCTTCTTAAATTTTAAGTTATACCAGTCCTTCAGTCCTCCTGATTTAACTAGCCTATGTGCAATAAAAAAAAGTGCAAGGCATATAAATGTTGGATGCTTAACTATATCAAATTAACAACCTTCAAAAAGTGATTACCAGAAATTCATTTAATATGATATCTTTGCTGTAGATTCAAAAAATCACATAAGCAAACAATTGATTTATGTGTTGAACTTCAAATTTTGCTGGAGAAAGCTTTAGGAAAAGGTCTTTCATCCCCTTTTGCCTTCAAATCTTCAATTAGTATTCTGTTCATATTCAATTTTAATTGCCATGTTATAGTTTGCAAAGATAGTATGCAGCTGTAAAATGCTGCACTTTATTGCAGCAAGAGGAATATTTATCTGAACAGATACATTACTGTTACTGTAAAGAATGGGCCTATTTTACTTTATCAGCAGCTGAGGGGAAGGTTAATGGCTATGATGTATCTTTTACGTTGTGAGTGAAACATGGAGTGCTCTGCACTGTTAAGATTTACGGTGTAGAAGACAAAGCGTGTGCTATTCCAAGCAGTCTCTTAACAGCAAACTGTAAACTTGGGAATTAACTTCAAACCGCCTAAATATGTTAAAACAACATTAAGACTGGAAAAGGAGATCATTTCTTCACATAAATTCATACTTTTAAGCTTTTGTACGTGGGAAGGCCTTATAAATTTTATGGATATCCCAAGTAAGCAAAGAATGCAAGTAACCAGGATGTTTTCAATATTCATTGTGTTTCCATCTGTAGTGCAGCAGGATACAGGAGCAAAGTCATACAGAAATTCTGTTCATTATTTTGGAGAAAGAGCTGGTACCTTCAGAGAGGACATAATCATCCTTTAGTGTGCTATTGGGAAGTCCAGTCTATTTGGCAAGAAGGGCTAGATTGCAGTTTACATCTACATGAACACAATGATAAAATATCAAGGATAAGGGAGGAACTCAACTGTTGGGTTTCCCATATTTTTTGTCCTGTAGCTGGAAAGCAATAAGACCCACTGTATCCCAATGACTGTTAGCTGGACCATTGTAGGACCACTGCAGTTCTGGTAGAACAGACCATAATGGAATTTAGTGCAGGAACAATTAGGAATATGTCCATTAAAGATTATGTATGCTATATTTGTGAAACCTAGTGATAGTACATGTAGATTCTAATAACCAGAACACAATTCAGAGCTCTGTTTTAGGGAACTGTGTCATACATTGCACAGGAGTGGTTGACCATGTTATAGTAGTGTCATAAACCATCAAAAAGCTGAGAACAGTCCGAAATAAGTGCATTAGTTAGAACTACCCAGTAAGACAGAAATCTGACATTTTTTTTGTCATTCTTTTTTTTCTAGACTCTAGATAACTCCTTTGTATGGCTTGAGCTTTCATCCAGCTGGCTCAGATTATGTGTCTGACATGTTTGGAAGGGATTTTTTCCCACACCTGTGCAAAAAGGTGTGCTCTACACCTCCTCTGTGCAGCTCCCTGTTCAGGAGAAGGGAAGTTTCATTAGGTACAGAAGAGAACATGAAAGACAGTAATTTTCCCAGTTGATTATTCAAATGTTTCAGAGAATAATCTGAAGTTTTACCCCTTGCTTCTACAGACATCAATAAATTTTTAAAAGTTTTGTTCTTTAATTTGAAACTGGTCCAAGAGGCTAGGAATCATATCCCACATCCCCATTGTCCCAGACAAAGAGATTTACTACTGAGTAACAAAGTCAAGTTCCTGTTTCTCTTCTGTTTGCAAACCTGGTACTTGAGTTACTTTCAGTGAGCTGACCCACCTTTAACTTCAAACAGAAGTAATACGAATTTCCTCTGTAAGACAGTCCTAATCGGTGGTTATAAACATTTATTACTGCTTTGCTTTAGAATACTATTTAGTATGGGATACTGCAAATTGTCATGCCAGACTATGTTCTCTTAAGAGATTAAAAATTTAGGTTCCTGGATCATGTTCCAATTTTATTCCTGATCTAGAATCATAATATTTCTGAACAAGTTCAAATGTAGAAAGACCATCAGAACAAGAAGCGTATACGAAGTTCTTCAGGTAATAGCAATGATACTAAGTACAGTATTTCAGGGTTAGAAAGAAGATAAGCTGAATATCTCAGAATCATACTTTTTGTTTTAAGATGTGACTTTAAAAAGGCACTCAAGACTATTCTTATTGTGTAATTATCAGAGCATTGCTTTCTTTTTGCCATATAATTAGCTACCGTAAAATGGTCTACCTTTGTTACCTGTTGGAGAATCTGCCCATGTTGGAGAATCTTTCAGCTGTGTTAGCAGAAAGTTTGTGTGCCTTGTGGAGAGAGTTGGAACCATCATAATATCTCAGTAAATAATTTGATACATTTTCATGTTTTGAAATGTAGAAATTCATTCTGAGAAGTTGAAGGAATGATGCCACTAAGTTGCTATTGATATTAGTTATAGGGGTTTGTATGTTGAACTCCATGACTTTCTATTTCACAGATAAGAGAATAATGTTCAGCAGATTCATATTGTTTAGTCCATTATATTTTATTTATCCATCTGTAATTTACATTGAAAGGCTTGGCATTTCTTGATGAAATCTTCCAATTGTGATTGATTTTATTTTTTGAAAGATCCCAAGGTTTTATTTTCTTTTAAGACAGAAATATCCTATCCATTTTGTCTAGGTTACCAATATATTGTACTTTTCAAAATGCAAGCAATCATTATAGCTTCAGAACTTCAGTTTGAGGTTTTTGTGATGGAGTATTGTTCCAGGAAAGAAATAAACATTTATCTTGTAAATATTTTATGATTTTGTTTTTGTTTAGTACTACATCAACCAGAGAAAATTAGTTGTAGTTCTATATATTAAAATGATCTTGCAACAAATGATAAAGAGAAGCATAACTCAGTCCTCAGGGAAGATGTCATTAATTGGCTGTTTTTCTTTCTTCTCATTTAATTGTTTTGGGTAACCTTTACAGACATTGCAAACTTTTTAGATGAGAACTTCCTTCTTTAATTTATAATAAATTGTTAAGTACATTAACAACATTCCATCTTTGATATTTTGTACTCTGTCAGATTTAATACAGACCTAAAAAAAAAATAAATGTTTTGGGATAATTCTGTAATGTTTTCCATTTTACATGAAACATCTCTTTGAGAAAAAGCTATAATAGCTAATAAATGTGTAAAATGCAAGGCTTCTTCTTATTTAATCAAGAAACCACACATTTTACTTGTTTGTTTATTAAATATATAATTTTTTTCTCATATGCTGTGCTAAAATGAGGATGTCAGTGTGGGAAGCAGCTGGCAGCTTTGGTTGTAGGTGCAAGTCTGAGATCCTAATTTATCTGCTGTTCAGCTTTAGGGTTGTGTTTTGGGTTTTTTTAAATCTAACTATGTGCTATGCAATTAATACTGTGTTCACAGAATCCTAGGATATCTTAGGTTGTGTTGCCGGTGTATTTTGGTTCTGAAAAAAAATCTCCGGAGCAGTTAATTAGGGGTGAGATAAGAAAGGGTTTATTTGCCAAGGCAATAGGTGATATAGACGCGCGCGCCGGCCGTGCCCGAGAGGTTACATTTTATAGCATTATCCATCCAATCCCAGATGTGTCCACCCTTTGGCCCTTCCTCTGGACCGCCCCGGGCCCTCCCCCTGAGAATTGGGTCTGGGGTCTTTTTGGGACCACCTACTTCATCATCTTCAGCTTCATCAGAGTACAAAGGGTATACTGTCACCTAGTTTTTGACCGTACTCTGTGGTTTAGGCCCTGATACGCTGTTCTCCAAACAGTCTAGGCCTTTACCTTGACAAAAGACTAAACACTGCTACTGGATTCAGGGGTAGGTTGATATAGAAGGCATAGAATGGGGTAAAAGGGTTAGGGAATGTATAAACAAGGGAAAGGAACAAGGGACAGAGGGGTTTCTGCTTTTAAAACCTACCTATAAAATTTACAAGTCTTATAACTATTAGAAAAATAAAAAAAACCATTAGGGGCTTAAGGCATCAGTTGGAAGGGGCCTTTAAAGGTCATCTAGTCCAACCTCCCTGCACTGAGCAGGGACATCTTCGACTAGACCAGGTGGCTCAGAGCCCCATCCAGCCTGACCTTGAATGTTTCCAGGGCTGGGGCATATACCACCTCTCTGGGCAACCTGTTCCATTGTTTCACTGACTTCATTTTAAAAATATTCATCTTTATATCTAGTCTGAATCTTCCCTCTTTTAGTTTAAAACCATTACCGCTTTCACAACAGGCCCTGCTAAAGCTCTCAGTTCCAATTTGACTAGGTGGCTCTTCCCATTATTTTTCTTATTTTGTGGTAGCTAGAGGATGTCCTTTTCTTTTATGTAGAAGAAAATTGAGTATTTAGAGGTTCAGTTGTCCCTCTTTGTTGCTTCTGGTGAGATAAAGATTCCCTTTTCCCTGAGATTAGCTCAGTTGATTACAACATGGTGCTAATAATGCCAAGGTCATGGGTTCAATCCCTGTACAGGCCATTCACTTGAGTTGGACTTGATGTTCTGTGTGGGTCCTTTACAGCTCAGTATATTCTGTGATTCTGTGGCATATTCTTATCTATGTTTTACTTCCTCTTTTTCAGGGATAATGTTGTCATGATACTTACTTGAGAGGAAAGTATCTTCCTATAAACTCTTTGGGGTGTTGATTGTTATTATTTGCTTGTTTTATTGCTAAATTAATTCTCAGTTTGTTGAAATATTCTCTGATTTTTCTGAGTCTAGTATCCATATAGCTTAAACTGATGGCAGGTTTCCCAAAACTTATTTGTGGAAACTATCTTCCAACATATTTAAAGGAGTTCAATGCCTATGCATTTCTCTAGTTCCTTCAGCCAAACTGAAAACATGTCCTTCTGAGATGAATGACAATACAAGTAAATCATTTGTGACCCCTACAGAAATACCAGTGCTGAAAAAAAGTCCTGTTTAAGGCTATTAACAGCCATGGCATCCTGAATTCATAAATCATCTTGTTCACTTTCTAGTTGTTTCTTTTACTCCAGACCCTAAGGAAAGAAGCTGCCACAAAGCAGAACTGTATAAGGTTTAGGTGTGAATGCCCTAAATTCATCCCACTGCTCCCTGTTCTTGTCTCTGCTCCACCTGGTAAGGCTATCTGCAAGCCTGTAGGTGAGAAAGCAAGATGATGTAAGTGAAAGGATACATTTGTGTTCTGCCAGCATAATGAAAATACCTGCTTATTCAAACATTTAGAAGAAAGTTTCAAAATGCAGTGGTATGTATTACATTGACTTCAGACATTTCAGATTAAATTATGACTTCTAAAAGCAATTAAAGAATAGAATTTAAATAATGAAAGCCTCCACTAGAACAGCTACAGATCTGAATGGTACAGCTAAGTTCTGGGTGCTAATTTCCTTCAAATTAAAGTTACCATAAGTGAGTGGATCTGGAGTTAAAATACTAATAATGAAACCACTTTTGGCAACCCAGAACTGCTCATCTTCAGAAATTTGGTTCCCAACACTGAATTTTACAATCAAATTAAAAGAATCATGCTACCATTAAAAGCAGATCCAAGCTTTTCAGTGGTATTAAAATTTAGGAGCACAAATATATGTCTGTTTCTAACACTTAAAATATTTTTTTCATGTCTTGGTGCCCTTTTAAAGGCCTCATTGTATTTAGATTCTATTTTTCTTTTTTCCCTTTTGCAAAAGCCTTCTCTTAGTCTAATACTGTCAGTGAGAAGAAATTCACACCCTAAACCTGGGAAAAATAATGAGACTTGAGATTCCCAGGTCATGTTAACTTTTTGGCTTTTTTCTTGAGAATACACATTCTGCAGAAGTCAGATCCACTAAGACCTGGCTGCTGTACGTAAATGGAATATACCAGTGGTTATTACTGCTTAAAAATTTATGTGCCACTTAGGGTTTTGTTTTTTTGTTGTTTATTTGGGGATTGGATGCTGTTTTTTGGGGGTGGGTGTGTCTGTTGTGCTTGAGAAAATAAGTTTTAATTCATGATGTTGTTTGCTGTATTTCACAACCTGCAGCATGGGTGCTGATAGTCATGCAAACTCTTCAAATAGAATAAAAAAAATTATAGTAAATAAAATTTATCCAGGTGTCATGGTTTAAAGAGTTTACTCTTCATGTTTCTTAAAATAAAAGATCAGGACATGTGTTGAGAGAATATTTTTCATGTAATCTAGTAAATATTAGTGTAATTACTTTGCCCTCAGACATTGTGTAGGGTCACACAAGGTCTAGGTTAACTTGTCAGGATTCTGTTTTCTTTTCCAGAGCAGTGAAGGTCTCTCACAGACTCATATCTGCCAGACACAGACAGATGTCTTGCAAATCTTAGGACACTAAAAACAGTACTCAACACCACTGTGTGTCAAATTAATCCTGTAAAAAGCCTCAGTATCTATCAGTACCTCAGATTTTCCAAAGAATTCATACCTGATGCTAGTTAACAGAATTCCTTTTTCGTAATTTAAATCTAAGACACAATTTCTGGAGTCAGTTCATTTCCGTCCCCACTGTGATAATCTGGCAGTGCAACCTGAACAATTCAGCTCTCTCAGAATCCTCTATTCTCTCAACTCAGCAGGTTTTTATAATTTCACTCATTGTAAACATACTGTAAAGGCTATAGAAAAGTCAGAACAAAAAATAATGGTCTTGATTCTCAGTATCTTGCACAAATACAATTTCCATGTTGCTGCTACAAGTTGCTGCCACACCATCTCTGATGCATTTACCTTGAATACCTACATTGCTTCCAGAAATTCAGATGTGAAACTAAATTGTTATTTCTATATGTCAGTGTTTGACTTGTTTGAGGTCAAGACCTGTTTGTCTTGCAGGACAAACAAAGAATAAAGCTGTACATGAAGCTATACATATTATTTGTGCCTTCAAAGGCAAGAGGCTTTAACCAGTATTGCTAGGAGTTGTTGTCTCCCTCAAGGACAGAGAGGCCCTGCAGCAAGATCTGAATAAATTAGAGGACTGGGCAATCACCAACCACATGAAGTTCAGCAAGGGAAATGTCAAATTTTGCACTGGGACGGGGCAACCCAGGATGTTTGTACAGACTGGGGAATGAGATGCTGGAAAACAGTGCCACAGAAAGGGACCTGAGGGTCCTGGTCGATGGCAAGTTGAATGCGAGTCAGCAGTGCCCTGGCAGCCAGAAGGGACAACTGTGTCCTGGGGGGGATCAGGCAAAGCATCGCCAGCTGGCCGAGAGAGGGGTTTGTCCTGCTCTGTTCTACACTGGGGAAGCCTCACCTTGAATATTATGGCAGCTTTGGGCACCACAATGTAAGAAAGATATTAAGTTGTTAGAGAGTGTCCAAAGTAGGGCAATGAAGATGGTGAAAGGCCTTGAGGGGAAGCTGGAGCAGCTGAGATCACTTGGTCTGTTCAGCCTGGAGAAGAGACTGAGGGGAGACCTCATTGCAGTTACAAATTCCTTGTGAGGGGAAGAGGAGGGGCAGGCACTGATCTCTTCTCTGTGGTGACCAGTGACAGGACCTGGGGGAATGGCCTGAAGTTGTGTCAGGGGAGATTTAGCTTGGATATTAGTAAAAGGTTTTTCACCCAGGGGGTCGTTGGGCACTGGAACAGGCTCCTCAGGGAGCAGCACCAAGCCTGGCAGAGTTCAAGAAGTGTTTGGGCACATGATGTGACTCTTGGGAATGGTCCTGGGTAAGGCCAGGAGATGGACTTTGATGACCCTTGTGCATCCCTTTAACTCAGAATATTCTGTCATTCTGTGTTTCTAGGAGTATTTTTAAAGAGCTATGCATTGCACTTTCCTAAATATACTACTGGCTATTCTAGAAAAATAGGCTTTCACATAAGAGAAATTTTATTTAATTCACTCTGCCACAACAATAATAAATATTTTATTAGCTTGTTTTTCCCCCTAGCAGTAGTTTCTAAAAGATCATAAGTATTTACTGTCATCTGTAAGTTATGAATGCAGACTAATTAATAGTGAAGTAACAGAGCTCTTTTCTACAAACGCAAACTTTGTTTCAGTCATCACAGTGTTTGCCAATCCAAGTATCATGACTTGGAAACTTATATATTTAGAACTGGACCTGGCTTCTGAAATTCACAAAAATGCTGAGGCACAGTCAGCAGATTCTGACACATATATTTAAATTTAAACACATACTTTTGTTAATAGTTTGTGATTACTGAACTAAGAGATTGAATGAATTGTGCATGACCTAAACCAATCTTACAGAAAGTTTTGCTCATCATCTGTTGATCATTCATTGATTGTTTGTAGATCAACTGTTTGTCATTGTCAGCTGTACCCAGGTAGATGGGAGAAAAATTGTTATGGAATAGAAAGCTTTTTCCCTAAACCATTTTGTATTTTCACGTAATTTAGAGGAATGATAATCTATTTGTAAAATATAATGTAGTTGCTTCAGTATTTTTTCTGGATTTATGAAATAAGACATTTATTTCCCAGAGCAAGTACCAGAGATCTGATAGAGCCCCTGATCAAGATGTACTGTTTGCTTATGTTGGAAAAAAATATTCCTAAGATTTCTTACGTTCCTAAATGTATTGACCAAAACCATAAGATTGCTTTTCTTTACTATTAAACTTTTTAATAATGTCACCAGTCTCATTATTTGAACTGAAATTATGAGTACTATGGAAAATCAGATTTGGGACTCAGTTTTTCAGATTCAAAGGTCTTATTTCATCTAATTCAGGTAAATAAGATGAGAGTAACAATAGTGGCTTTTTGTTCTTTGATTGCTACCACAGATATATCTAGTATTTTTTAAGTTTTCTGTTTCAGATATTTAAATAACTTAATTAAAAGGAAATAACAAAAAACTGCCTAAAACAATACAGATGGTTCTATTAATATCTATGACAAGAAAAAAAAACAAAGACATACTATATTGGTACACAGACCTTATTTAAAAAATTGAATAAAGGTCAAATTATTTTGAGAGACAGATTACTGAGGTAAGAAGACATTTTCCAATGTTGTGCTTTGTCTCTTTCATTCTTCTTGCCTTTCCTTCTTCCCTTCTGTCTTCCTAATTTTTGTTTGGGAGATAAGAAGGACCAAATAAGATTGCTATAGTATTGCTGTTTCTATCACTATTGTTATCACTATGGTAATCCATATCACTATTACTTCAGTTTTTCTTTACTCTCAAGTCTGAGGACCTAGAATGTAATGTAAAAACACCACACGTGGACTTTTTTGTTTGTTTTTTTATAAGTAATTTGTAATATTATTTTTTTCTACCATAGCACAATCTCACAATATTATCCATACGCTCTTGTCAAATGATATCCTGAACTTGTTCTTTCAGATATTTTCATTCAAGAAGTTATTCATTATGTAATCCAAAAGTGTTGCCAAAATTCAGCCTTCCTGTCATAAGGGTGAGATAGACTTCCTATATCACATCAAAATTTATTGGTTTAAAAGCAGAACTTACCTCACCCTAAAAGCCCACATTAATAGTGCTTCTCTTAAAAAAATACGTCAGAAGACCATTTAAAACTCAGTCTCTATACATAAGTTTAAGTTAAGTAGATGAGAATTCAAGCGTCAGTTCTGTATACTGGAGACATGGGGAAGCTGTTTCAGGGTGAAGTTAATAGAAATATTTACTGTATGGTCCCAGTAACAGACAAGCAAATTAGGAAAAGAAAGTACAAAGATGACTAAGCATTCATTTTTCTTCGTGTTTGGTTCGTTTGGAGACTTTGGGGGAATGTACATGTGTGTGCATGTGTCTGTAGGGTCTCTCTTTCCTCCTTTAACCTTAAAGTGAGGCTTTTTCTTTCTCTATAGTTGCATGGATGTTGAAACAAATAGAAAACCACATAACCACAATGAAACAAAATTTAGTTTAAGTCCTGCTCAGAGAATTGTAAGATTTTAAAAATTTCTTTTCCAGCATTCTTGATATATCTCTTGATGTCACCCAAAACTTTTAGTGCATTTCTGTTATAATACTTTTAACTAACTTGTGAAGGAGAAATATATGGGGACAAAAACTTGAAGTTGATATTAAACTTCTTTCAAAGGAACCAGTAAATTCAGTTTGCTACAACTGTATGTAATTTCTCCTCAACCTATATTACTCCATTGAAAATTAAATTAGATTTTTTTATACCACTATTTTGAATATGCATAGTAGACACCATTTATCTTGCATTTGTCCTAGCCCTAAATAATTGTGATTATGTAAGAACAAAAATCTAGTGATAATACATCTATTAAATATTGTATTTTTAATCAAGTATTGTCTGATTGTTACAGATTTTAAATATAGAAAGCTAAAAGGAGAAAAAATTAATTGAGTGCAGTGTTCATAGATTGGTTAGTATGGGTAGTCTCCAAAATTAGAAGATTATTTTAGTGTTTCAGTTAACCAATACAGTAATTCAACTTCATTACTACAGAAACAATGTCTGTTGAAAGAAATGGAAAAGTGATACAAAGCATTCCCATTGCCAGTCAAACATCCCTTCCATACATTTACAAAAACTTGTCTTGTTTTTATTATGTAGTTTAGAAATGTGGGAAATATAAGGAAAGCATGCCTCAGGAATTTTATTTTACAAAGTCAAAATTCTGTAGTGTGGAAAGGAGGGGTTTGATTTTGCTGTTGTAGATTAAAAAAAAAAAAAAAAGCAATGCCCCTTAGGTGAATTTCTTGCTGAGGAAGGAGGCTTGGTTAACTTACTCACAGACCTAGAGCTAACCCTAGGCCTTTCCTTCCTTACCTGCAATCTTACATAATATGAGGAAAAATGAAAGGATGTGTCTCATAGTTGTAGTGGCCAGATACCAGGTACCCACTAAAACCACTCTCTCACTTTCCCTCTGCAACTGGACAGAGGAGAGAGGAAAAAAAACAGCTAAGGATTCATGAGTAGAGCTAAGAGCTGGGAGAGGTCAGTTGCTGATTACCTTCACGGGCAAAACAGACTCAAAGTGGGGATAATACTTATATTTATTACTAACAGGATAAGAGCAAAAGAGTGAGAAATAAAACAGTCTTAAAAACACCTTCCCTCCACCCCTCCTTCCTTCCATATTCTCCCTCCTCTCTCCCAGTGGTGCAGGGGAACAGGGAATGGGTGTTACAGTCAGCTGTTGTTTCTGCTGCTGCTCAGGCAGAGGAGTCTTTCCCCTACTCAGAGACAGTCCTTGATGGGCCTCTCCAGTGTGAGTCCATTCCTCGGGCAGCAGCTCTTCCCAAACTGCTGTCCCGTGGGTCACTCCTCCATGGGGTGCAGTCCTTCACAGATGAGCTGTACCAACGTGGGTCCCCCACAGGGGCCAAAAGTCCTACGCTGGAAAAACCTGCTCCAGCGTGGGCTTCCCTCTCCATGGGCTGCAGGTCTCAGCAGGACCCTGTTCCATCTTGGGCCTCCCGCAGGGTCACGGCCTCCTTCATGCATCCACCTGCTCCAGCATGGGCTCCTCCATGTGCTGCAGGTGGGTCTCTGCACCCCGATGGTCCTCCATGGGCTGCAGGGGCACAGCTGCCCCACCATGGGCTGCACCACGGGCTGCAGGGCCTCAGCTCCGGTGCCTGGAGCACCTCCTGCCCTCCTTCTGCACTGACCTTGGTGTCTGCATTGTTGTTCCCATGTTCTCACTCTGCTCTTCCCTGGCTGAAATTTCTTCTGTGCAACAACCTTCTGTTCTTAAATATGTTATCACAGAGGTGTTACCATTACTCCTGATTGGGTCAGCCTTGGCCAGAGGCAGGAAGTCCGTCCTGGAGCCGGCTGGCATTGGCTCCACAGGACAGGGGAAGCTTCTAGCAGCTTCTAATAAAAGCCACCCTTGTAGCCCTCCCCCCGCTACCAAAACCCAGCCACAGAAACCCACTACAATAGTCTATGTTCTCAAAGAAAAAAAAGGCATTTTCTCTTCTAGTTAAAGTAGTTACTTTATTTCTTCTTTCTTTTCATATTGTTTTTAAAGCTACAATCTGTTCAAATAAAGAGCTTTAGAATTTTCCCTCTACTTGCACATGTGGAATCTAGAATATAATTTTTCAACAACTTTATTGCAAAGTACATGAATAATTTAATTGTATTTTCTGATTCATAAAAGCAAACATCAGGACTGTAAATACATCATCAATATTCAAAAGAATAAACAGAGAGTGTTCTCATACTGAGGACCAAATTTTCCTGTGATCCTCATTTTTGTTAGTGATAAGAGATCTGCACTTTATCAGGTCTGCTTTCTCCATCAGATCTCAAATCTGGGTATTTGGGAATTTTTTTATGAAGAAAGGGTGGAGGTTTTCAAGATCATTTGGAGTGCTTGGGGCACAAAGATGTAATTTTATTTAGGACTTGAGTCCAGGATGCTCTTAGCAACTTATTGTATTAGAAGGGGATTTGCAGAAATTTGAGTTCTTAACTGTACAGTCAGAAACGCACAGGCAGGAGTCAGAAAACTTTGAAGTTCAAGCCAATTCCATACTTAATGTTTGCTGAGCTTTTATCTCCATGCAACAATGATCTTTTTACTAATATCTGCTTTTGATCCAACCAGTGACATTGTTTTCAAATGTCACTGCTGCCTGAAGAGCTTATTTAAACATGTATTCAAGCAAGGAGAACACTTCAGTATGCAAAAAAGTTATTTAAAATACAAAAGTTTTTCAGAAGTCACCGAATCAGTAAGGTACCTTAAATATTACCTAGTTCCAACCCCCCTCCCATGGATAGGGACACTTTCCATTAGAATAGGTTTCTCAAAGCCCCATCCAACCTGGATCTGAACACTCCAGAGATGGGGCAACAACTTCTCTGGGCAACCTGTTCCAGTGTCTCATCACCGTCACAGTGAAGAATTTCTTCCTAATATTTCCTAATAGTGAAGAATATCTTTCTAATGCCTATACCTATCCTCTTTCTATTCAAAGCTCTTCCTCTTTTAAGCCCCCTTTAGGCACTGGAAGGTGCTATAAGGTCTCCCTGGAGCTTTCTCTTCTCCAGGCTGAACAGTCCCAATTCTCTCAGCCTTACCTCACAGGAGAGGTGCTCCATCCCTCTGATCATCTTTGTGGCCTTCCTCTGGACTTGCTCCAAGAGGTCCATGTCCTTCCTGTGCTGGGGACCCAAGAACCGAACAAACTCTCCAGGTGGGCTGTTCTGTACTTTCCAATTAGAACTGTTTAAACTGTAAACATTATTGCTGGAATGATAAACTTTGTTTTGCACTTTAACCAGTGGCATGTAATATCTAGATAACTTAATCAATTCATGGAGATAATTTTCCAGAGCTGCAATATAGAACTGTGATAGGAGTTTCCAAGGATTATAGCTGATGTAAGCTTACAGTTACTTTCTGAGATCAAAAGAGAATTGACAGTATACTATCTGGGTCTTTAATGGTTTTCTCAAAATTAATTTCTCCCTTGCTAGTATAAAAAAGTAAACATTGTCATCAATCTGCTAAGAAATAAACAGTTCTGTATTCAGGTGCTCAGCTACTGAATGAAAAAGCACATTATAACTTTATTTTGTTTGTGATACTTTTACTGTGCAAATATTACATCATTATATTTCTATAAAATATGCTAGTATTTAAGGGGAGGATTTTATTTTTCTTCTTTAGCTCCTACAAAATTTGTTAGGGTTCCTTTTCTGGTAGGTACTCAGTAAAGGCTGCATGTTACGCTGAGCCAGCAGAGATTAGACTAAATGAGAATACACTCACTATAAATTTAAGGGTTCATTTTCTAAAGTGACGGCTTTATGCATCTGCAAATGGAAAGAAATAGAGCAGCAAGCTCTTAATTTTTCCTACACATATAAAAACTGAAGTACTGAATGTCTTAATTTAAATCTGCAAAGAAATATTATTTTTATTAGGTACTAGAACAGAACACAATGCTCAAAAAGGGGGAGATGATGTAGGGTTTTTGTATTATGCACCTTCAGTAAAAAATAAGGGGTTTTTTACCTCTGCATGACATTTTTCTAAATATCGTGGTGAAAATCACTGGATTGTAATGTTCTGTAAACTTCTGCATTAGTGACTGTGTGAGGGTAAAACATTATATGAGTTTCAATAGTGCATGTAAAATCTATCTCTGCAGCATGTTTATTCCATATTCAATCCATTTCCAGTTCAAGTCACTAATAGTAATTCTACTTACTGGAATGGAATAAGATCACTAGATTGCATATCAATTGCTGTTAGCCCATAAGGTGACTGAGTTTAAAGGCAGGAAGGGGCTTTCTAGCAATTGACTTTTTAAAACTATGCCAAATATGCAGGTACTTCAAAGATTTTCTTCCCAAAAGAAGAAAAAAAAATTTCTTTCTGCACAGTTCCTGCTTATAAGTCAGCTTTTGTGTTTATTGAACAGAGTAATGGAAATGTAGTGTATGGTCATGAATACTTACTGTAGACTTAAGTACTCAGAATTCTTTGTGTCAAAAAGTATTATTTGCCACGTGTTTGGGGCTTTTAAGTTATATCATGCAAATTCAAAGAAACTACTCTTTTCATATAATGACATAAAAGAAAAATGTAATAAAATCAGACTACTAAATAAAAAAGTTACAAGTGTAGATAGGTCTCAGACAAAAGTGAAGAGAAGGAAGCAGCAGGAGACTAAAAAGGCTATTTAATGCATCCAAAGATACAAAAAATAGCTGCCTTGCAAAAGGAAGGTAAGCACTTAAGTGCAAAAGACATGTCAGAGAGTAATGACACTTTAAATAGCAATAAAATAATATCTAATAGTCAAAATTGCAATTAATGCATTGTGAGGCCAGATAAAATGAGTTTTTCTTTATTTTCCTAGTAATAGCAATTAAATACTTAGATAGGTAAACCTGAGATGATACTAGATTTTTTCTGTTTATTTCTCAGAAATGTTCTGAGAGGTACATTACATTTTAAATAGATTTTTTCAACATAAAATCAGAAAACATTCTATATTTGTAATTTCTTTCAAATCTGTGAATGGCTCTTCATCATAAAATTTCATGTCTTTTCTCCCTCTTTATATCACAGCCTAATATAGGGGTAGAATATCTTGTATAGAATATAGACAATAACCAGCAAAAACAGTGATTCAGCATTGTGTGAAACTAAAATTTCAGTTTGGTAGTTTGTCACATGTTATTCTGACATTAATATATGGTAATTTCTCCCTAGTTATAATCTGACTATCAAATAAAGTTATATTTAGTACTTTCTTACCCATTAACAATGAGTCACATATATAATTCTTCTGCCAGGAAAATTGGTTCAATAAATAGAAACTGATGTTATTAAAAGATATATGTGTGTGTATGAACGACGTATTTATGTTCTGGAAGAAATTGTTGTTGCAGATTTATATTACTAGAAATATATTACTAGAATGTGTAACTTTCAAGGAAAATGTACCTGAAAGTTCTTTATGGGTGTTTTACTGTGTTCAATAAATTTATGCTGTTTATGCCAATTTATTATACTTTTATTTGGGTTGAATAATAATATTAGTATGTCCACTTGGAAAATAGAAGTGAACAAATCAGGTCCTTAATATTGCAGTTTTAATATATAGTACTCCAAAGTTATAGAAAGCAAAATTTATGCAATCTATGCTATTTTACACAATATATACTACTTTATTAAAAGAAAAATCTGGGATATTTGATTAATTTTGCCGAAGTAGTTTCATGCGACTTTTTCTACTTTGCTTGAATATTCTGACTGAGCATCCAAGCTCTGAAAGGGAAAATTGGTTATGAAAATACCTGATTGTTCTTTTCAGCCACAGCTGAAGTTGAGAGAGAAAGGATAGAGCAGGGAATCACCTGTAAGAATACCGAGAGAACATGCATGGCAAGGCTTTCCAAGATTGGTGTGCACTAGAAAGGAATTCAAGGCTTTCAGTTTTTTGGCATCAATGTCTTTTTTTCTTGGGCCGGGAGAAAGATCTTCCAGTTGAGAGCACGGAATTTGGAAATTCACTATGGATACAGGATGTGTCAAAATAAGATAACAAATGTATCTCTGTCTAGAATTTTAGTTCTAGAGTCTTGTCTGAGCACATGACTCCATTGCAGAGATCCTAAAATCCCATGTCAAGACTTCTAACTCACCGAGGCCTCTGTAGCTCCCAGCCTCTGGGTGTTTCCATTTGAAAGTCTCCTATCCCTCTTAGTTGCAGAGTTTCGTGGCATCATGAAAATGATTAAAGTCGTTAACATTTTCCTCTGTATCTGTTGCCCCAAATGCTGACCTGTAAGCAATGGAAATATTTCACAGTTGTACAAAAAGCCCTGATCTTTGTTCTCCATCTCTGCAACTGAAATTTAATTACATCCTATTCCAAGTTTCCTGGACATGGAAAAGAATAAGCACCCTGCTACTTCCTGTGAAAAGACTTATGCCTCTCTCTGCTACCAACAGATTCTGTCTGATTCAGCAGTACTATTAAGTAGGAAGAAGTTCTGTTCTTCTCCCTGTACCCAAATAAATTCACACAAGGTAAAATTGCTTCGATTATCATATCCTAATGTCGTAGACACAGAAAAATAAAAGTGAAAACATTTTGTTCAGTCTTTGATATGACTTGGGATGGAGATAACGATGACTCATTTCACTAAATGTTTGGACATTCATTTGCTTCTTACTGAAATGGACATTTATATGATTTTGTTGAGCCCAAGTAGACCTTTTGCTTTGTAAAAGAATATTGGGAGTTGCATCCTTATTTACAATGGAATGAAAAAAGGAACATCAAATTACTCTTTCCAATTATAAGGGGATATGCACACCATTAAAACCCCCTGGGCTTAACTGACAGCATGGATGCACCTTGGGGAGGCTGGCGCATCACGGGAATATGCTCTAGGAATTGGGACATGTACTTGACTAGAAGCAACTATTCCAGGAAATTTAATGATATTTTCAGGGTAAGATGAGCATATCAGTTGATTTCAGCAATTGGTATAAGACATTTAAAACATCCTTTTCTTAATCTGTGAATGAAAAAATAGTTTTCTAATATAATATCTTCCTTTACTCTCATGTTTAGCCAATTGATGTTTAGATTCTGAATTACAAATAAAATTCAACTTTTTTTTGCCTTTTTTTTTTTTTTAATGGTTGCAATGCTTTTCTGTTCAAATTTACAAGTCTTCAGATGCCCCAGATTTAGAGTATATATCTTACAAATTCTTGGAGTAGGTGATGCTTACTGAGGTATTGTGGCTTTGAGCCTTTGCTCTCATAACATGTTACATGTTATCATAAAGAGGCATAAGTACCAAGAGTTGTTTAACCAATACTGTATACTGTAATTGGTTAGGATAATTCCCCTTGCATTAAATACATACTAAAATTAAATGAAATAACTTAGTGATGACATTCCATTTCACAGTAGTGCTAAAGCATCAATAAATATAGGAGCTGTTACATTAATTAGTCTGCATCTAATTTAAGTCAATGTCCTTATTTTTCTTACTGTAATTTGATTTGTATCTTTGGGCAGCCTTGGAATGAACAGTTGGGCTTCTTTTGCATGAAACTAAACTGAAACCTCCAGTCTGTGAAGCTAGAATAGAACCAGTGTAAAATAAAATCTGAAAAAAGGTGTATATCATAGATGTAGGATCCACACCACAAGCTGTTTTGCTGTCCACATCAATTTCTGTTGTACAAATAGACGTGCTAAATACTGTATTTATTGTATCATTAATAAATACAATTATTGCATTAGGTAGATATTATTAAGAAAACTCTCTGATGTATTATTGACAGTCTACAAGGTCTTTGGAACTTATGAATTCTTAAATTAGTTTTAGTTATTAGACAAGATGATGAAGCAAATATTCCATAATATATGTATAGTCTTTGGAGAGCAGATTCAGCATGAAAGCTTGGATTGGAAATACTGAAATGAATGTTTCATCAAATAACTTTTTGAGGTATGCTTGAACATAAGTATCACATAGATTTGTATATATATGTAGCCAAATCTTTTATATACGTTTATATGTAAATCCTATATATAAAAGTAAATTTACAGTTCAGAGTCATAACTTCCATTTAAAAATACACCAAATCTCTCCTTCCTGTTCTTTATGGCTCTCATCTTTTGTAAACATCTATATGCAAAATTGATCAAGATTATTGTGAGCCCAGAAATTTTAATGAGCTATAAGATGCAGGGACTTATACTGAATCTATTTGACATCATCATGGTTGCTTAAGCAGATTTCAATGTGTTGTGTATTCTCACTGCCCAACTCTTGGTAATGGAACTATGAGCCTAATGTAAATTCAGTCTCTCTATAGACAATGGTAAAACAGATTAATTTCCATTATCAAAACAGAAGCACTTCTTAATTCAGGCACCTCGTCAGGGTGATGATAAGCTGTCTTCCCCTCCACCCCCAATGTGAAACATTTATCTAACACCTGAAAGAAAGAGTAGCAAGTTTACAGAAGATACCTAAAGAAAAAGGAGCAGTTAGAGAGCTAATAAAGAAGATACTATCATTATCAATTTCACTTACTATTGCTGTTCACAAATCATTGCCATTTTAAGTTTCTAAACAACTCTGTTGATGAGAAAATGGGGATACA
The DNA here is from genome assembly GCF_025592945.1 of Manacus candei. NCBI lineage: Eukaryota > Metazoa > Chordata > Aves > Passeriformes > Pipridae > Manacus > Manacus candei. Next base: position 1,505,336 of record NW_026138089.1, on the reverse strand, counting down.
TGTCAAGGTAAATTCTTTCCACTAATGGTTTTCACTCTGAAGAAAGAGACAGGGGTATGTAAAAGCAGCAGCTGATTCTCCATCCAAAATATGGGTCCCAATGTCCTCAAAGGCTTGATCTCATTTTCATAACAGAAGCAACTTTAACAAAAATGAGGGGAAAAAAAGTGGGTAGTACTATTAGGAGAATCAATAACAAAGGATTTTAATATCTGACCAAACGTTGAAGTATTTCAGTAGTGTAACTGAAAATATATTTGTGAAGTTGTAAACATTTCAGAAAATGGCTTTACTCTCTGCATAACAGTAGACTAGTACTTAAAGTAACAGTTTTGGAGCTAAAACTGAAGTATAGGATATGATTTCCCTTTAGTATTCAATGGAATACTAGGAGGGGGGAATCGACATCCTAACTATATGCCACAGTTTTCAGTGATTTCATTTTAGCCCGTTCTAAACTGTATCAGCAGTAGTACTGTGTTACATTAAAAGTTCACCTGAATGAAGATGCAGTGCCTGGAAATCCACAAGGTTCTTCACATTTTGTACCAGCATCAGTTCTCCTTCATTTGGTGCTGTGGCTTTTCCTCAAAATTTTTCCAGGTAAATGAAAACCTGTGCACATGAAACTCCTTCAACATACAAAATCTAGAAACAGCTTTTTTTTTTTCCCCATACTGTTTTCCTTCCCCTTTACAACAGACAGTGTTATTCTTTTCACCTGTTTATGTTCAATTCCATCTTAGAGTTAATTAAAGGAGGACAGCAATTGCTTTGTGACAGTGAATGCTTAAGTGGCTTCATCTAGTCATATAGATGTTTCTTTTCTCACGAAACCTGAATCAAAAGTTTCTGTGCAGAATAACAGAGCCGAAGACTGGAAGAGTGCTGGCACATACCACGCTGTGATGCTGTTTTTCTTATTTAATCATCTGCTACTGGCCATTGGGAAAGAAACTGGTCTTGATCTGACCCAGCATGGCCATTTCTGTATTCTTTTACACCTTCAGAAAACTTGTTAAGTACAATATAAACAGATCTTTCATGAGATAAAACAAAATCCAGAAATACAAAATAAAGTTCTGCAGAAAAAATATCAGTCATTTCTTCCCAACTTCTGCTTCCTCATGGAACTTATTCAAAATGCAAAATATATGTAACCATTCTGGAGTTCAACAATACCTGCAGCACACTGACTGTTGCTGGCAATGTTCTTAAATTGTATCTGCTCTTTGTTCAAATGGTCCATTTGAGTAGTACTACTGAAAACAAGAAAGAGTTAAACCTCTGGAAATTTTGCTTTAATGTTAATTGTAAATTTAATTAAAACAATAAACAGTTTAGCATCTTGAAATGATACTTGTTATTTCTTCATGGTTTAGGAGTTACTGCAAATATTCACATATTTTCACCGCAGAGATAATAAAATTATAAAATTGTTTCGTCCAATGCAAAGATGTCTTTTAAAGTATAGATTTTAATTACTCTAAGTCCATAGGTTTGTGTCCCATCTAAATGCTAAAAAATTTTAATTATTAAAGCAACATAAATGTCGTAATACTTGTCTCCTAAGAGAAAATCCTGACATTTCTCTGAGGCAAGTATTTTTCTCGATTTGTTGGGCTTTACAAATCGCACACAGAGTCCAATAGAAGCCTTGCAATGCCAAGTTGGCAGAGGCTGCAGTGTTAGCTACAAGAAGGCTTAAGAAAGAGACTGTCAACATTTCCTCCTACAGACCCTAAATAGCTGTGGGACATGAACAGAGCTTTGTATAAAAATGTGCTTTTGTCCAGCAAGTAAAGAAAATCAATTCTGAATTCATGCTATGGTGTATCATGACAGTGCCTCTACTCCTCTTCACTAGTTTTTTTCTGTTTAGAATTGCAGCAGAATGTAGTCTCAGCCTGCCCTTTTTTAATGTTCGTAATTTCAGTCAACTTGAGTGGTTTCAAGTAGAAAGACAAGGATTAACTTCTGAAACAATAATAACTCTACTCTCATTCTCTCTACTCCCATCTATCATAAATAAAGAGATAGATACACTGAGAAAATGCAGATAGTTAGGAACAGTGAAGTACTTTAAGTCTAGAAAGCACTGGATCACCATTCCACTTCATCATTTCATTTTAGGAATAACTCAAATTCAAAGTCTGTGACTTGAGCAAAAGCAGTGCTGCTTCTGGACGAATGGACATAAATCTATGTATCATTGCTGCTTTCCTTTTTCTTTTAAGCAATCAGATCTCTTAGTGATTAATGCCTTTGTTTTCTTCCACCTGTCCAGTAGACTGGCTGTTATATATTGCCATGGAACATCATCTCATTTGAAATAGAATTCAAGATATTTATCTTTGAAAACAAGCCAGTATAATGTCACTGTGCAAGATTACACATTCAATCTTTTCCTATGACAACTCCCAGTGAAAGAGATATTCACAAGGCATTATTTTGTTAAATTCTTACATTCTATAAAATACTTAAGAATAAACGGAGCTTTTATGAGATGAAATCTCAAATATTATTTTGGTAGTTACTCAACTATTATACAAAACACAGAGAACAAGTAAGCTGGGGTTAATATTTTTCTGGTTCTGTGCAAGAACATATTTTTCAACACTCCAAGTCTCTTTCTGCTATGATATTTCAACTACTATGTAAGTAAAAATATTTAATTCCTAGCAGAAAACATTTTTCTTCACCCTAGAGAAGAAGAGCTCTTAAAACTTCTTTCCGAATATGGAGATGCTTGTTTTAGGTGCTGATATGTTCTCACCAAATTATCTAAATTTTGTGTCAGAAACCTGAAGACATTTAGATAGAATCCATGCTTTGGATTTGTATCAAATTAACTTTATGCATGGTTTGTGTGCTTCTACTCATTAGAAGAAAGCTTTTATTTTTCTTTTGAAGGCATTTATTTTGAGAAATGTTGGTGATATATTGCAGCAAGATGACTTTTCTGAAACTGAGCCTCTCTAATGAACTTCTGATATGATATTTCAAAATTAAGTTGTTCTTTAGACTTAAAATGGTAAATCAAATCTCTGTCTTCTTCACGAGGAGGAAAAAGGCATTGGGGAGTCTGCTCTTGACCTTTCAAACTCTAAATGCTTACATTTTTTAGGCTTTCTGAAGATAAACTGAAGAAAATAACATTTCTTTTTCTACCTCTCAAAAAAGTGAGTTTTTCCAGCTCCTCAACAATTTAACTTCTATGTTGATAATTTTCAGCAGTTTTTTATTCCATATTTTGGAAATAATTTGTTCTTGAATATTTTATTTTCCGTTCCTTTAGCTTAGGCTTTCATATTCATGCTTTCATACTCAGTATTAATAGAGATTCCAATCTATATAATTTCACTTTGCTTTTTGACACATTTTTGCAAACATTTCTTTAATCTTTACTGCATTTAAGATTCATTGGCTGGTACTGGTATTTATTTTGGGGACTCTAGGTAAACTGCTGCTACACTGAGTGTCTGAGGCAGCAATGCCATTCCAGAGTAAGGTGTCTTCAGGTTTCTGCGTAAATAACCACAGCTCTCCCCTGTGTTTGAAATTTCATTATCATAAATGGGCACCTGATAAATAAGATTAGTGTTTAAAGAGCAGTTCCTCTCCTTCTGAAGTGGTCACAGTAGTGAAATGAATCTCTTACCTCAAGCCAATGCCTGTATTGATTAGGGGTAGGATTTTCATGTGGCCATCTATTGCCATTTGAGGTGTGCTGGGATAGCTGAGAAATCCTGATGCTGGTGTGTGACACACAGCCTGCAGACACTTGCACCTCTCTGGGAGCAGCACAGGTTGTCAAGGAGGGATACCTTTCACCTGGTAATATATACACATATGCTTAAGCTCTTGAACCAAATTACTGTTCTTGAACCCTATTTAGGGTTTCCTGATTGCCAATGCAATGCCTGATACACTGCTTAATATTTCCACATGATAATATCTGTTTAAAGGTATTTGACTATTTTGAGGTAGAAATTTCTATTTTCTAGTTAAACCCATTTATTCCTCTCCCAGTGAAAGAGATTTGTGACTTTAGAATGCATTATGAGTACTTACAAGAAGCAGATACCAAAGCACCTGTAAATGTTGGTTTGTTATATTTGCATGGGTTTACACTGCTGATTTCATGTTAGGACTGACTTTATGACTATTTAGGTTTTCTTTCAGTACAAGCATTGAGATACTTGACTAGATATAGAATATTTTGTGCTTTCCCTTCACTGTCTGTTTCAAAAGGTAAGATGATGAAATACTAAATAAATAAACAGATGGAAATTTTTCCAGTGAATACAGAAAGAAATGTCTGATTTTATTACAGTCAGCATTAAGTCAGGCTATATTGTTTGAGTTTATGTAAAGATAATAAGAACTCCTGTAAATGTTACTTCAAAATACATTTAGGATTTTTAATATTATCAGCTAAATTCACTTTTTTTCCCGGATGTGCATCGTCTTGAATTGCTGTATTAGCAATGTGCCTATTGTGTTGTCAGAAATTGCAAAAATATTATTTTATTATCAGAGATTGTTTCAGTTAGTAAGAACATATTATGTGTGGGTTTGTCTGTGTGGGTTTGTCCCCACATGTGATTGTAAATGAAGAATGAAAGAGGATAAAACCCATTTAGTTGTATTATTTTTAAACCAAAATAAAGCTGTCTGATGAATGACAATAAGATATCACACAACTGCCAGTGTTACTAATTAGCAAGATTTACAGATTTTGATATATTCAGCAGTATGACTTATGTTTGTGGCTAAAAATGAATGCTAATGATCTGTGCAGTGTTGCAATACAGATAGTACATTGTCAAAAACTGTTATAAGTGTAAAACCTCATTTGTGCAAAATCTGTAAGGACAAATAAATACATCTGTAATTCCAAAATGAGTGATTATCCTCTCACTTATGTGTGTAGAAGCCTAGTTCCAAATCAAAGTGGCTATTTGCATATGTTACTTTTCACAGGAGTTTCTTGGTTAGGTTTAGAAGATTTTGTACTGATTTTGCGTTCTGTGTCAAGAGAGGATGAGTGAGAAATGAAGACAAGTAAATTAAAAAAAGGCAATCAGTTGAACATTCAAATTCAGTGTTCTTTGAGAATACTCTATCTGATTTTATCTTGTATTTACTCATTTATCAAACTTAGCTCCAGCTATTATCCTACTTAAATTAAGATAAATTTCCTCATTTATTTTGTTGGGCTTCTAGTTTCTGGTTATGAGTTTAACATTCCATTCTTCTGTCAATAACTCCCTTGAAAATTGACCAATACTTTTTGTTTTCTACAAAAGGAAATTAGGCAAGGAATAGTTACCCTTTTTTTTCTTTAACAGTGAACACAAGCATCTTTTTAACTGCACATAATAATCATATATAAAGTATATACTTAAAATTATGTGTGATAATAGCATGTTCTTTCCTTAAACAGAGATAATGCAGTTCAGTTCTTAGTATAGTTCACCAGCTTTCTAATTTTCTGGAACCTGAGTGAGTCATGGGAGAGAAGCAAATGTTAATTCAAAGATGCAATTATATATCTGATATTTAACCATTCAGAATATAAACCCTACTCAAAAGGAAAGCCTAAGGATTTAGGAGAAAGTGATTGAATAGGAAGCTGTTGAAATAGAAGTAGAAAGGAAAAAGGGTCTCTCAAGTTTAGAATTTCCTAGGAATTTACATCTCTCATAGGCAAAGAATAAAGGATTGTCAAAGTTTCAGAAATGTATTCACAGTTTCAACTGTATTCACCTGTCCTTCGAACAGTCATTATCCTGGTAAATTTTAAATATATCCACTGGTATTTTAGCACCATTCTCAAGCTTTGAGATGCTGCAATATATCTGAGAATGATATTTATCATATGGCGGTATTTTAAAAAAGGATAGCATTATTATACATTTTTACCAGCCCAGGTTTGTCTATCTTCAAATTTTATAAAGTTTGGAAGATGATAGTCCAAACGCTATTCATGATGGAAAGAGGAAGAGATGGAAAGATCTTACAGCAGCGTTGCAATGTTTTGGCACTCTGTCGATTTGGGAGAGTAAATGATATTTGAGAGACAAGGACTGATAAAAACTGGACAAACTGAGTGTCTGACTGATGCCAGAAACCTTACTAAGGAAATTATTGAATAACATTTAGAGGGCAATGAAGACAGGTCAAGATGGCAAGTCTACAGAAATTTGGGGGAAAAAAATCTGTACTGCAAAACTGGGAGACCTTGGTTGTAAGAAATCAATCCAATGCAAGCTACAAGAGCCTGTATAAGAAGCTGAAAGATAAGAGGAGGGAGAGAAGGAACTGACTGAGCAAGGGATTAGGCCTTAAATAGAGTCACAACTGTAATTTCTACTTGTCAAAAGTTTGATGCAGCTCCCTAAAAACTCATTTGTCTATGACAACCTACTGAGACATATCACTCTAAAAGGAATAAAGACTTTTAAATATCTGATAGATATTTTATAGATATCTGAGAGGTAAACTATCTTTCGTTCCTCTTGCAGAATTCTCTTATTTGATTCATACAGACCTCTGACCAACTCTGTAATACAGTAGTTTTCTTGTATTTGCTACAGTGAAGCAAAATATATTTTAAAACCCCTGAATCCTAGAAGAACAAACAACTCTCTTCAGCATAATTAGACAGCAGCAATTGAACCTTTAGTTAGGGGACCTGTAAGAATAAAAAAATAAGATATTCAGATAGCAGAAAGACAACAACACTGAGAAATGAAGTTTAGTAGCAACAGCTGCCTGTATGAAAATGACAGAAAATAACTTTCTTTGGAAAGAAAGATTACTTTATCAGTACTATGAATATTTATCTTTTATGGAAAGAATACCAGTCACCTACTATGCTTGCTGCTAAGACCAGTACTCCTACCAATACTTACTTGGTGCTTAGTCCTTACACATGCTCCCTCTAAAATCTGAACCGTATAATTTAAAATCTGCCTTTTCGAGTAGCATTTTGATGAAACATTATTTCTTGACGTAACACAATCTCTTTTTCTTGAATAAGCAAGGATGAATCTTTCATTTCAAAGTCTTGTCCACCACCTTCTTAGTCACACATTTACAAATTCACATGTTGTTAGACATGTCTGTAAATATACAGTCAGAATATAGTGATGTATTTTGAAACATGTTATTTGAAAATGCATATCCTGTTTTAAAAGATTCGTTTCTTTACACTTATGTTTTTACTGTAAAGTTAATTAATGTTCTTAAGGATAATCAAGAAAATCAAGTTATGAGTGTTATACTGAACCTAATTAGTACTGGTTGGATGTCCTCTCTTTGCTATTAATTAATTAATTAATTTATTTATTTTAAGATCAGTTTGGACCTGGAGCATGGTGATTTTGTAAAAAACTTATTTTGCAAAACATTTATGTACTATTTGTTGGTAGAGAAAGTTGCCATTTTTAAGTGAAATGAAATCAAATATTTTAATTCCTCACATTCTAATTGTTGTGACCCATGTCACTTCTTTTAATCTGTTTATTTATTCTAAAGTTAATGCATTTAAAATTGAGTGTATTGAAGTCTCTAAAGATCTGCAGTTGACATTATATTTCTGTTCCCAGTTATTGATCCCAATAGGTACTGTATCCATTTGGAGAATCTGGTATTTTTTTCTGAGATTATTGTGATTCTGCTGCAATCTTTGTCAGCAGAGTTGCCGGAGCTGAAAAACATGAAGGGTTTTTTTTCTGCTCATACACAAAGAAATAAAGTTTTTGAATTATGAGTTTACATAAATTACTTGGGATCTAGTGATCCAAGAGGCAACTCCCTTCCCATGGCATAAGGCTATACTGTAGCTAGTATCTTAGAATCATAGAGTAGTTTGTGTTGGAAGGGACCTTTAAAAGGTGTCTAATCCAATCCCCTGCAATGAGCATGGACATCCCCAAATAGACCAGATTTCTCAGAGCTCTGTTCAAGTGGACCTTGCATGTTTACAGTGATGGGGCATCCACTGCCACTTTGGGTTATGTGTTCCAGTGTTTAACCACCCTCATTGTAAAAAATTGCTTCCTTATATCTCATGTAAATCTGCCCTCTTTTTATTTAAAACCACTACCCTTGTCCAATCACAACAGTCCCGGCTTAAAACTTTGTCCCCATCTTTAACTACTGAAAGACCACAATAAGGTCTCCCTGGAACCTTCTCCATTCTGAACAAACCCAACTGTCTCAGCCTGTCTTCACTGGAGAGGTGCTCCAGCCCTCTGGTGTGACCATCCAACCACTTCCTCATCCCCCAAAGAGTCCACCCATCAAATCCCTCTTTCTCCAATTCAGAGAGAAGGATTTTGTGGTGAACTATGTCAAAAGCCTCTACAGAGTCCTGATAAATGACATCTCTAGACCTTCTCTTGTCCATTGATATAGTCACTTCATCATAGAGGCCTCTAGATTGGTCAGGCAGGACCGATCATAGGTTCTAGAAGTATCTGTTCCATGATATTTTTGTAGTAGATTCCAAACACTGATTTCCCCTTGTTGTCTTGGTCTCTGACTCTTACCTACAAGTCTTCAACCTTCTCATGACTATTCCTCAAAATATTCTTCTTGGTGTAGAGTGCAACTTTAGTATTTCAAGAGGTATAATATATCTAAAGTCTAAAGTGAATCTAGAATAAGTGCACGGAAGACAAATTTTTAACACAGCATTCATCAGGAAGACTCTTCACAGTTTTTTAAAGTGAGAAATTACAAGTGGGAGAAAAGAAATCTTTGACAATTACCCTTGAGGGCCATGAGGCTTTTTTTTTTTTTTGTGAATATTACTTGAAAAATGAGATACAATTTAATAGGTCCCACAGTCACAGGTCAGTTCTAGCAGTTATGCAGCTGGGTTCCCTTTGCTGTCAGGATGTGAAGGGAGGAGCTGGATGTAAGCTGGTCTCCCTGTTCTTGGTTCATGTGAGAGTAGAGTGTGAGTGTATGTGCTGAGAGAGTATGACTAGTAACTGCCTATACCTAACTAAATAAATCATTCTCTTTAGAGGAGTGGGGTAAAGAAAAATTTTAACATAAGCCTTTATGTAGTCTCATCTCTAAATATACAGTTGGACAAATACAGGATTATTACCACTGTCATGGATATTTTTTGTAAGATTTTAAAGGTTAGGATGATAGGCAAGCCATTGACTTTCCTTTCAGAATGTAATATGTGTTAAATTATATATAATTGCTTGGAGCATACAGTAAAACTCTTGATAGGAAAAACTGAAGCCTTTGCTGGTTGCCCCAAAAGCTTTTGCTGTTTTTGACTGCAAAGGTATCTTGATATCAGACAGATTGCTCTGAAAATAAAATATTTATGAAAAAAAATTCCTTTCATATAAGGTAAAGCCTGTTTATACAAGAAAGGACTTAACCAAAATAATTTAATAGAGTCATACAGTTTCTGATCCCGACTGCACTGATCCTGAGAATTGTTGGCTTTCAATTACTTCAGTGGGTGGTAAATGCACTCATGATTTTAAGAGCTGTACATTTGCCAAATATCATAAATATATAAAAGAGATCTACTGTATATGGAAGCACAAGTTTTTATTGCCAGGCACTTCATCACTTGGACTATTCTCACGGAAAACATGTTCATCCATCTAGGAAACTGAAGCCAGCTGAAAACTCTGATATAGGGAGTGGGAAATATCTCCTGTGAATTTAATTTTTTTTAAGTTAGTTCTCTGTTTCAAGTTATTTCACTCATTTTAGATACCCATCCCTGTTTTCCTCGCCATTTTGGTCCTCATTTTATTAAGAAGACATTATTTGGAAATTCCATAATTATTATTATGTATTTTTGCATGATCTAATGCATATAAATAATGTTTGGGGATTCTTTTTTTTTTTTTTTTTTTTGAGAAGCTTGTGACCATGTAATATTACAAAGGCAAGGATCAGAAGTTAGACAAAAGCAACAGAGAAACAGAACATTTTTGGTGGTTTATAGCAGGGAGTCTTGTAATGGAATTGGATGCTTGGATCCAGACTCATCTGTTGGTCTTAGAGCTGAAGACACAGTATAATACTTCTGTTGCACTTGAAATTTTATTTAATCATTTACTTGAATGAATATAATTTTCTTTATTGTTTAATAAAGTTCAGCTAAGTTCAGCAGTTTTTAGGTATTGCAAAAAAACACTGGAAACTAAAAAATATTATTACCTGAATATGACTTTTCCAAATATTGTTTTAGATAGCATCCTACTCACTCAAATTAACATCTAATAAGAATGATTTACCATTTTCCTTACACATGATAATAAATAAAATATGTAGGGAAAGAATGGCAGCATAAAAGGTAATCAGAACTGTTTTAGAAAACAAACACATGCCATCACCCAAAAAATAATATCTTCAGTTTACACCTGTGTTGAACAGAGTTACCTGAAGTGTACCAGCTCTTCATGAAAATAGTATGTTATAAATCACCTTTCTCAGCTTTTCTCTAACATCTCTAAGGAGCTTGTGAAACTTCAACAACTATTGCTCCCCTATTGTGTTTTAATGAAGATGAAAAATAGCATTACTATCATACCTGTGTATAGGTGATTCATTACCAGGAAATTTTGCCTTTTGTCTTCAGAATCCTGCTCTAATGACTCAAAAAGAAAAAGATGGTTCCTTCAACAACAATGACAAAGGCCTAATGACTTTAGAATAGTTACTCTCTGATGGTAATATTAAGTGCAAGAAAGTTTAACAGAAACTGGTCTTTAGCAAGAGATTCATTGGCTATACCCTATTTTGTAACCTATTAAAATGAATTGCTATATCACCTTTTTCTAATATGTAGTACAACAGTTTCAACTACCAAAAAAGGATAAAATAATAGTGTAAAAATCAGATATGCTATGATTAAAATTGGACCAGGGGTTCATTTTTACTTTATATCTTCTATATTTTGTATTAAGGAAAATGATTAATTGCTAATATAACTCTAAGTGATTTTAACATCTATCCTAGAAGTATTACAGGTGTTTCAGCCTGTTCCATTTATTAGAGAATTTTGTATTTATCTCTTGAGTATCTTCCTTCAAAAGGGTTATCTACTGCATTTCTGCATCATATCCAGCATCAATCACTTTGATTAGGGTCTCACTCCACAAAGTGAACAGCTTTTCTTCCATGGCAGCTCCATATGTTTGCTGCAGCTGTTACAGTTTCCAGGCAGAATGTGACCGTACTCTGTTCAGAGTTTGTGTCCCTGTCAAAGAGGCAGGAAATTATTCCTCTCTGCTTTGATTTGCCTCGAAGCTGAGTGGCTTGAAATCTGTCCTGCAGCTAGACTAGACCTGCCTACAAAAACATACATGAATTTGCATCTGCATTATGTTTCACAGCTAGGACTCCTATCAAGGTTTGTTCCCACAGCATTCTTTGAGTACCAGGTCAAAGAAGTTTTATTACTGGAGAGGTTACTCCATGGAGGTTTTAACATGGATATAATGTTAGAAGACTATTTTAAGTTGCAGACTCGTTTCATAATAGCTATAAGCCTGAAATATACTGAAATTTATTACCGATTTTATGATTTCTGGATCAGGAAAATATTTCTCTTTTTTTGATTAATATTGTTTTATCTTGCATTTAGGTACTACGTAGAGCTACATAATACAGTACACTGTACTACACCACAGTAGTTGTACTACCACAGTACACTGATTGCAGTGCAAAGAATGTACCAGTTAGGAGATTCATCTCTATTTGAAGAAATATTATGTATTTCCATGAAGGGCACCTTGAAGATCACCAGCTCACTATGGTTTAGTTACATCTAAGATGAAACAGAGAACTCAGGTTATTAAAACATTCTAAAACATATATATTAAAACATATATGTGTGAATTTGACTCAAATTCCACATGAATAAGGGGAGATGAATGCAGTTGACAGTATTATAGGAACTTTATTCTCATCCTGAAAACATCCATATAATTGTTCAGCAAATAGGCATTGCTACGTCACTTTTCATTTCTCTTGATTAGCTGTCTGCAAAAATAAATATGCAATGGATCATTACTTTTTGGTGACCAAGAACACAATTTGACATGTCTTAAATAAGCTTTTAATGAAATCTGCAATAGTGCACATGTTCAGATGACAAGTATTTTAGAAAGCCCTGTGGGTCCATAAACACAGGTTGACAATTAAGGTCCGGCACAGGTGAATGGATGCAATGTATTCACTATAGAGTGTGAAAAATGACTTCAATATCAGAGTATCTTATTGCTCATTCATCATCTGCGTCTGTGATTGCACATTGCTACTCTGGTTTTAGCAATTCCAGTTGTTGGAGAGGCAGATTGTTCCTGCTGCTACCAAGTACACTGTTTCTCTGTGTGTGACTTCAGGGTGACTGTAAGTATTGAGCTGCCACAACACAGAATTTTCCTCTTTTCTACCAAGAAAGAAAAGCAGAAAGCACATACAGACTATCAAAAATATGCACCATGGCAGCAATACACAGAGTCTTAAAGGAGCTAGGACTGTTGAGAAAATAAAACTAGGTCAATTAAAAATCATTCTCAAAGTACAAAACACCATCTAGAATTTCGAATTGATTGATAAAGGTCTTTGTCAGATAGTTTTGTTCCGTCCTTCTCACAAAATGAAAATTGTGGCTCAATATAAAAAAAAAAAGGTACCTTTAAACATTTTTCTTTCTCCTAATATACAGAAAACAGACATCTAAAATCAGAAGCAGCAATATTTGTGTTTTGGTTTTCAATTTTCTGAAGAGATGCTTAGCCTTTTCACTGAAGGCAGAAATATTCTATCCTATTTCAAGGTCAAAATAACTTTTTGTTGTTTTAGTAGAGAGGTTTTCTAAAAAAAATTCCTAATTATTGCAAGAGGATTTTTCCTGAGCTGCTGGAGGGGAGTAGGAAAAGTAAATTTATTATCTGTATGAAGATCCTTGTCCAACAAAGCACTTAACTTTAAAGTGTGAATAACACCACAGGTTTCAGAGAAACTTCTTGAGTGTTTAAGTGCTGTTCTGAATGAGGTTATAGAGGGGATATTTTTAATAACTAAATTAGCAGAGGGACATATTTAGCTTTAGTAGGGCTATAAAAATCATCCGTTGTGCTCTCCACTCCTCACCCACCCCTTTCCTTAGTCATTAAGTGCTGAAGTGAGGGCTCTTGTTTTTTAAGTGTGGAATAGGAAATCGGTGGAGGGAAAACACGTTTAAAGCACTGGAGAGTGGGCAAAAGCCCATCTGGGGAATGGTAAAGCACTGGTGCCGAGTATTACCCTTTGGTTTCAAGGAGATCTGGTCCTTCAGCAATAATTGCAGTCTGGCAGCGCTATGTCATGTGAAAATCTAATTTCTCATTCCTCAGGGACATTAAATGCTTACAGATTTTTACCGGCTATAAAAAAGTTCATGTTCCAGGTTCAAATATTTGAAGTCTATCTAAAAGTATCATCCCTTTGTAACTATGACATAGATGACATTAGGAAATCACACTTTGTAAGTCAGTTGTGGTTATTAGCTTGGACCTCAAATGCTTCATGTGGCAGGCTCCTTCCCTAATTCAGACTTGAGAGCATTTTTGAAGGAGTAGACACTGTGTATCACTTGTTAGTAGAGAATCAAAATAGCTGTATGATAAGCATTTTCAGAATGTAATTAATGTTTATTTTGTCTAGAAATCATAAACAGTGAGAAAAATATTGCACTGTGTATGAATCATTGCAGACATCACCATAGAATCTAAATGTTCTCTGGTCATTTTTGCCAATTAAAAATCTGATTACCTGTATTTTACTCTACATGCTGTTACTTAGGAATGTTTTAATATCAGTGAGTCAAAATCTAGTCATAGAGACACAAAAAGAGGAAGGATTTTCTACCAGATTTTCTAAAATATCGATAGTCTATTGATGTATGTTAAATTCTTATATTTTTATTTTCTTTAAAAAAAAAGCAAACTTAATTTAAAAGTAAATTTATTCTCATCTTACATGTGCAAAAAGTCGATCAGTTCCCTCATATTTGTTCAACAGAGTGCTTTAATTGTACTCACTTTAAGAAGTAGGATGTCATTTGGTAGTAGATGAGGCTCTTTTAAAGCTTTCCAGACTAGAAACAGATATATATACTGTGATATAGAACACGTATATATAAACAGATATATACAACCCCACACAACAGCTAAGGTGGTTCTTCATTGGGATCAAATATAAAATATATCGATTTCTTGATTTATTGTATACAAAAATCTTTGTACCAAGTATTGTACTTGTGACATAATATTTGAATTAAACAAACAAAAATCTAAATTAAGACAGACAGGAACAATGAGGCAAGGCTGCTTCCAGATTAGACATCATAGATCCTAGATTCAGGAGTGGTGGTTACCATGAGGGCTCCATAGGTCTCAAGCCCTTGGATCCTGTATCACTTGATATAGCATCTTAGCAATATTTTATTTCATGTGCTTAAATGAATTCTCAGTAGCTGTAATAAATCCTTTCCTTTTTGGCAGGGAATAAGATGATTCCCTAATATTGATTCAGTTCCCTTGAATATTCAATGCAAAATCACTGGAGATTTGTTAATAGAAGAATTAACATGTACCAAAAAGGAATTGCATCAGGGAGATTATATTTGCTAATAGATTTTTTTTCCTGGTACACTAAATTTTATTCTTTCTCTATAAATCTTTATTAAATACTGCCAATTCAGCATCTTTAACCTGATTGTTTAATTTGCATGCTTTGCCTTTGTGATTGGATTACAGTTTGTTGTACTTTATTCTTTATTATTAGCTCTGTGGATGTGTAATTATGCATTATTACTTAACATTCAATTTACTTTGATCAGTATTTGAGTATAAGGTCTTGCACTGGGGCAACAATAAACAAAATATTTTTTTGCTTCTGCAAGTCCTTCTGCAAACCTTCAGCTCAGCCTCTGTAATTATGGAAAAAATTAACTTGCTCATGGCATATTACTGCTGCAATAATTACAGTCAGATGAAGAAATTGAAAAAAGTTTGATTCATATCTGAATTGGCTATATCATCTTATGGTCAGTTGGTGACATCATTTATGAGCTGATTAAAGACTCCTAAGCTTTTGCATCTCCCGTTTTCACTCACTTCGCCATTAATGAAATTGTTTTCAAAATTATAATTATCAATCTGACTGTATATAATTTTTTAAGACAAAGCAAGGAGTCAAATTCGGATTTTTTTCATGGAGAGTATTACTAAAATAAGATTATTTTTTTAAAAAAATTTGTTTTTAAATTGCTATCAGTTTTCAAAATTATAGAAAACTGAACTATACTAATTGGATGTCTTTTGCGTTTCCCCCTGATATCACTAATTAAAAAAAATAGAAAAAATGCAGTTACAATTTTTTTTTCCTCTTTCACATTTTCAAACAAGATAATTAGAAACCTATTAATTCTTTTCCTCCCACTTCTTTAACTTGGATTAATATTTGACATAACATGGGAACAAAACCTTTTTTTTTAGTCTAAACTGAGTACTACAGTTTAGAAGAGACTTGCAGAGAACTATTGGCAAATATAATAGAATATTGCGAAAGTAAAGATCACAAAAAACAGGCTAAATTTTCTACTATTTCTCCCAGCTAGTTTGTTATAGAACAGTGATTAGAATCACAAAATCACAGAATAGTTAGTGTTTGAAGGGACCTCTGAAGATCATCAAGTCCAACCTCCAAGTCAAAGAAACAAGTCAAATGGTGAAAAAATGAAAATAAATTGTTTGAGTCAATGAATTATAATTATTATCATTAAATAGTTTTAAGAATAAGACCTTATTAGCCAAAATAGCAATTACCTCAAATCTGAACACACAATCTTAATTTGAAAATTCAAAATAAACTGTTAATTTATTTTAAGTAGATTATTATTATATGAAGACATTGGTCATTTAATGAGGAATCTTAAAAAATGTATTAATTTTGATGTCAAATTTTCAAACATCTTTTAGTATATTCTCAAGGAGATCAATTTAGCATAAAGAAACAAATAGAAATTGTAATAAAATAGACAAATAGAAAATTTACCTAATTGCTGCAGTAGAATGAACTAAGGTCTAGCTTAGTATAAATAAAATGAAAAGCTATTAGGGAGATAAATAACTGGCTAATCAAGAGAATGCAAAGTATTTATATTAAGAGTTCTCCAGATAGGGACTACTAATGAAATTTTTCAAGGATATTTTTCGAGATTCATCCTCATTAGTATGTTGATTAATGACATTACAGAAAGAACAAGAAATATGCCAATGGGGACTTTGGTAATATTGAAGAGAACTGGGGCAGTTCATAGGTAATAATCAGCAAAAATGGTACATTCAAAAAGCTCACCAATTAGAGGTGGCAGTTCAGGAAACAGCTCTCATTCAATCAGTCTCTTATGGATGACCAAACTGCAAATATTATATACCTTTGGAAAAGTCTACACTGATTTTAGGCATTGATAGGGCCTCTTTTATAGAATTGTTTATATTCCAGTCTCTGAAGTTAAAAAAGAGAACACTGTCTCTTCACAGTTAGCCACAAGAACAAGAAGAGGGGCAATGGGTACAAGTTGGACTGGGACAGGCTTTGTCTCAATATAAGAAATAGATTTTTACAGCAGGAACAATCAGTCACTGAAACAACCTCCCCAGGGACATAGAATCATAGAATCATAGAATCATAGAATCATAGAATCATAGAATCATAGAATCATAGAATCACAGAATCATAGAATGGTTTGGGTTGGAAGATCATCTAGTTCCAAATCCCCTGCTCTGGGTGGAGACACTTTCAATTAGACCAGGTTGCTCTATCCAACCTGGCCTTGGACACCTCCAGGAATGGGACATCCACAACTTCTCTGGGCAGCCTATTCCAGTGCCTCAACATCCTCACAGAAAGAATTTTTTCCTAATATCTAATCTAAACTCAGCCTTTCAGTCTGAAGCCATTCCCCCTTGTCCCGTCACTACAGGCCCTTGTAAATAGTCTTGCCCCATTCTCTCCTGTAAGTTTTCTGCAGGTACTGGAGAGCTACAATTAGAACACCCTGAAACCTTCTCTTTTCCAAGAATGGTAGTCTCCATTGCTGCTTTCCACTTATGTTGTTAATTGTCTTCTTTTAAAACATGCACTCTTAAGGCAAGACAAAACCCATTGGAAATGGCAGGGAAAACTACTCTATTGCTACAACAATTCTGGTCTTTGTCTTCCTGTTTTGCCTGAAAGCCCTTTTGTTTATATAACTGGGCACTGAAAAATGTTTAGACAAACTAAAAGAATGGGTCTGATTATCTAGTTTAATCTCAAATAAATTTCTGAGCCTAATCAATGAGTCATGTGGCATTAAGATGGATGGTAGTTTGTTTGCTCATTTTTAAAGAGTCTTCTTCAGTATCTCTTTTGAGAACATTTACTCATGTTTCTGGAAGGAAAGATATTCATTGCAGGTCATGTTAAGAGGAAGTACTTGGAATTCCTTGCAGACTTGATCTCAAAACTACATCTGAAAGTCAACTCTGGATTTAAATAACAAAGCTGTAAAGTCTGTTGTCTTCAGATACAACTAAGGCAAACTGGTGAATGTTTAACAGTTTGCTATAAAACCTGTGAGATTAAGCAGCATCATTAGGTCTAGCCTTCTGTATTGACTCTTGTTAAGTGACTGTCTACAAGAAGTAAGCAAATACAAATCTGAATATTGATGCTGTCTAGGCAGAGCCATTTTGCAAAATAAGAACCAAAATAATTTAGTCTGAAACTGCTAACCTTAGAGATCATTTCTGTTCTGAAATATTAAAGTTTAGGGAAGATATTAAGGAACAGTTCATCTTTAACTTTTTCTAGTACAGAGCAATAAATAGCCTGACAAAGAAAATGGGTTTTCCAGCTAACTAGAAACATGGATTTGTACAATCACTGACTGGAAAAGCCATGTGTACTATCTATAATTTTGTGTCATTCACTATTGGTAAAACTCTTTATGACATATAAGTATGTGTCTTGCCTGAGGTTGCTGTGACTGAGAAAACCTTCATCATAGTATTTCAATTTGGCATATATTCTGTTAGTGTTCCTGTTGTAGTCTGCAGCATTTCTATAGGTGATCATCCTAAATTTACTTGGATAGTCCTACGTTGGTGATTAGCTAGGAGTCTTTAGAATAGAAACAACATCAAAAAAATCCTAGCCCTAACATCTTGTACATGCCTGTATCAAAACCAGTGAGTATTCTTTGGATGTAGTTTGTACCTCTTATTTTGAGCTTATGAGCAATGAAGTCAATGTACATTGTTGTAACAAAACTTACCATTTTTAGGGAAAAAGAAAAAATTATTCAATCAAATCCATGCCTTCATTGTCATATTATAAAAATAGTTTAAAACTGTAAAAATGAAAAAAACCCAAAACTCTTCAACAATATTAAATTTCCACACTTAAGGTGGAAAAAGTTCCTTTTAATATTATTGAACAAAAAAATCTTTAGTTCAGAAAATTACTTTAAATCATGTCCAAACTAATATTGTTTCTTTCTTTTTTTTTCCTCTCCATTAAGCATAATCTCTTTAGAGATGACTACCATACACATTTTTGCAGGGGTTATATATACATCATTATATATATGCAGGTGCACCCACACAAATGCACACATATCCCTACGTATTTTTAAAGGCCCAGACACTTTTCCTTCCAAGTTACTATTGCTAAGCAACCAGTTTTTCCTGTCTGCTGTTCTAATGAAAAATGTACTTATTAGAGCTGCGTGAAATCTCCTGAGAAGTCCTTGTGGTCAGTCTTGGAGGGTTTCAGTCACAGGCTTTTTAAGAATAATTGGTGGCCCACTGTTTGTATCCTATGCAGTTGTTCAACAAGCTCTCTGCACCTGCCTCTTGGTAATTTTAGTGACTGCAAAAATAATCTTGAATGGCTTAAAGTTTTATCAGCAGAGTGATCTACACTGTTTTGATTCCATAAATGTGTTGGCTGACTTTATTGTATATAGATATATTTGAGTCTGCAATACAAACACTGTATTATCCAGAGAGTCACTACAAATATGATTGTTACAAAAACATATTTCCCTATTCCCTTTTACTTTTTTTTTTTTTTTAATTTTATAAACTGTTTCAGCTGTTGATGGACATGGACCTTCTCCAAAAAAGACTGAGCCAACCAAAAATTAAAATCATAGAAAAAAAGGTGTATAGTGACTGTGAAATTTTTGTTAAAGTTTTCTTTGAAGTCTGTTAATTCCTTGACTTGACATATGTGCTAGTCCCTCCCAGAAATACAGTATTTTTTAAGAAATATGTAAATGTGTAATTTGCTAAAGCAGATTTAGACCATGAAAATTTGGAAGTCTACAAAAAATAAAATAAAAATTAAAATAAAATTCCTGTCAATATATTTATTTACTAAGGTTTTTTTTTTTTGTCTATTCACAGGAATTCTGATTGCTTAGGTAATACTAATTAACACAGAAGCATCCAAAAAGTTTCTATAAAGTGTTGATAGCTCATGCTTGTTTTTTATTACACCAAGAGGAAAAAAGTCTCTTTTCCTAGGGACTACAGACCACAAGCCACATTAGCACTACTCTTTATGATCAAGGTCCTATTCAGTTGCTATTTAAATAGGTGGCAATTCCTACAAATAAATTAAAAACCCAAATCTATTAAATATGATGACTATATGCTCCGGGTTTATATCAGAAAATCCCACCTATTACTCTTAAGAAGTCCTATTAGCTGCCTAATAGTTACAGCTGTACTTTAGGGTAGTTTGTTTTCCTCTGGAAAACATTTGGATCAGATAACTAAGTGCCACAAAATACCTAGACATACCACAGAGCTCGAAAGATTCAGACTGACTAAAAACCAAAAATGTTTAGGAGAGCCTTCATATAAATCTTTTGACTGCTACAGAAAAAGGTAGATAAGTGGTAGAGTAACAAGAACAGGAAAAAGCTCTCGCATTGTTCTTAAAAATACAGACCAAGATCATCCACCTTGGGAATTTAGACTCAAAAAATCAGCTCTTAAAAATTATCATGTCTCATTGGCTGCTTCAGTGACATCTATATTTAGACTCTAGATCTGAAGGAATAAGTTTTTTAAATTTGTGATTCTTCACAGTGGTCCAGTTACAAATCCTCAGTTATCTCTGCAGTATGTTCATGGGCTCCTCCTGATCTCTCATAAGGGACCTATTTAGTTCTGCACAGGATTTCTCAGTTCCCATGCAAACCTGATCAGCTTTTGCTGGCAGAGTAGTTTCCACACAACAAGTTTTTAATTAGAAGATGTTGACATTGTAAACTTTTCAAACTGGAATAATTTTCCTGGTAACATCTCTTTGTGGTAGATGATAACAACTTTGAAAAATGATCATTCCTGGTGTATGAACTACTGTGCCCTGTTCTATGACCTCCACTGAGCCATTCTGTGATGGAGAATAAGCCATTTAGTGACTGTGGATGAAATGCTGAATGTCTCCAAGCATCAGTTTCTCTGTATTTAAAAAGAGAATCCAGATTACTTACCCACTGTTGTGTAGTATATTCAGAACTCTGGACTAAAACATGCTGTACAAGTAAAAGTGTTACATTTGCTATCACTGCATGTATAATGGATTCACCACCACGGCACAGAGAATGGAAAGTCACTTGTAGTAGCAATTTCAAAGGAAGGTAGTGCTTTTATTAGGCTTTTAGGAGATCAGGACTTCCATTTACCTTCTTCGTAACCAATTTTCTAAATGCTACCATGCTGTGATGTCCACGTCAGACCTATTATGTAAAAAAAAAAAAAAAGGAAAAAAAAAGGGACATACTACACATTAGTAATAATTTTAACTGCAATTCAAATCTACCTGACTGTTTCTTGGATGAAAATCAGAAAAGCTACTTTAGTGGCAGTAAGTAAATACTTAGGATTTACTCAGATTTAAATACTTGGAATTTTTTCACAATAATAATTTCAGCATCCATGCTACTTTTAGCTGTTTCCGTGTCAAGAAAACAACAATCTATTTTTATAAGCAGCCTGCAAGATTTTTTGAAAATACAAATTCCAACATGCCTTTCTTTTAAAATAATTTAAAAAATATTCTTTTGCTTGTTTCTTGATTAAAACAAAGATATATCTGAAATTTGTTGTATGTTATGTTTTCTATCAAGTTAGAAACTATTACAGATTTACAAATTGTACAGTGCACCACTCTACAGTATACTACAATAGTTACACTGCATTGAAAATGAGAAAGCACATATTCTACTGTTTCAAATGTGTTTTTTTTTTTAAACAGTGCCAAACAGTGTGTATGTGTATGAGGGGAGGAAGGAGAGGGTGTCATCCTGAGGCTACCAGGATGTGTATAGTAATTTAATTTTTAAATAATGCTTTATGTAAATACAGGTAATTTTTTAGCAATTTTGTCCTGTCATTTAGCCATTACGCTTAGCTATATAATGTTATATTTCTTTTATCAATTGAAGTGATTAGCTGGAAGAATAAAAATGCCTTTGGACTTAGAAACAATTGTACCTGCTGCTTATTTATGACAGGTGTAGTGTTAGCTAAGGCTTTGTCTGAAGAAAACATCAAAATCTGTTGTTACAGTGGCATACAAAGAAAAATGCAGGAGTAAAGGAAAATTTTCATTTTCAATAGCTAAAGAACTCAGTTATTTTTTGGCTACTGGAATAATAAAAACACTGTATAAACTTCTGAGGTTTCCTAAAGTTTGTATTTAACAAATTTAAGTGTTGCTACTTATGTAATTAAAATTTTAATTAAATTTATAATTGATCTAATTTTAATTGTGACTTCCTTAATGTCTATTTAGTTTTTTTTATATCATGTAAGTATTTGATATACTGCAAAGCACAGAATCCGTCTCAAATCTCCACATTACTGAAATGCCAATATGTGCTGCTTTTCAGTTCAGGGAATACAACAAATGCAAGGAACAACATATTGTATATAAACAATTACATATTTTTGCTTTCTGAGGATTCTGATGTTGCTAACCATATTGCAGCAAGTTACACAGGTCACTTAATCCACCACTGAAATGCAAAGGGGCAACTGCTCAGGAACACATAGCAAAATTTTGTTTCTTGCGCTGCCAAGCAGAGAATACTGCGTTCAACTGAGATTGCAAAGGGAGCTAGGAAGACAGGAGGTAATTACTGGAGGTATCTCGGGAATAACACTTTTAATCCTGTGAAAAGTGTTAAGGGACACTCAGTGACCCACATGGTTAAAGTGCCCATCACACCTATCCCCCAGCTAGAGGCATTTTCCTCAAAGCAGTTGTTTGAACGGTTTTTTTGGTGGACTCAAGCTAAAAGCTGTGTCTTCTGTAAATTTAGATTGCATCTTGGCCTTTATATCTTCACAAACTCATGAAATCCATCCAGGAACCCATGAAATTTATCTTGACTTTGGGTGTACAGTGAGAATATATAAATTGGTTATAAGGTAATACTGCTTTGGGTTTGAAGTGACATTAGGATTTGTCTACATTAATGCAATTGTGAAAGTTAACCCAAATTGACTAAAGTCGTGAATTCAGAGTATCATTAATTAAAGTAGATTAGTTTATTCACATCCTGAATAAATTAAATTAAACTGAATGCAAGCCCTTTTTAATTCTGAATGAGAGTGTCCAAGCAGAAGTTTAATATAGTTTAACTAATCAATTTTTAAAGTTAATTCTGATTGATCTTGATAGGTGTCCATGACAACGAGACATGCAAAGGTGGCTGTCTGTTTGCATGGGTGAATTCATACAGAATCTCAAAGCAATAAAATCAAGTAAACAAAATACAAATTTGTTCATTTTACACTTTCCATTTCAAGAAGTTTACTGATTAAACATTGACATAGATGTGGCCAAGATAAAAGAGTTCCATGTTTCCAGAGATACTAAGTTTCTAAGAATAATGAACCTTTAAGGTCAAACTCTATGTAAGAAAACATTATTCACTTTTGTGTGTGGATCAATCTCGCTAAGCTTCCTACTTCCTCTAGTAGGTGTGTTAGTCTACAGAGTAATCCTCCATGTAGAAAACCTTGAACAAGGTAGCACTGTACACAGTACAAAAAAACCAAACAAACTTGAAAATGCATCATACACACACTATTCCTTGCAAAAAATCTGTCCTCAGTGCTGCAGCTACATCTTCAAATGAGCTGGGGAAAATTAGAGGTGATAAGAAGTTGAGGTTAAAGGACAAAATAGATTGCAAGACTGTTTATAGCCTGTTTATTTTTAATTTCCCATTTAATTTGCAATATATTTTCCCTTTCTAGCTTTTACTGTTGAAAAATTTCTTTCACTGTGCAAATTGTCATATTTCCAGCCCAATTGGAAGTGCACTTCCATTTCCTTGCTATAAATGGTCCTTCATACTTATGTGGTGACATACACATTTTTTTATTGCAGTTTTTACTTTCTGAATAATATTAGTTATTATTCATGATAATAATTGTCTATTTGTTCAGAACATTTTTTTCAGCTAAAAAAAAATACTGAGGAAGCAAACCTTATATCCTGCACAGTTAAACTAATAAAAATGTGTGGAGTTTAGAATGGAATGAATGATTTATTTTGCTAGAATGTTTTCTGCTAATCTTAAATTCATCATTCCTCTCTGATGCAACACCTTACAGCAATGAAATGATGGACACAAGAAATTTACTCTGAATGATTGCAAATTTGAGCTAAAAATATGGACCATTTCATGTAAAAATGGAATATTGTCATATACAAATTGATAAACTGCCAAAAATAGAGTGAGAGAAGGAACTCTTTGATTTCTAGGCAGAATGTTAATATTCTGTACATTGGGATCACTTAATCATTAAAAATAACAGTAATGTGTAATGTGAAAAGTTTAACATTCAAGAGTGTGAACAATGGGAAAGGTCAGATATCTAATTACTGAGTTTGTCATTGCCTGGAAGGATTTGTAGGATCAGTATTGGTAAAATCTGTTTTCATATTGATTTTATGACTGGTCCCAGTTTTTCTTTCTGTATTTGCCAAGTTTCTCACTGGGTATTAGATCATACTTAGACTTCTTAAGAAAAATGTAATCTCACAATCCAGGGTTAAAATGTCAGTTAGATAAAAGTGAAAAAAAATGTTAATACTTTTCTTTTTAATGGAATCAGATAGCATAGAAATCAATTTTTAGCCTTTAGCCTCTGCAGTACATTTGCCTTAGAATTATATAATGTAAACTGTATAAGAGAAGTGTTAAGCTGAAATGAAATTCTGAAGTTTCACCTGGTAGTTCTCACTACTGAAATTTAGGCCATATTAGCCTAATAGTGCCATATTTCTGTAATTTTTTGGGGGCAATCTGATTTTCTAAGACTATGTTTCTACTATATATATTGGGACAGTTACCAGCTTCTATCTCTTGAAGCAATGTCTGGGTTGCATCCTGTTCTCATTCAGGCAAGAGCGGATAACATACAATCTTACTTCTGTGCCTTGATTTCTGTGGAAAGCACACAGAGAAGTGTGGGCTCAAAGCGGTCACAGCTCGTGGAAGAGTTCAAAATTTTGGAACAACAGATCTATATTTGCTGTACAGGTTTAATAAACTCTTCCTGCCTTCAGAAGGTGACTTTTATAAGTTTTCGGTCTTACTGTTTCCAGAGCATTGAGAGACTGGGGTCTGTAGCAATTAACTGGTTAGGCTAATTAGAGTCTTTCTTGTCCAAGGTCTGGGAAATGTTATTTCAGGAAAAAAAGTCATAATAGCTTTCATGCTAAACTTTCAGTCAATAGGAAATGTTGAATACAGAAATCAGAGGTGACATCTTAATGCATTTTGGTCCTTGAGGGTCTTCAGTATAGAACTTGTGAGTGTAGAAATGCGTTGTGCTGTTGGGTTGCCTCTATTTAGGCACCTAAATTATTTCTTTTAAAAATGGAATAGAGATTATGTGTCGATTCTAAACCACAATGGGAGTTTAGTACTACTTTTCTTTAGTCCTCTGAACCGCTGCTATCACCTGAAAGCTTCTTGGTTCACAGCACTAACCCACGCTGTGGGACATGTGGACTCTGCTCCCTGCACTATGAGAGGCCAAAGCCCACAGCTGCCCCCTCTTTGCTCTGAGCTGGGAGGGCTCACTCATAATAATGGGTGATTATGTTTTTTAAGGGCAAGAATGCAAAATATGGTGTGCCAAAGCCAAAACTCACAAAGAAACATGACATCCAAGTTTTCGAGTTTTCACATCAGGAGTCAGTTTTGGAGACTGCAAATGGATTTTATCTGACAGTTTTAATACACACAGTCCAGACTTAAATGTGTACACTGAATGTTTAGGTATGTGTTGAACTTCTTGTCAAATGCTTCCCTTTAAGTAAAAATAAATAGTTTTAAATTATCTGCAATATCCTTCAGAGTCATTTAATCTGGTGTAATCTCATATAAAATCTGGGTTTGTGTGCACTTTATTATCTCATTAAAGAATAGTTAAAACAAGGACAGCAGCTATTTATTTTTTGGAGCTTTAATCATAATAGGAAAGGTTAAGCACTTAATATATTGTTCAGGATGACGAGAATTGGTTTTCAACCTTATTCTATTTCCATTTTCACAAAGAGAAAGAAAATGAAAGTTTACAAGAGAGGTTATGTCAAATAGACCAAAATTATATCAAACCTTGATGGTATATGGAGCCAGAAATTTTCCTGAATAGGAATACTAAGAATTCCTTAGAGGTCACAGAGTACTAGGCCGAAAATAAGGTATTAGAACTAATGCCCTATGTGCTTTGATAGGTGACTGCAATGTAATAGCCCCTGTGAGACAATTATTAGGCAAAACCATTTGAAGCAGTTTTGTTGTTGCTCTGTCTTACAAAACAAATTAGATTGCAGCTGCCTAAGGGATCTAGACAATACCAATGTAATCACATATTTCTCTGTTTTCTCTTTCAGTTCTGACCAAAAAGGCTGCAGATGTACTCAGAGATCTGTTCAGTAGTAATTAGATTAGCATGGTAATTGGACTGTAACTCCATTTATTCATGCAAATGAAGACTAATCTATTTTTCAACCTTTTGTTTGTTTGTTTGTTTTAGCAAATAGAACAGTTTATTAAGTATCATATGTAGTTGACTCTTTTTTTTCCCCCAGGTGTCAGATTTGTTAATAGGTGAGAAATTTTCCTGAAGCTTAAAGGTTATATCATTGTATGTGAACGTGGAATTATTTTAAAAACTTTGATCATCTTATAAATCACTTTTTTTTGCTCTTTTCTAAAAGATGGAATACTTCTCAATATGAAAGTAGAAGCATATAGTGAAACGTATAAAATGTATAAAAATATCAGTTTGGGATTCTGTATGAGGCAATATCGTTTTTCCTTGGAATTTTTTCATTTTGGCTATTATCTGCTCATCCTGCAGATGTATCTCACGTCCCACAGCTAACATTATCTAATTCATTGGGTTTTTCCAATTCTATTTTGGTTACCTTTTACTTAATCTAAATCAGACATATTGCTTTCCCCATTTCTTGAGTTAACAGAATGTCCTCAGTGTGACTTCCAAAGACCTGTACCTTTTTACTGAAAGGTGATCTGGTAAGCTTTAAAATAAAAGCAAATCACGTCCAGGAAATCTGATTTACTGAGCTGAACTAACAATATTCAATTCCTCTACAATATGTATTTTTTAATATGTACCTTTTATTTATTTTCCTTTATATAATTTGCAAATATATCATATGTATATAATATGAAGCAATGGATATTATTTAACAACATATAAAATGAGCTGTTAATGCATGAGGAAACATGCAAACATTGCTTATTTGATATTTGAAAATTATTCCTTCTCCTTCTTTAAGGTAAGACCAGCAATAAGAGGCCTGATGTTTTACTACAGTTCCTAATGGATCCTAGTAAAAAAAAGGTAGTCCATGAGGTATTTGATTAAACTACTATTTAAGGGAGCTATAATAAAAAAGACAAAGAAGAGAGTAATTTACATCCCTTCAGATGCTGGAAACCCTGAGCAATGCAGCTCTGGGGCTCTACAGTCAGGGCATAGCATAGTGTGCAAATCCTGTCCAGGAAGGTATTCAGAATGTTGTGGTCTTTGGATAATATTTTCTTAGACATACATAAACCTAAGATAAAGGCAAGACTTGATGTCATTTGACTAATTGTGTTCTTCATGATTAGTCAAATAGTTCATCCAAAAGCTGCTTGGGTCAACTGCTACTTGGATCACTAACTCTGCCATGTACAAGATCTTCCAGATACAATCACTGTGTGTGCCTTTCCTGCAAGTGTGTTTTAGTCCTGAGATTCAACACTAATAGTCCTTGTTAAATTTATTGAAGTTAAAGTTTTTGTCCCTGCAGTGATGTAACATATTTAACACTGGGAACAGGAAATATATAATAAGTTATATAAGGAAGCCCAAATATGAGGGTTAGTTTAATTGATTACAACTTGAAATGGCCGGGGGGGGGACTTTTTTCCTTTTTGCATTTATGATTAGTTATCAAGTGAGAAAAAGTAAAACGATAGAGAGGATGATTACCTATTTAAATCTTAACCAGTAAGGTTGGATGTACATTTTACTATATTTTAATGTTAAATATTTTACCCAACCCTGCAGTTCATGGGATTCTGATCTGAATTCCTCCTCAACTTTGTTAGCATGTAATTATCAGTAATGTTCTATGAAGATAAATATGGGGATTTTTCCTCAGTTGACATGCATATCTATTTACATGCACACACACAGACAAACAAATTTCAACTCCAGTTGAATAAAAATGAGTTTCAAATTATGCATTGCCACCTTCAACCCATGAAGGATAGTAAAGAAAACCCATCTGACAAAAACATCTTGGATCTTTTTACCTTTTAGGGTAGGAGGACTGAATGGAAGGTACCTACTGTTTTTTTCACTAAAGTTCGTATTTGGATATATGCATGAGCTATAAAACTCATATGCCTTCAAAGTGCAAATACAGAATTCTTGCACATACAATGCAAACAAATACTTGAAGTTGTAAAATTAGTAGAAATTACAGGAAGAACTGCAGGATAGCATGTAGTTGACAAAGTTTAAACAGTGAAAGAGTTCCTGTGTTGTAGAAGAACATAATTTGTGCAAAGTGTGTTCTGTGGGTGGAGAAACAAAGTCTGTCTTCACCACAAAACTGTGACACAGTTTGATTGCCAGCTGGGAGAAGTGTTGATAAAATTTTTAAGATATTTATTTCTAGCACTGTTGAAACAGAGTTGGACATTTAGTCTGAGGTCTGTGGTATAAACATAGCTGTAGCCTTGCCCTTTTGAAAAGGTCAGGTGCAACATTTCCTAAGATGCTGGACAAACTTGCAGAGCAAAAAAGGGCAAAGAAGAAAGTTCTCAAGGGGAATGTGGGATGCACAATCAGAAACCATATGTCAGCATGGTTGTGTGGTCAGGTTAAAACAGGAGAAAGAGACATGAACACAGTAGTCTAATGATGAGCACTTTTGGTCTCAAACAGTGGAAGATGGGTAACCTCTATTGTCCAAAACAGAAGAATGGAATTTTCAGAATTCAAACCTCATGATCCCACTTTATCAGTGGTATAGGTCACCTGGCAAAGGATAAGAGAATAAACGAGTAAATACACAATGCCCACTCCTCACCTCCAGTTTCTTGGTTGTAGGAAGTTCATCAAGTACAAGTAGGATATATCACTTTGCTATTTGTCAGAGATGTTTGTAATTTTTTAAGTGCAGTAATGACTAAACTAAAACCAGGTTAATGTTTTCCCAACACACTCACTCACATGTAAATCACTACAGATCATTCCCATTTCATGCATCTTGGACATACTTAAACTGGTACTAAATGAGTGGGAACTGTTAGATTTAGCAGACATTTAATTGCTATTTCTGTGAGCAGCAAATGAGCCAGTGTTGTGGTTTAACCACAGCCAGCAACTAAGCCCAATGCATCCACTTGTTCACTCCCCCCTGGTGTGATGGGGGAGAGAATCTGAAGAGTAAAATTGAGGAAACATGTGGGTTGATATAAAGACAGCTTAATTGGTAAAGCAAAAGCCATGTATGCATGAAAAGAAAAATGAGGAATTCATTCACCAATTTTCATGGCCAGGCAGGTGTTGAGCCATCTCCAGGAGAGCAGGGCTCTATCACGTGTAATGGTGACTTGGGAAGACAGACACATCACTCTGAATGTTCCCCCATTCCTCCTCCTTCACCCAGCTCTATATGCTGAGCGTGGTGCCATGTGGTATGGAGTATCCCTTTGGTCAGTTGGGGTCAGCTGTCCCTGCTCTGTCCCCTCCTAACTTCTTGTGCACCCCCAATCCTCTCACTGGAGGGGGATGTGAGGGGCAGAAAAGGCCTTGTGCCTTTGAGCAGCACTTGTGCCAAGTGCTGCTCAATAATAGCTCAAATATTTAGGTGTTATCAACACTGCTTCCAGAAGAAATCCTAACTATAGATCCATACTAGCTACTATGAAGAAAATTAACTATCCCAGCCAAAATCAGCACAGCCAGCATCAGAGGAAATAGTTCTTCTACATACCTTAAACAGTTAAACGCACTTTTATGCGCTTTATGAAGCAGGGAGAAATTAAAATCCAGGCTTACAGCTTTGTTGAGCTGAGGTGAATACATATGTGTGTGTGTGTATATATATGTATATATATGTTTTATCACCAATGAAAACACTTAATATCACTTGAACTCTAATCATATTCCCCTCAGTTGGAGCAAGAACTACTGGAAATAAAACAACTGTGCAATTGCAGCTTTTTTTTTTTTTTCAGTGTAAAAAACTGATTATAAGGTGTGAATGTCTACTGTGCATTTTGCTTTTTGCCTAATTTATTCACTGATGAATCTGGTTTTCTGTTTAATTTGATGAAATTAGAGGGAACCAAATGATTTGTGTTAATAACAATGTAACTTCCACATTTTACAACTGATCCATCTTGGCTAATTAGCGTAGGTACGAGGATAGTTCAGTCACTGACTATAGAAGGGCACAGAGGGACCTGGCATGCTGAGTAGGAGAGGAATGCTCAAGTGCCAGGAGGTGACCAGGTGACAGATTTGTTTCTCAGATGCCACTGCTGGCAGTGCACCACTGTGGATATCCTGCCCTACGTGGGCTGTGGCACTGTGGGTACTCTGCTGGGCACAGGGCAGAAATGATCAAGAGCTTATATTAATCAAAGTGGTTGAAGAAGAAAGGAAGGTGAAATCTGAGCTTAGAGAATCTGTTTTACTCCATTTCACTGTCTGCTGAGAACACTGATTGCCTGAAGCCATACTCTGTTGGGTTAGCTGGGCCTTTTCAGCAGTGCCATGCTCCCGAGAAACTGCCAGCAGAGCCCAGCTACAACATATCTATGACCATTATATTAAACTGTACAGTTTTATCCTTTTTTTTCCCGCACTGGGAAGAAGAGAGAGCGAGGATGCTGGGACTACTTCACTCTACCATGACCTCTAGAACCACAAGCCTTTGTAATAAAAATGTCTTTCTAAAAGCTTGTACTTTGTATTGCTATACTAGAAAAACCTGCTGACAACATTTACAATGAAGGATTTTCTTTTCAGTGTTTTTAATTGTATTGGAGACATGAAAAATTCAGTTTTATCCATATACATTTTAAAATATGTTGGACAAGGTAAAATGTTTCATTGGATTTTGATTCAGAATGAAACAGAGCCCAAAATTTTTCTGTTAATAGTAGGGTTTATTTTTTCCTTTTATGCATTATCTTTCAATGCAACCTTTTTTTTTTTTTTTTTTTTCTGGTTTGGAAATGTCTTGATAAGTTTTTAAACAACTTTTTATTTCTCATTATTTTTTTAAAAGGGTTGGTGTCTGCAGTAGTCTTTCCTTATAAGTAATTCTGAAAAAGTTTCGGAAAGACAAAAATGTTAAACTTCAGTCTAAAGTCCAGACTTACACATAGTCCTGGGACTTACTTTGCGACGATCCCACATCTCTTATAACTACTAATAATCGCCAATTAATAAATTAATAAACCAGTGAATACTGCCCATCAGAGTAGAAAAAATAATGCATCCAAAGATATATTAGAGCAAGAGAGAAGTTAAAGCACAGAAAAAGAAAAAACTGTTTTGATAAACTTGACTCTTAGAGGGAGAAGCAAAATTGTCAAATGGAAAAGAAATTACAATATTATAACTCTCAAATCCTGAAATCCCCTTCAAAGCAAACCGTTATTTACTGTGTAACTTCATCATTATGTCCATACTTCATTCAACATGAAATACAAGTAACATGATACTAATTTGCTTTTCAGGATAGCTTGTTTTTTTCTGTCAGGTACCCTAGATTTAGGAATTCACTATTCTGCTGTGACTGACTGATCTGATGACTTTGAGGTAATAACATAACATTCTTCATTTTTTCCATAGTGAGTTGAAATGAGATATTAAGGAAATACAAAAGAAAAAATCCATTTAGTCTCTGTAGGAAGTAGCTTTATGTGAAACATAGTGGGGGAACGTGCAGCTAAAGGTGGTTGGCAAGTTTGTTTGCTATATTTCATAAAAACTTCTATATCTTGGAGTGAAGACTTTAAAAGTAAATACAAATAAATACAAGTGAGTGTAGGTCTTTCATGTATGCTAAATCCCTGCTATTTTTAATATATGTTATTTCCTCCTGAGTTGCATTTTATGCCAAAATCTTTTCAAACAGTAGGTCGTATAAGGAACAAACTGAGAGAAAAAATTCGTGCAAACCTGTACCAAGAAGAAAAAAGCTGTTAAGAAACTAGGTATTTTAGAGTTCAACAGTGATCTCTTGGGTCCTTTTGTATTTTGAAAAATAGCTCAGCTGCACAAATGTGATTTTGGAAGACTAATGGTAAAGATATTTAGCTTCCAGTATGAACTCTAAAAAAAAATATTGCATTAGTGGAAGCTCATGAAAATAAGCTAGAAACATCTGTTCAGAGTAGTATTCTCATGAATAGTAAAACCAAAAATTTCTTTGGTCTTTTCAGATAAAATCCAATGAATTTTCAATGGCAAATACATTCTTCTTGCATAAGACCTATACTATTTTTGAAATCTGTCTCAGAAACACTTTTATGTTTAGAAACACTCTGTATGTTTAGATTTTTCTGATGTTAATATAAGAAAAATGTTGTGTCTAAGCAAGTTTGTCACAATGAATCATGCTAAAATAGGGTTCATGTGTTCTTAGAATGTTATTCCTGATGTATTATGCCCTCATAACTGAAAAAAACGTTCAAGGTTTTGTCTCATCAAGCAGCCTTTGACCTCTCATTGAATTCTCTCAACACATTTGTTCAGAAAAAAAATGCTGGGCAAAAGCAGAAGACGCATATAGTCAACTCACATTTGATAAAAAAAAAAATCTCTACCCAGTATATTTACTTTTATTATATTCTATTTTTGCTTTACCTACCAAGTCTGAAATACCTGTTGACTCTCCTGCAACACTGCAGAGCAGTGGTCTCAGAGAAACACTCTGATTTCTTTAGCAAAGTCATAAAAGGATTCAAATGTGGTTGCAAGTATTTGGAAAATATATATTTTTTAAGAAGAAAAAATATAGAACTTTTATCTATAACTGTATCATAATAATTTTTGTCTATAATCTGTACAATTTATAACTACAATATATATTAATCCCTGAAGTAAACCTCCCTTAATTATTTGAGTGACATTCTATAAATTTGAGCAATTAGGATGTTACAAAAAGATGGTAAGTTAAAAGAGAGACTCACACTTTCAGAAAACTTGAGTTGAACTGTTCAAAATCATACCAAAAAATGAAAATACTAATGTTCAAGAAAATCCTAGAAACAGAAGTTCCTGATTATTATACTTGATAAATTAATTCCCTTCTCTCTATAAACCCCTTCTTGCTGCTGTTCTGCAGGATGGCTGATTCTTCATCCATCTCTACAGGTGTTTACCAGTGTCTGGAGTCATCCCCATCCACATATATTTGACATTTTTACCCCCCAAACAAAAAGGGTTCCTGCTTCTTACCATCATGATAGCAAGGAAAGGGGAGCTGTTTTTGTTCCTTTCCTGGTTGATGACTATTTTGAGCTACTATTTCCCACCTATTCCACAGATCACCTTGCAAAATTGCATTTTCACAGATCCATTTAAGGACTCTGTTTAGTGGTTTGCTTAGTTATAAGGGAGGGTATTACAACTATTTAATGTTGATCATGTAATCAAGTGCCTGCAACACCTTTCAAAAATACGTATCTTGTGCCATATGAAGAAATTGCAATACTAGCTTCCTGATGTTCCTCTTCAAACACTTTTACAGTACATTGTGGATTAAAAACCTAATAAAAGTCTGTCATTTTAATAATTACTTTAAAGTGCTGTTGACACAATTGAAATGACTCAATCATGTCTTGCTCACTTAGAGAGTAAGAAGTTATTAAATTCAAACTTCTAAAAACCAGAATATGAAATATTAAGGCAAGCCACAGGTTTATTCTATAAGATTTTATATGTAGATTGGCATCCTTCCCCACTATTAGTATCACTCAAGTACTTGTGCTCTTTCTTGCACACTGTGCACTATTCTCTTCTTCCCTGGGCACTATTTGTACCTCATTTACGCAACAGAAATGTAGATCTCCGAGAACATGGAGTTAGAGAAAACTGCTCCTTTCCTTGTGTCCTCTGGAAGTTTTACTGGGAACAAGAAAAGGTTCAAAGGTTAGCAAGCTGCCAGTTGATGACAGGTTCCTCACCTCTTGTTACCTTCACATTGAAAATCTAGACTTTCAGTGGTAAATTTAACACATACAAGCAGTAATAATTCAACAGCCTTTGCTAAGGGAGAGCTTGAGCTAGTTGTGCTTTCTGGCTAAAAGAACTTATGAAGCAATGTAAGAAATATACAGGGGAATACAAGGAAAAGGTAGTCTTGTTTAAACTGATGGTAACGTATTATAGATGTGTTACTCAGAGGTGCAATCATACTGAATGGTGGACTTGCTAGAGGCAAACTAGAAGAGCTTTTGATGCATTTGGAGCAAATGTATATTAGCAAATGTAGCCTTTTTTGATGCTGACTACTATAGATATAAGGATCTTACCATGAAGATTTACATTTTCTATGATTTAGTAAGCACTGAATAGAATATGTCTCTGTGTGTGTGTATTTAAGACTGAAAAAACAGAAACAACTTTCAGTGTAGTAGTGGAAGAGTATTAACAATAACACTGACTGGTTTATGTGGAGGTTGTGTAGGCCAAATGCAGTTAGGAAAGAGGCCTGAGTTTTAGGACTTTGTCCTAAGATGCTCATGAACTATGTACTGGACTTATTCAGTTGTATGTCAGATGGGTGTTCAGATTTAGGAAAGTAGGGGTCTTGTCCATAGAATACTTCTTAAGAAATATTAGAAAAATTAAACATCTTTACAATAACTTTTCATTAATTGTACATAAAGAATCGATGGATAATTTCAAGTTCGTGGTCGTTTTTCAACTGAGTCAGAGTGTCATAAAGATATTTTCATTTTGTTGCTATTATTGTTACATCATTATACACTGTTTTAAGAGAGGGTAAAGTGAAATTTGGTCATTTTTGTTATGTTTCAATCTCTACTATTTTTATATTAGAAAATCTTACCAAATGTAAGTGGTTTAGGAATATATAAAATGTGCAAAGCAAAATATTTGGAAGGATCAGATCACTGCCATTGCAGGCTACATTTTAAAATAGTTACATCTTTTTTGGACTGCGGGCCAAATATAGGTACTGACATTTCTCCAGCATTAAATGATGTTTGCTTGTCATTAGCATAAATGAGCTGCCACAGAACTTCGTTGCTTATCTGCCAATTTTGGCAACAAGGCTGCAGAGTAATCTTTATCCAAGACCATCTTAAGGTAGAAAATTTCTCATTTGTCAAAATACTTCTTCTCTCAGTTCCACTCTATCTGACAACTTGCAGCTGTAGACTTAGATCTCCTCTACAGTTCTGTGCACTTTCCCTCACTTGCTTTCTTATGAGTAATGTCCAAAAACTATTTTTGTGTAGAGTGTTCTTTGCTTGTCACAACACAAATTAGAGTGAGGTCTTTTAGAAGGATACTGAATTTTATAAATGTAGTTTACAAAATTGTTTCTCATCTTTGTGAGGCAGTGGCACTTCTTCATCCCTATTCTTAGCAAATCTGAAAAAAAAAATCTCAGCTTTTACATAGAACACTATAATTTTATATAAGAAAAAAAATACCAACCATAAGAGAAATGGTGGAAAAAGAGACAAAGGATCTTTTATCACAGGGATCTAAAAACAAAAATATGAGTTTGCAATAATCAGTTTTACACACACACTGTACGTGTGTCTGTACATGTATAAACATTTCTCCACAAAGTTATCTGGAGACAAGAAGAAAGGAAACAGTATCAGCACTATACTTTTAAAGAGGAGAATTTAGGTTGCTATCTATAATCTTAGAATGTGTTTTTTTCAAATGAACTGTTTACCAAACAGCTCTCCACCTTCCTAGAGTCACAGTCTTTGATTCTGTGCTAAAAGACTTTACATTTCTCCTCTAATATATTTGCAGGCTTTCTCTTTTCTATTTTGTTTTGTTGGTCAGCACACTGGAACACTCTCATCCCAGCTAAGAAATTACAAGTTATTTTTCCATCACAGAAATAACTCTAGATAAGTCAGGAAGAGGTTGTAGAGGCACAGAGAGTTGTTTTAGGATGAGTGGAAAAAAAAAAACTAATATAATATAGTCACAAGGAGAAATCACTAGAAGTAAAATGTATCTGAAAACATTTATTTCTGTATTAGATGAATTATAATGTAATCTTTAATTGCATGATCATGTAATTTTACTGTCTGTGAAAGTGAAATATACCACAACTTCATCAAATCTTCATGGGTTTTCATGAAACCAAGAAATATTATTTCTTAGATGTGCGATCCAAACCTTACAGGATGAAAAGTCTGCTGTCATCTAAGGAATTCCTCAAATACAGATTTTGTTGTGGTTGGGGTTTTTTTCAGAGTGTCTAGGTAAATGACACTTCCAACCCTTTGTATTAAATACGAGATTTATGAGTAGAAATGCATAGAAATTTTGACATCAAAGAGAGAATCCTAGATATTCATTATCCCATAAGCTTTACAGAAAGGCTTCAATGGGATAAATCCCCTTGGTTTTCATATAGTGACAAAATTTACTGCTGATGGTGGAGCAGAAAGAAGCAATAGGAGCAGCTTCTGTCATAGTTTTCAAATACTCTTTTGATCATCTGCTCTCATTTCCCTCTCTTGTATCTATCTCTGTCCCACTGGCCTATATAATTTCTGTCTTACTTATGTCCGTCTTCTCTCCTTCATTTCAACTTTCAGCTATATCTCAAGTCCTAATATTCCCAGGCTGGTGTGCTTTATAGGGTGATCTGCCTGAGTTGGGCTCACAGCCCCCCTCAGCCTCCAGTGCACTTATAATACTCTAAATAGGGACATACAAAGAATCTAAAAAACCTCCACTAACCCCTCGTGTTGCATCTTCTGTTTGATTTTGCAGGAACTGTGTTTTCATTATTCTGTTTTCTTTTCTTTCCAAGTTAATTAAAGTTAATTGATTAACTGGTACTCTATCCAACTGGAAAAGCATCAATCTGCAGAGTGATCATATGTGTAGAGCATGTCTAATTTGTTATCTTGTGTGAAAAGGCCAGAACTCCTTTTAAATAAGCTTTAACTAGGTGTATTTTCCAGAAGGAACAGTTAAGTTAGAGTACAACATAAATAATCACAGATTCTACCCAACTCTCTGCAGCAGACATGCTTGTGCTTAGATCACAGAATCACAGAACATGCTGAGTTGGAAGGGACCCACAAGCACGGATGTAGCTCTGTTTCCAGTGAGACAACTTCAGGAATCCATCTTCTTCTGTTAAAATGGTTTCTCTGGGTTCTTGCACTTTGTATGGTCACCACTACACCTTGCAGACTCTCTGGTGAATAAGAAATTTGAACATTTAGAGGGAAAATCCCCACTCCCTTTAATAATATTTTGACTTGTTTTTCCAGTGAGGCAACAGGAGCTGGATACTTCCAGAATGGTGGCAATTGAAATTATGTATTTAGGGCTCTAGTTTAAGTCCTATTCACATGCTACCATCAAACCAATTCCTCTTTAACAGCGAATTTATAAAAATTGGGGCTTTTTTTTTCCAGTTCATGAAGTTTGCTAGTATATATAGAGTCCACTGCTCCAGTGACTCATTATGGAACAGATACATTAGCAGTCATCCTTATGTACTGTATAAGAAAACCTTAAGTACGTCCAACTAAAACTTTAAAAATGCTGAATTTATCAAAAGCATTGATTTGATTTGAAATATTTCCTTTTAATTTCATTTTGTGATCAGTTTCAAATTGTTCATTCTTCTTTTGATTTAAAATTTGAAAATACAGATTCCAAATTATATTTTGCCTAGATAGAAAAAATTATTTTCTTGCTATTTGTTTTATATAAAAAATTGAGTAAAGAAAAAAATCATAAAATATCCTCTGGTTATTGAAGTTTCTGCAGAAACAAAGATTTGATTATCTTCAGAATATGGTAGGAAAATATACATGTTGTCAACTCTGTAATGTTCTTCCAGTATCTGCCAGAGGTAATACCTGAATTTGATGGTTTTCTCTGAAACTACACACTAATACATTTACTTTCTGTAGAATAATTAGTGTTTGTGCCCAGGGAGAGCTAGAAAATTAATTTCTGAAGGCATGTTTACTTTCCCAGAAAATATGGTAGAGTATGTGATATGTCTCTGTAATTTATAGGAACAAGAAATTATGATAATGGAGGGAAATTGTCAATTTATGAATTATTTATTTTAATAAACTGTAGATTCACTTACAGTTCCTTTCTAGAACCATAGATTTGTACCTAAATATTTTCATGTGCGTTTAAAGGTGTATCACCATACTTAAATTTATTCAACAACTACATAGGTTGAGTCATGAAAAATTTAGTTCTCTATTAAAGACAGAAATTTCACTTCATCCTCTGCTAATGTAATAATTTCATGTATTAACACATTTTTTATCATTTTATTTTAGGATTTTCTCTAAAGCTTAAAAAAGTATTTGAATTTAAAGATGTGTCACATTTGAGCAGGTAATTATTAGTACTTTTATCAGATAAGTTGGTCACTGAAAAAAAATTACCTCATTTTTTCGAGCAGTGAACATTAACATTGAGGTGCTATTATTTTTCAAGGCCACTTTCTTTTTAGAAGTACTCAGGAACTTGTAAAATGTTACAGGGAAATGCAATTTTTCAAGCACAAAAAACTAAAGGTCATATCTCATTGTTAACATAAATAAAGCTTCTGACATCTAAGAAAATGATAAGATAGATTTGCATACAGATTACATTCAAAATGAATGCAGTTTATTTATTTAAAGGAAAGTTAAATCAATTAAAATACAATAAAAAAGGAGATCACTGAAAAGAAAAAATCAATATTCTTCCTATTAACAGAATCTAATGTGAAAGTCATCATCTAGAAGAAACAGCATATTAATTTGGTAGGAAAAAAATCACTATCACTTACAAACACCACCACCACCACCAAAACCAGATAGATCACGTAATTAAAATAAATTATAGTTCCTTAAAAATAATTAAAACATTTCTAAACTTTAATAGAAATAACTAAACATTTGCTTAAGCAATGTCTTCAGTTTGTTGGGGTTTTATCATTTCATATTTGGATAGACATTGTTACATTATTATTTGCTAAGCCTCTATAATTTTAGTCCTCTGTATCTTAGCTGCAAACAGCAGAAATCTACTTTCCCTGAAACAACTTTATTATTGGTTCATGGAACAACAAACACAAAAGGGATGTCTTTATTGTAATATGGAAGGTATGCAAAGGATTCATTTGACCAAATTTAACATCTAGAAATAAAATGCAGCCACCTGATGCTTACTGTATAGTCCATGGAAAAGAAGGCATCTCTAGAAGAAAGCACATGCCACTCACACACAGAAAGGTCAGCAGAATTGCTGACTGGTTTTCTCCACTTTAATTACAAAAGAAAACTCAGACCTGGATGACTTCCTTGAAGGGGAGACAAACCTCACTCAGTGCCTCTGTGTACTTTCAAGTAGGATGTAGCGTCTGATGAGATATTCTGTTCTGTGAGCTGGACCCACGTAATTATGTGACATCAAACTCATATGGGAGGCTCTCTGTTCATATGCTACAAGCCTGTGAAGGATGGAAGGAATTATTAATGAAAAAGCTCTTTACTACATCTTCCACCTCAGAAAAGATGTTTTATCCATTGCATGCACCCACAGTGTTTGCATTTGCTGGTTAAGTTTTTGTGGGCAAAACGTTGACCAAAGAACAAAATCTGTGGTAAACTGACAGAATTAAATACAATAGTTCCTTGGAGGACTGTAATGTAATTCTGGATAACTACAGGGATTTTGAAATAAATGTGATTTCTTTAAGAGACCATCTCTAATCAATCCCTTACAAAACCACCAGAGTAACAAATCATGCCTGTCAGGGAAAATAATATGTGGAATCGATCTAGTATCGATTGGAGAGTCACTGAATAGCCTCTTTCTAGGGTCTTATTATTTTCTATTTAATATGTAAATGATGATATAAACCAGTGATAAATATTTTATTAAGTTGTATTGCTTGTTTTGAAGGGTCTTTTTTGCTGTAATTAAAATAAAATAGTTGGGAAGTCACAGACAAAATCTGTCAACTAACATTGCACTATTTAATGAGTTAATCTTGCATAAGGGCTACAAGGGAGTAATTCCTTAACTTAAACATCTAGCATTGTATTAGACACTCCATAATGTCTTTTCTGGTCTTTAGTTGCCTGCCCTGAAGGGGAGGTTCTCCTTCTACGATCCATGCCTACCAAATACCTCAGCAAATTGAAACAGCATCAAATTTGAGCTCATGTAGCCTAATCTGTGTGTGAACAGCTGAACCCCAGGCTTCAGATATGGGGTAATAGGTGATAACAAGATGTACACCATGTGCAACAAATCTGTTGCTTTAGAAAAATCTACTGACTACCTAGTGTAGGACAACAAAATGCTGGCAAATAATGATCTTTGGTCACTTGTGTTTTAGGGAGACCTAAAATTATAAGGCCAAGATAATTATTATTTTCTTTCAAAAGTAAACAGTAGTTTTGATAATTCGTATTAAATAGTGGATGCAAGACAGAAGAAAGGCTACATTTTACAGCAGTAAATTTTAAAACATAAGGTCTTTAAAAAGGGATTTTAGACTAAGTAATACAAAATTTAAACCTTTAATTCAAAGGCTCGTTACTTTAAGGCTAATTTCAAAGGCATATGCATTCACTAAAATGAAGGTAAGTGGATAGGTGTATTTTTCAGAAGAACTGAAATAGGGTAAGCAAATAATTCCCATTAGATCTCAGTAATTGGACACTTTGGAAAACAGCCCAGTATCTAACTGTGTTGTAATCATCTAAGTCTGTGGAAAAATATGACCTTCAGATCTCAGGAATCTTCCCAATTTATTTTAAATCATCACAAAACCTACCATACTAGATGAGTACCTAATGCACTTCTATTTTATTTTTATTTTGGTGTGCTTTTTTCAA
Source organism: Manacus candei (assembly GCF_025592945.1). Lineage (NCBI taxonomy): Eukaryota > Metazoa > Chordata > Aves > Passeriformes > Pipridae > Manacus > Manacus candei. The sequence goes on along the minus strand of NW_026138089.1, from coordinate 1,464,550 downwards.
AAAGCTTTAAAAACTTGGGCATCAATTTTATGTGTTAGAAAATCATGTGCAAATAATCATCTGACCCAGAGAGTACACATCCTTAAAATCATGCTGATTTTACTGGTGGAGATCAGGTTGGATCGAAAACTTTGCGAACACAGAATGACAGAGATGGGAAAAATGTTTCCATTAGTAAAAGCAACATATTTATTTCATGCAATCCAAACACAGCAGCTCACCCCTGATGCCATGCTCAACTACAGGCTGTTTGTCATATAATGTTATGGACTGTGATCTGAACACCTAGCTTCATTGACAAATCATAGGATCACTCAGGAGAGAAGAGACCACAGAAGTTTCTAACCCAACCTTTGTTCAACAAGGAGCTCCAAATAATGACAATACTAAATTCAAGTCAGGTCACTCAGGGCTTTGTTGTGTCAGGTCTTGGAAATCTCCAGGAATGTATATTCCACAACAACTCTGGACAACTTGATTCATTGCTTAATTATCTTCACAGAGAAATTTTTCAGCTTAAAATCAGTTGAAATCTCCCCTGTCTCATTTTATTACATTTAAGTGTGATGTAAAATAATAAACCTTCATTTCCTTTGTGGATTTATGAACATAAATAGCATTTGAAAAATTAGGATTTTTTTTCTTTGTTTTTTCCTCTCAGTGTATCATCTCTTAATTACAATGTATATATTTTCCAATCTTAGAATGACAGGAAAATGAGGAATGAATGTCTTTTGCTGATCATGTTAAGAACTAGACTTTTTCAACACCTACTCCCTACAAAAAAATGCCCAACACAAACCTGTGATCGAAACTGAGCTTTCCCTGAAATATCTGGATATGCAAAAAAAAAAATAGTGTGTTTTGTGATATATTACATTACACCTTTTCCATCAGAAGGACGCTTTAATCAATGTATTGTTAAATCTACTAATTTTCCATCTACTCATCAGAGAAGTAGACTGGTATGATTTATTTTCCCAAGTACATGGATGACATTTTGTCTACTAAAGCATAAGATTCACTGGCAGGGCCTTTATAATTCAAGTGCAAAAGCACTGAAACCCACATGATAGCAATTTTGGTAGAGGAATTTCTTCTGGATCTGTATGCATTTAAAAAATCTATGTAGTGCATAAGTAAGAAAAATGGCATTGTTCCTATCTCACTTAGGAAAGTTGTTGGATTGTACTTCTGTGAAGGAAGTGGTTTTCTTCCCTCTGCAAAACCAAACTATGCAGAAAGACACTAGTTTTGAAATCAAATATGATATAGCAGGGGTGACGTCAGAAGAAGGTGTGGTTCATATGAAGGCAAGACTCAAGTTTAGAAGGGAAATTTCCTGTGTGTAGAGTGACTGGAGAATAATGCCATTTCATTTGCACATCTATTCCTTCTCATGCTCAGGGGGAGACACTACCTATATAATTAAGCTTGATTCTGACAATACGTATTGATGTGAAGTGCAATGTTGATGAAGTTCTCTGGTAGAGTTGTTAAGCATTGAAGAATTACAGTTCCTGGTGTGCAAAGTAGAAAGGAATAATGAGTTCACATTGTACTCTGCAGTATTTATGACAGCTACTAAAATAAAAATTAAAGAAAAAGAGCTCGGGCTCTTTATGTGTATCTTATGTAAGGATATAATTATGATTTCCCTAATACCTACGGAAAAGATGCAATAATCACAATCCTCAAAATCTCACAAATTTTCATAGTGCATTATGTTCTAAAACAGACCACTAGCTACATATGGAATATGCAGCTAAACAACTACTTGGCTGAGCACCGAGAGAGTTTTGTTCAAAGAAGCAAGCATCACCAAGATTATCCCTGATTTAATCTTTGACACGTTGTCATCTCAGTGTTCTCCTCTCTATGAGCTATTATGTGCTGCCTTCAGCATGGGAATGGTTAACTTGGGGCATGACTACATGTTTCATTAAAATCTCAGTTTTTCAAATTCTTATGAGAAAAGATGGGGGAGGGGACAAATTTTTAGAACTAAACATAATTATGTATATATATATATACACATATATATAAATAAGCTACATCTAAAAAAAGAGTTAACATAAAAAATTATGATTAAATAATTATGTCATCATACTTGATCAGAAGAAGAATTGAGAATATTTCAGAGAGAATGGGTCTGGAAACACTTGACACCCCCTCTACTCATAGTATGATTTGATTCAAACAGCAACAAAATTATTTCCTCAACCAGTGAATTGTTCTTCATGCGGTGGCAGAGACCAGGTTGTAAACTCTGTTTCAGCTCTTGTTGGCTCAGAATGGAATGGTGAATAATGGCTCATGTTAGGAAGGAAATGAGCATTTTTGTCTGATGCTTGTAACTGAGCCGAAAAAGTAAGGGCAGAACTTTCCCCACTCACATTTTTAGAACAAACTAGTACTTCCTAATGCAATAATACAAGAAAAAAGGCAATACATAACTCAGAGTAATATGTTTGAGTCAGATTAAACTGTATGGAGCTAAACAGCAAACACAAATTTAACCTTTAAATAATAATGATAATCAGTTTTGGAAACACTGAACATAAATAAACCAGTGGAGTGAGTGTGTGGGGTGACATTAAGTTGTAACGAGTACCTGAGTACCATGAGGTTGAAATCATATTTAAAGCTGAAAAAAGAATGAAGTTATTTTTCTGCAATACTTTTCCTGGTACTGTCCTCAGCCCCAAAAACTCTTGTGCAAAATGAGTAATGCATAAGTGGGTGCTTGTCATGGTATTTTATTTGATTTGTGTTTCATGCAGAATTTAATTGGCATACCCAGCATCACTCCAGACTGACTATGCAACATGTAGATTTCTTGTTGTATTTCTACTTGTCATGCTTTTCTTCTACAAATTATATTTATATATTTTGGTATTAGGGAGAATATCTACTTGTCCATGGACTTAAAAATCCCCACAATTAATGTTAGAAAATGAGGTATTTTCTTCTAAACATAACCCCTGTTTGTTTGGGGACTTTTTGGTACACTGAATAGAATCTTGAACATACTCAAACCACATACTAAGGGAAGCAGCAATATGTGGCTCGAAAGTTCTGGAAAGAAGACTTAGGATAGTCTGAGGTCAGATCATTTCCTGTCTTTTCTAGAGTGATAAAGAGCTAATGAAGTAAAAAGTCTTTTTCAATTTTCAGAAGATACAAAGTCTTTATAACAAAAAGGCATCCAGGAAAACTTAATAGGAAAAAAGTCTGACTTCCTTCTGCAACAGTAAATGGAGGGGGGGAGGGGAAATACCTGGTTATTTTACATCAAAATATAATGACCTTAAGTCTATCGAATTTATCTATAACTGCTTGACTATGGCAAGTTGCTGAAGAAGAGTGAAGAACTTATTAATGAAAAAGCAATAACATTTCCCAAAGCAAAGTCTTTAAAACCAAGAAAGGATTACAGAATTTCTAATAAGTGGCTCTTAAATACAACGTGATCTATTGAGATGGGGTTTAAAATACAAGATGCGGGAAAAAAAAGGTATCTGAGTGATGATAGTTTTTCATGTTATAATATTTCTAATTTAGTAGGGAAAAATCTTGTATTAACATAAATAAATAAATAAATAAATAAATGTTAATATATTTTATCATCATTAGAATTTTCACCTATTCCTCCATCAAAGGTTGGATTACTGTCTTTGATTTAGTACAGTTAAAGTTAATCAACACAAATAGATGTGGCAATGTTTACTTAGTTAAGATGATTGGAAGGATAGCATTTTCAAATATGGTTCTGTTATTTTGGGGACAATTTAACTAATTTTTCTTAATGTTTGCAAAAAAGTTGTTTATCTTTTTCTTAAGATTGTTTATAGAATTCTAATGATTTATTAATGTATAGAAATAAATACATCCTTTCTTATAATAAAGCAGTCAGCAGCCTGGAACATGCTTCTGCTTCCACTAGACCTTTTTAATACCATTATTCAAAATCCTGGAGGTGTTTCCAGAAGGTCATGTAATCAGCTTTTCCAATTAGTTATCATAGAATTATCATTAGCCTGTAATTAACTGTCACTATCCTGTATATGATCTGTCCTGTGATTGGAGAGGAGAGTGGAGCCCACTCTGTCTCCTCTACCTCAGGAGCAGCAGTGCCCATTCCCAACAGGCTGAAAGAGATGGAGGTGCACGAACTGAAGGACAAACCATAGCTGCTACTTCCCTTTTGTTTGTTTGTTTGTTTGTTTTGAGTGTGATGATAAAATAGGATTTTACGTCTTTTTCTGTTTGTTGAAGGTGAGTTTTCAAATCAAGCAATACCTCACAGACCAGAATGCAAATAATAGTGGCCACTTTCCAACATGGAAATCCTATCCTGCTCTGTGAGTGTATTTGTTTCAAATACTTGCAGATTGAATTATGAAAACAAGAATTATAAATCTTTGATGTGAGTTGCATTTTTGAGAGTTTTTGAATATGTAAGCTTGCCAGACGTTTCTAAAATATATCATCACCTACAATTTCTTTTTTGTTCATTCTAAGCTACCAACTTCTCTGCACATATTCGCTCACCTACCACCAATGATAATAATAACAGTGCAAAAGTAGTTTAGTGACTATCGAGGTTTAAAGTGCTGAATTACAGCATGGCAGGCTACCAACTACTTTTGAACAGACAGTAGATAAAAATGCCTTCACCATGACTCTGATTCTAGTGATTAATTGAATTTTAGAAAGGAAAATTATAATCTAAATGCTGAAATTATGTTAGAAGTGAGAAATCAAAGAAAAGGGTTTAATCTTTTCCTTCATGACATGCTAATCAGTGACTTTATTATTAGACACTTAACAGCAAATACTTACAAGTACTAAATATCAAGAATTCTTGTACTGGAAACTGCTGCACTGACAGAACTGAGATTGTTCAACTCTACCCTTCACATCCCAATCAGTACATTTCTCTGCTTAATAGTGCTTTTTCTCTACTGTTGGCTTTGTGATGATGAAAAACACATTCTGGCTTTGTGTCAGTACTAGAAATAGGACTTTCAATCATAAAATCTTTTGCCACTCTACCTCTGTGCCATGAAAGTGATTGAACGAAAAATTCAGTCTGTCAAGCAACAGTCAACAGCCACCGTGACAGCTGATTTTGTGCTGATCAAGGTTTCTAGAGTGGAAGCTTGTATTGTCCTGGGACTACTGATGGCCTCAACTGCCCAGCAAAAGCTAAAGATGAGTAAAGCCAAATGCAAGGTAAAATTTGTTATATGATGACATTTATTAGACTGTTAATCATGAGCGATATAGAATATAAGAGTTGAAATTAAGGTATATATGCTACATTCTGTATGGGTAACAGAAGAGAAAGAGATTACAGTTTCTTAACCCTTTACCTTCTCACTCTACCATCATGAAATCTATTCAATTGGGTTTCTGTACATGATTAATCAAACTCAATAATTCATTATGGTAGTGTATTTTCCATAGTTTTTTTGGAGGGTTATCTTGTGAGACAGCAATGCTATGGTATTGGAAATGCTGATGGTATAAGTTACTTCAGAATAAAACAAGTGCTTTATTAACAGCATCAAATATAAGCTATTTGCTTCTAAGGGGAATATTAGGCTTTCAACTGGAAAAAAAGTTGCAAAATTCTCTTAGGGAAGTTGAGTTCTGGCATTATCAAACCTACCACTGTTGAAATGTTTACCTTTTTGTCTGTGTTGCATTGCAATGTAAAGCCTCTGAATTGGCAAAGCAACAAACAAACATTTAAAAATAAATCTTTAGAGCTGGAAAATATGCATTGGCTTTTTTGTCTCATTGCTTTAAGCACTTTCCCATAGCCAGTATAAACCAACTCAAAAAAAACATGGTGGCTGACCATAATATGTAGTCCTTTGTGAGACCGTGTCCACTCTATGACTGATATTTCTTAAAGAAAAAGAACTTGATTGATTTGAAAGGAGTTTCTACAAACCATTATGATGTGCAGCTTGACCAGTTCAGTGCTAAGTTGGAGCTGCTAAATAGAATTGGAAAGCTACAGGACACCTGGCAAAGAAACAGTGGTTATTTCTTCTACTTCAGCGGGCACTTGGATGTCATGTTGAATTGTCAGGGTTGAGGAAAAAAGCGTAAGTCAATCTTTACTGAGGATAAAATAATTTTCCTTGGAAAATGAACTTTGGCTAAATCAAAACAAGGAAGACACAATCCAGGTTCCACAGCCCTTTTAAAACATACAGCAGAGAAACAACAGGGAAAATGAGATATTTGTATTATCTGACAAAAGTCATTTGTTTTTTCTGTTAAAAAATGGACTCTTATTTCAAGAGAACAACAGAAAAAGCTGGAGCCTCCTAACTGAAAGGGAAAAGTTCACAATAAACTTTTTGTTTTTTCTTGAAGTCCAGAGTCAATGGAATAAGTATATTTTCTTTCATTCTACCAACTGATTACATTAAAACATTTTGAGACAGAAAAATGCATGTATATATTTTTAAATATTGTCCTAGAGTATCAATCACAGACATGACTATATAATAAAAAAAAAAGTCACAAACCAGCTCTGTCACATGTCTTGTCAGAATTTAAGACAAATTCTGTTGCAGGAAGCTGGAAGACATTTATGGTTGTTATTTTGGAGCAGTAATATTTTGCCAGAAGGGAAAATGCTTTGCCTCAAATCACTGTCAAGTTTTGCAACTGAATCCAAAACTTTCTTATGACTCAAGTTTTTGTTTTTCTCAGTTATTTTTCTGAACTTAGAACTCAGTAGTCAATATAAGGATACAAATTCCTCATTAAAGTTCAGAAATAAATTCTAGAACAACACCACCCACTACCATGAAACTACCTAATAGTTCCTAATGACACAAAAATGTCCCTTGAACCAAGAAGAAAAGTACTAAAAATAACTGTATTTATATAAAGTTTTAACACACTCTAGTGTAGATAAAGTTGTGTGTATATATATCATATATATAAATACATGTGATATATATACATATATATGTATGCAACATATGTATTATTAAAGGTATAGTAACATTTTAAAACGAGACATCCCTAAAGATGGAATTGAATACAGTTGCTTGAGAAAATAAGGAAATAAATAAAAAATGGTGGTACATTAGTAAAGGAGAAGGTACAGGTAGCAACCCTAGAAATGGAGATTGGGAAATGGCACTGTAATAGTTTAAATTTACTATTGTGTTGTATGAAATTAGCCATACCAAGTCAGAAAACAATTACATCTAGTTCACTACCTTAATTTGGATCCCAGACTGTGGTAGACCGGGCAGAAGCAAGGGGCAAACATATGATTACATTTTTCATGTGTTAGTCAACTGTCTTGAATCATTCTTTAGGGTTTTGTTCTCACGTGAATTAAGAGAAATGTTTTGAACCTATGCAAACCGAGGCAATCATTTACCTGCATGTGCAGAATTCAACTACAAGCAAAGTGATAACGTATGTCCTGTTTTGAACTTCTAGTCTGATGATGGTAGTCCTCTGATTCCATTCTTGTTTTATGAAAAAAAAATAAAAACTCATTCCTTATTCACCTTCTTCTTGGCATCCATGATTTTAGAGACCTCTATTGTATGCTTGAGGTTTAAGGGTCAGTTCTCATTTAGAAGTGTTTGTATATCTTTGGGAATCCTTGCTACCCTTCTTTGCTTCTTCTCAAGTCTTACTACCCTTTTGGAGATATGAGGACCATAAGTATTTTGCACTCTCTTCCTTTCCTTATCATTCTTTTATGTTTTGATTTTATTTTTCATTCTTTAGCCTTTTTACTCTTTGCCCTTTTGATAATATTTTCGCACAGCTCTTCATATAATTGCAAATCTTTGTTTAAGTAGTAAGGTTAACAACTGGTATTTACTGACTACCAATAGTAACTCCTTTTTGTTGTGTACAAGAAAAAAATCAGGATTGTTTCCTTCAGTGTGCATAATTTTAATGTTTTCAGTATTGGTTTATCCATTGTATATGAAATACTATCATACTACTCTTCTTCACCTTTTGACACTTTTTTTCATCACTGTTTACTTAATAAAAAATTATTCTTGTTCATTCAAGTTTGGAATATATAAAAATAAACAGGCATTTCTATTCAGTGTTTTAGCTCTGACATTGTCAATTTTTTAGCATAGTGAGTAATGCAAGATGATATGTCTTATACCAGTTCCTAGAAAACAATTTCCTACAAAATATCAATATGAATACAAAATATTAATCCTCACCACCATTGGCTACCATTATAAGTATAAAATTGTATAACAAAGATAGCATAGTAAGTAATTCTCCTTATTGTAAATAGAAAGCAGACAAGACCATACTAGAAGCCCATCTAGTCTTGTATTTTCTCTTTGGTGCAGTTGAAGATAATATGTTGGAGACAGTACTGTAGCAGACATATTTGCAACAACCCATTTGGAGAGTGTATTTCTTTTTATATTTATCAGACTTTACAGCTTGAAACAAGAAACTTCTATCCTTCACCCTTCAGCTAATTTCCATCGCTCTTCAGGGCACAAGGTAATCTTTAACTGACAGAGCACAAAGCTGTGTTTTAAGGAGGCAGATTCCTCCATCGTTTTCTACCATGGGTACATTGCATCTTCCTCTAATGTATTTATCCCAGGCCAATATTAAAGACAGAGTGCTCAGTTTTTCACAGAACTGCTCAAGCATGGCAGATCCTGTGAGATAACAGTAGAAGTGCAGCATTTCCTGTCAATAGTACATAATTCCATTTGGAAACACATAGTAATGCGTATGAAAAAAGCCAATTGACTCTACTTGTAAGTCATTTTATAGCCGGTACTCTTATATATGTGGTATGAAATTCAGTATACACAAAGGCAAACTGGAATTGCAGATTGCTCTCACTGTTTCTTTAATTTAAAACTGTTGGTCTCATAAGTAAAATTGATAATAGTTTTCTACAAAACACTTTCAACAAACAAATAAAAATTGGGGCAGTTCACTTTCCTGATCCATCTTGAGTGAATCTCTGTTCTGTTTGGTAAATCATTAAGCAACTGCTTGCTGGCTGAAAATGGGGACAGTGATATCTTTGCAACTCACAGAGGTGGTGTGATAGACTAAAACCACTAATCACACTAGTGATCATCTGACTAAAGATCTGAGACCAGTGATCATCCTAATCCAGCAGTTTTCTCAGTCAAAATCCTCGACTGTCCTTTATTTAAGCTGTTTTATAGCAGACATTGCTTCACCAGAAAGATCAAATATATATTGATATCTTGCATGTATTTAGGGTCGTGCTATGAATCAGATGCAAAGTGTTTGAAGTGTTCTTGACTCTTCTGTTGACTTTTTAAATTGTTTTATAGTTTTCATTCTCTTATGGAGTTCAGATCATTAGGTCATTTCATCTAACTGCCTAGATGCCATATATCAAGATACTCCTTTGGGAAATCCTTTAAATTTTCCATGACTAGGGGATGACTTGTGGGTTGGCTAGTACACATTTTTCAAAAAAATTCTAGTTTGGGATTTAAGCCATTTGGAGAGAATTTACTATTTTCCATGGAATGGATGTCAGTTACAGGAACTTGAGGGAGGACTTTTCAAATTCTTTTTTTTCCCTACATAATGTAACAACACTTTGAACAGAGACACTTTAAATTTTGCAGGAGGAAGGTAGTTCACGTGGGTACCATTGCCTTAAAATTTCCAGTATGACCAATGAATAAGAGGGAATATCATGCAAGATACAGTCCCAGCTTCAAGTGGCAACATGTCTACATTCAAAACAGCGTGAGACACTTAGGGTTATATTTTTAAGGGTTATTACTTTCTATGACTTTTTAAAATGGATTCAGTCCTGTCAGTGAAGTTTCTCTTACTCTAGACATAATTGTATAACACATAACTTCCAAACCTGAATACCTTCCTTCTGTCTGCATTGAAAAAAATCAGATAAGTACCCAGAAAAGATATTTTTTTCCTTTTTCATTTAACTATTCAGATGTTTACTGTTCCATACATACATATATATATATATGTATATTTCAAAATGTGTTGTTCTGGAACTCTGCAAAGTATCTTCATGCCTCCTGTAGATAAATTTGATGTTCTTATATTCATGAAAGTGGAAAATAGATTAGAATACACTTAGAGCAGATTGGAGAGGTCCAATTCTGCATTGAATTTCTGAGATTATTGACCCCCTTTTTAAAGATGTGTGGATTCCTGGACATTATCAGCTCATTTCTACATAGATTTTCACCTAATTGCCAGAATATAGATTTAAAATTCTGAAAATTATCTTCAATATGAGATGATATGGGAATTTGAATAAATGCTATTTCCAGATATCGTTGCCATATGTTATGTGTCTCTGTGAAGGATGACACTAGTCTCCCATAATTAAGGTATATCTTTCTTGATCATAGTGTCACTTAAAATATCAGTGCTCATATAATTCTAACTGTGGGTTTTTTTCTGTTAGAAAACCCTTCATGCTCAGGGATTACTGCCTTTGGTTTTGATTATACACTGACAATTGTTATTTTAAGTGTGCATTCTTATATAACATACTTTCATTAGCTTTATCTCAGTGTTTGCTAGTTTTCAGTTTCCTGTGATTGCACTGAAGACATAAATCACTGGACTTAGTTTTTCTATAAAAGCTGAAGAAAAAAACCATATCCAACTTGGATAAATGTTCACTGTTTTACACCAAAAGTTATCCTAACTGTCAAACTGACTAAAGTCTTGTTAACCAACATAGTGTGCGCAGAATATCAAATACTGTATAAACTCCCTTGCTGGTGAAGAAATACAATCAAATTTTTCTTTCACCTACATGTGTGTGAGGACAGAACATGTGTGTCTGTATGAAATTTCTGTAAGAAAGGGGTATTTGCTGACATTTTTCACTATGTAGAGCAGAATAAGCAGCACAGTTTGAGTAAGAAACATATCAGATGAAGGAAAAAAAATTGGCATATAAGAAAATAAAAAATCAATTTTGCCATGCTGCTTCAGTCCTGATCTTTTTCAGAAATGCTTACCAGAATGCTGGTGGCTCCTAGCAGCTTTTGCTGTAGTCAGAACTGCAGAAATGCTTTTTCATGACAATATGCTGTTAAGGAGACAAACTATAATTCATCATTTTCTAAAATCTCTGACTTTCTATCAAGTCCAATTCTTCAGATTCATCCCCAGTGACACATTTTCAGCATTACTGGGTCGAATCCTCATTTGGTTTAAGGGCTGTGCTCTTGTGACATAGATTTATTTATCAGCATCATCTGCATTTGTAAAAAATTCAGCTCATAGACCTGTGTAGACAAATACTGAAGTGCTTTCTCTCTTTGATTGTCATTAGTTTAAGAAATTACTGACTTTCAAACAGCTAGTGACCTTTTATGCCCTCGATTAATTCCTCTCAAAATCTTCCACGGACTGATTTGGAGATTTGTTAGTTTTGCATTTGCATGGTAGTTCTGGGAAGCTGAAAAAAATGCATTCGTCCTCCTGATTCTTCCCTCCTTTGTCAGACAATACCAAATTTTCAGACATTGATGCTATTTTGCTTTTTATGACTTTTACTTAATTCACTTGGAGATTCTGAAACGCTTCAAATAACTGTATTCATCTGTTTTAAGGATTCTTATATTTTCATGCATATTTTATTTCTTTCTCAAGGATTTTCTAGGATCTATGAGCTCTTCTCTGATGATTCTTCATGACCATTCATTGTGCTTTCCAGTTTGCCATCTTGGATGAATATATACTGCAACTACATAAGTGTGTGTGTGAATATACAAATATGTGTTTGTATACACACATATATAAATGTATGCATATGAAGGAATATGTATACCAACTCATATATGCCTAAGATATTTAGAATATGCATATATGGATATTTATAATATCATATTTAGGCATATAAGGAGGCACACAGACCTTAGGTGCAAGAGTGGGTAGCTCTGTAAAACTATCAGAAAGCATGATTTTCTTTTGGTGGTCTTTTCAAGCTCTTCATGACACTTTTGGAAGTCAAGTGTATAGTAGTATCTGTTCATCACTATGACAAAGCATTTTTTGTCTTCTGCAAATTGAAGTTCATTACATTAGTGCTGATGTTCTCTCAGCAGGTGGTCGATGTCAATTATTTTTTGCTTCTGTGTAATGAAAGCTGCTACATATTCATTTCAATTCTGTTACAGAGCTCTGAAGTTCTGACAAGCAGTGAGCAGTTCTTCAATCAGGTAAACTTATGAACAGCTTCCTACTAGTTGGAATCATCTTGTCCTGACTAACCTGGGTTTCTCACAATTTGTCTCTGTGTTTGCCTCATATACAGTGGCTAGGCTGTCCTTTTCCTTTCTCAGTTTTTAGAGCTTGTTGCAGAAGACAGGCATCCAAACCTCACTTGCTCATTTGTAGCAGCTGTTTCCAAATGTTGGACAAGCTGATTTTGTTTTAACAGATGCAAGGTACAAGATAATTCTCATTGATCTGAGACTTGGATCATGTCCACAGGAGCAACTTACCTTGCCCTTGTCCAAGTCAGCACAAAGTCTCTAGTCAGATCAAGCTGAGTTCTGTTCCTCCAGAAATAAGAGCCCTTCTCTCAGGACTAGCGTCCAGGTGGCTGATACCAGTCACATGGACACAAAACAACCTGGTCTTAAATCTTGTATAAAGTGCTTCTTGATTATACACTATTCAGACAGAAAAGAAAACCAACTAAAGAAAAAAAAAAAAACCAAGAAAAAACAACAAACCAAAACCACGACTGTGATGTTACATTAAAAATCTCTTTCAAGTCTTCAGCCTGCTGTGATACTCAAATTCCCAATTTCACTTTCAGGAGTCTGCCGTAGCTTTGATATATTTTGCACATAAATATATATATTTATGTGTACATAAATATATATATAATCTCTAGCTCTGAATCTATTGCAAACTTTAAAAAAAATTTTTAGGTATTCAAAAAAATTTCTAAAAAAAAAAAAATAGATCTTCTTCCAAAGCTTTTGTTTATCTTATGACTCATTAGAGAGGCAGTAACTTGTTGTGTGTTCCTATTACACTGGTGACTAAATCTGTTGAGAAAGATCAGAGCTATGCCCATATAAGTATCCTTTAGTGCCTGTTGGAGCATTCCCTCTGCTACATGCACATGCACTGCCAGGGTGGATGTAGCACTAAAATATTGAAAGACAAGACATAAAGAAAAGATCGTTGTAAAGATTTAGTTCATGTCCCTCTATATAATAAGTCACCACAACTCATTTTTATGATTGAAAACAGGAAGAGTAGTGTAGTGGCCATGGAGCTGCCCCTGGTTACCAGAATTGGTTATCTGGACTTAACACAGTACTGTGTGCATTAGGTAGGTAGAAATTTGTTATCAGCAATATAGAAACATCTGTCATGCTGTCAAGTTTAATGAGACGCAAGCATGCAAGAAAGGATTACAATCTAAAGATATAATTAGTTCTCTGGAAAAGAGGTTTGAGTTGTATAACTTGTTCGTTAAAACTCAAAATGACCGACTCACAAACTGGCTGAGGCACAAAGGTACCTCTGGAGATCATCTGGTCCAAGCCTCTACTTAGAGCAGAAACTTATGTTTAAATTTCATTTTGTGCCTATTGCCTGAGAAAAGTCTGTCTGTCCTCTTTACTCCCCCATCAGGTATTTATAATCCATCTGAGCATTCTTTTTTCCAGAATGAGCAGTCACAATTCTTTCAGCCTCTTCTTGTGTGCCAGGTGCCCTGAAGCCCTTCGTTGGACTCCCTCAAGTATGTTCACATCTCTCTCATGCTGAGGAGCCCAACACTGGACCCAGCACTTCAGATGTGTCTTGCTATTGCCAAGTAGAGAAGGATCACTTCCCTTGAGCTGCTATCAGCACTCTTACCTCATGCAGCTGAGGTTACCTTTAGTCTTCTTGGCTGCAAAGGCACACTGCTGGCTCATGTCTAACTTCGTATCCACCAGGACATCCAGAGCCTTCTGTGCCAAACTGTTTTCCACGTGGGCATATACTGGTACGTGGAGTTATTCCTCCACATGGTCAGGACTTGGCATTTCCCTTTATTGATCTGCAAAACTTTTGGCCAATTTCTTCAGGCTTTTGAGGTCCTCCCGAATAACAGGACACCAATCTGGTGCATCAGCCACTTTTTCAAGTTTTGTATCATCTGTAAACGCACTGAGGGTGTGCTCTGTCCTATTGTCTGGATTATTAATGATAATGCCAAACAGTATTGGCACCAGTGTGCTTACCTGAGGGAAGATCTGTGATGTTGTAGAACTGACATTCATAGTTTATGAAAAAAGTTATATTCAGACCATTAAGTTAGAAACAGTCTACCTGCCATCTTGATTGTCAGATGCTTCTGTGAGTTTTTGAGTTATCTTTTGCATTACAATCATTTTGAGATAGCCCTTCCCTATTGTTAAAAAAAATGCTGTTCAAAAATCAAAGCCTAGTGATTTTTAAACTAATTATCATGACACTGATCTTAAACTACGAAAATTTTAAATAATATTGGTTGTGCTCTTTGTGCTGGACTTAGTTTCAGTAAACTTGGTTTCAGTTTTCAGTACTGAAATTTTCAGTAGATGGTCATCTCAAAGGCACATTATTGTCAAATGCTAAAGAGATAAGTTATTATAGTTTAGGTTAGTCTTCCTTTTCAGAGCTCAGTGGCTACTCTATTTTTTTATTTCACAAGATTTTGTATTTACTTTGCTCAGTTCTGCAAGAAATTCAATGATGTTTCAGTAGTGAAACTTTTTATGCTACTCGCTGGAGCTCTTGCACTAGACTAAAATTCATCTACTGTCTTCTTGAGTGACTTTTATTACAATTGTTCATATTGTACCCTTGGAAATGAAACATAAGTAAAGATTTCTCCATTAGAGGTGATGATGTGCTAGACAATAAGGTAATTAAAAGGAGAGGGTTGGCAGAAAAAAAAGGAAGTGTTTTGTACATCTGTAAATACTGCTAATGCTAATACTAATACTGCATCAGAAAATATGTTAGTACCAAGATTCAAGTAAGCCTTGCTCCTTTAATGTCCACATGAGCCTTTTTTTTTTTTTTACAGAAACTACTGTTTCACATGCATGTATTATTCAAATACTCAGTGTATTGCTGTTTTCTTGTGTTTATGACTTGTGGCCAGGCAGGATCAAACTGCTTAAGGTAGCAAATCATATTAGGAAATTGCCACTGTAATGCTTCTCATGCATTCGGTAAGTATAGATCTGCAAACATACTTGAATCAGCATACAGATCATAAAATAATAGAATCATAGAATTATTAAGGCTGGAAAAGATCTCTAAGATTATGAAATCCAACCATTAACCAGATAGTATTTATGTTTCTATTGACATCTAAAAGAAGACACACTTTGATAATCTTGCTTCTACAGGACAAGAGGACATTCAGGGTAATCAAGTTTAATTCTTTTGAGTATTGCACTTTAGCAATAGGAAAAAGTCCACCTTAGTTTTGTTGTCTACCTGCCATATTAGAAGACTGGTCCAAATTCACACTTCTGTCTTCCTGGCTATTTACATCCATTTATTTTTGTACTGGTTTGGTACTTTAGTTTAAAGTGCTGCTTTCACTTTCTGTTCTTTGCTCTTCCCTTTCTCTGACCCCTCTCCCTCCCATGCCCTGCTAGAAGGAAATGTCACAAGTCATCTTTCCACATTGGTTTTATAGCCTTAATTAGCCACACATTTACCTTTCAGTCACAGTATTAGCCTTCTTCCATTTGATAGTTGTTTCTGCTTTCTTTATTCGCTCTACTAGTCCTCCACTGTACTGCTCCAGTGGCTTTGTACATAGAAAATGTGCAGACAGAGAAGTAAAGATACTGCAGAATCATTGTTAATACCAACTTTTGTATATTTAAGTTCTTAAAAAACTTGTAGGCTAACAGCTTCCTGAACTAAGAAGAAAATGAATGAGGGCAAAGAGGGGAGAGGAAGAGATTTAGGTTTGTAAAGGTCATGACTATCTTTGTTCAGAATATCTGTAGTTATTAAAAACTTATAATTAAATGAAAGATCAGTTAAACCCAGTGCAGTCCACTGTAGCCATTTATCTCTGTCTGTTTTCATAGACATAGTACCAGCATTTCTTGATTTTTCCTGAAAATTAAGTGGTGGTTACTCAGCATTTTTCTGTCAAGTTTGAAAGAAATTTTCAATAGATGCTAAGGGAAATATATTCTTCCATTTCCACATAAATCTCAACTTTATCCCAGATTGCATCTAATCCCTAGTTCACTTCCTTTCCTACCCTTCTGCCTACAAACTGGCCTCTGTCATAGTCAGTGCAGTAAGAAAAGCCTGCAAGCCTTGAATAGTAATTGTGTTTCCAAGTAGTTCAGTAGGACTACTTTTTGGACTAAACCTCATTCAGTAATGTCAACTGAAAGATCTGTTATGAAGAATGTATATAAATAGTGTAGTGTACTGGCTTCATAGAGGAAAAAAAATGAACTACTTCCATCAAACTGTGTAGAGCAATGTTTATCAGGTTGTGGTTTCTGCATCAATGATGGTCTTTAAAATTTCAAGAGTGCCGTGAAATGCCCCTGTTTTTCTGAAAATACAAAATATATGTGTATGAAGACAGATAAACAAAGCAAACAGAGGGATATGGAAGAAATACAGGAACACTGAAAATGTAACCTATGTTCAGTACAGCAGTAACTGGAGCTTTTTTGTGGCATTATTTCACATTATGGGTGGATGGTTTGGTGTGTTTGTTTGCATGCGTGTGCTTGCACACACATATACTGTGTGTCTATGTGTGTTTATGTTTCTATATTCCAACTCGGTATCCTGCAAATTTGAAAAGTGTGAAAATCAAAGTCGTTGTTCCTAGTTATTCCTTCCAGTTCTATCACAGCACACAAGTGCAGTAATGAAGAAAATCAAGAACTATGCATGCCACCAGCAGTATCAATGCTGAGGAATTCATTCAGCTTGTCTAAGCCCTCATCACTCCTTTTCTGCAGGTCAAAAACTAGTTCAAAAGAAACTATTCACTTGAGTGGCATTGGATGTGAGAGGTTGAGTTTCCAGGAGCTGTGCTCATTCTTCCTTCCTCCTTTTAGAAAGTTAGAGCTAAAGATATTCCTTCGTTCCCAAATAATAGCTTTTTGTGCCAGATTTGAATCACACTGACAGCCATTATGACCAATGATTTTTCCTCATTAAGAGGTCCCAAATAAACTTCGCCCTAAAAGCTATTTTTTTTCAACTTTAAGAAAGGACCCTTTGTTTGTTTTTTTGATTGGATTGTAAGTTTGGAGAAAGAGAAATTTCAAAAATATATCAGTTTTCGAGACTAAATTAAGTCTATTAGACATTAAAAAGTATTCTCTCTTACTCCTTCCTTTCACTTCACTCTCAATCGACTAAAATACTTTCTCTTGGACTTTTTTTCACTCTACTGTTTTATAACTGGTGTCTATTCCTCTAAGTATGGAAATGATATGAAGAAAATTTATTCACGTTCTTAGTGGGAAGGACCACAAAATAATGATAACATCCACTTTTAATTGGTAATATATTCTTTCATACTTTTATGTGTAATATCTGTCTTCTGTACATTCACGTTTGATAATTGTAATCCTTCACAATAACTTTGAAGAGATAAAAGTATGAGCACTTGTGATGCATTTCCTAATTTTCTGCACTCTAAGGTAT
Source organism: Manacus candei (assembly GCF_025592945.1). Classification (NCBI taxonomy): domain Eukaryota; kingdom Metazoa; phylum Chordata; class Aves; order Passeriformes; family Pipridae; genus Manacus; species Manacus candei. The sequence goes on along the minus strand of NW_026138089.1, from coordinate 1,446,817 downwards.
TATTACATTAGTAGAATAAACACTTAGTTTTTTTATTTAACATGAGATTTCTGTTTTAAAATATGCAAAACAGAATATTTGAAAATATTGCTATAAAAATTGAAGCTAACACAGATTCTGGCAAAGATCATATCTTTCTTAAACAGGGAAGAAGAATGGGAAGAGGAAACCTTCATGATTTTGAGATATCTTTTAAGTCAGTTCATCCAAGTCATCCCTTATGCAATGCTCTCAAGATCAATAAGACTTGCTATAGAGTGACTTGCTGAAGTTACTTTGGATAAATTATTCACCAAGAACTTCACAGTTTTATGGTATTTTAAGACAATGATTTAAAAAATCTCAAAGGCATGGCAATTCAAAGTATTGATCCTTAGCTTGGAGATTCAGCTAATTATACCCAAACATCACAGGTTGAAAAAGTTTTCAAAACTAGCCTGAAAAGTTAGGTGGGCTAATTCAAGTGATCTATAACATTCTCTCCTTAGGGTCAAGTTTAAGGCACTGTAGAAATGCCTTTTAGAGCAACGGCAGCACTTTGCCTCCTGCCAAAATTAGAAAGCGTATAGAGCCTGAAGAGAAAAAATATGTATATTAGGAGAATTCAGCAAATTTCCTGGAACTTCAGTCCCTTCTATGTGTTCAGAAATTTATTTTATTATCATATTGCCCTGCAGATATCATTTAATTTGAAATAATTCTGCTGTAATTCTGCTGTAACCTTTTTACTTCTTTAACTCTTTCTACTTTGGGAGTATATCCTTTTGTGCATGACAGATACCTACCATGTAGAACTGCATTTAGAAAAATGTACAGAGAATGACCATAGTTAATGAGAGAAACATACAACATTGCATTTCAATCCCAAATGCAAAAATAAAACATGGTTTTGGCACAGTTAGGAGGACAACATAGCATAGAGCATTAAGAAAATGCTGCAAATAAATAGCTTTATTCAACTTGATTAGTATTTTCAAGAGTCCTGTATCCTTCAAAATATATTCTTAGCAGTCAAAGCCATAATATTTTTGCATTCTACTATACAACTATACCGAAAATACCCTTGTTAAAGAGAGCCTTTGGTAAATGCTACTTTGAAATTGAGCCTGAACAATGACAACTCCTAAAGCTACAGTTTTTTTTCCCTAGAACAAGAAGTTATCAGCTGTTCTACCATTGCCCACTCCTGCTTGAAACCCATACTGAGGAAAAGTGTGAAAAATTACTAAAGGATGAAATAATTTCTAGACAAAATTTGTGTTTTGGCTAAAGAAAAGAGAAGGAAACAGGAGGAGAATAAACATGATTTATGTTTCTGTTTTGTTCCATATGCACCAAATACAAACAAATTTAGCTGCTGGTGGCCAGAAACCCTAAGGATCTTGTGATGTGTATTCCTGTTTGTCTCTAATCTTATATTAAACATTGTACTGAGGTCTGTTAAACATTGATAAGCTTTTTTTGCACTGTAGGTCATCTGAGACCATTATGCCTAAATTCTGTAGACCTGGATTAGGTTTATGCATTGTTGTTGTGGTTTAGATACATCTCAGCACTCAGCCTATTCTTTTCAAGGGAGAAAGTCAACCTGACTGTATATTAATATTGGTATCATTGTAGTGATTAGCTGCTCAAACCTAAAAAGAAAAAAAATTAATTCAGAGTAGTTTTCTGCTGCTCATTCTTCACTACATCAAAGGAATTTTGTCAGTCTTTAAATATGGGAGATTTACAAAAATTTGTATTGATTTTTTTTATATGCAAACCTACGTAAAGAACTCTAATTGTTTTAAACCCATATAATACTATGGTTCAGAAACATTGTTTCACTATTTTCTTCATTATTTTTCAGAGCAAGAACCTTCTTCTCTTTTGGTTAAATATTTATTTCCCCCTTTCTGACTTTTTAATGTATGTAATAGAACTTAGTATAGGTCTGGGTTTAGATAAATAATATATTCTATTTTTTTCTAAGAGGTGCTTTTAAGGCAGGAAAAGCCAAGAGCATTAGCAAACTACACACAGACTTTACTTTTCAGTGCCATTTTTTGAGGTCTTTCATTTGGTTGAGATTGGTCCATATAACCTTTATATTTACAGAAATAGTACCTGCTTATCTGCCTATTAATACAAATCATCAAAGTACAGGCACATGTTCTATTTCCTGGGTGCAAATGGGAGGATGACAGAATGACACCATAAATTTCTATGTCTTCCTCTTATATCATTTTAGTTTCCATCTTGAAAGTCAGCAACTGTTGTTTATCCTTCAGTATCTTTCTTTTAAAGCTATACTACTAAATACACAAGAGTTGCATCCAGTATGTCTTTACTCACTCTTCACTTGGTTGTGCTGGTGTGTAGACGACTCCTGGATCTCTAAAAGCAGCTTAGTCCAGATTGTTCTCTGTATCTCAGGATCACAGTTGTTCAAGGCAATTTCCCAGTTTCCCCAATGAGATAAATATATTTTCTGACATCTATAAGTGGTTTGCTACAAAGTGGGATGTTAGCCTGATTATTCTCTGCTGTTTAACAGAATGACACAGCCCTCTTCAGAGCATAAGTTTTCCTAAAACAATTTCTGTTTTTAGCTCTTAGTAGCATGCGAAACCCCTGTAATCAGCTACAATGAATATTTCCTATTGTTTGTGTTTGCTCTTTTGTGTATTCTTATCCTCTTAGGATCAGAACAATAAATAATTTTTGCCAAAGGACACTCAACTTGATATATGTCTATTCAACTTTATAAACAATGGAATATATTGTAGTAATTCTTGAGCTTTAGATTTTGAGCTTTAGAAATACATGTGGGAATCTTTTGTGTGTGTGTGTGAGATTACAGTAAGAACAGCTTATTTTATAACATCTAAATTTATCCTATCATGAATTTATTAAGGTCAATGCTTTAAAGAAACAAAAGTAGATAAAAGAATGCGCCTTAGCTTTGAAATTTTTTGCTTGAAAAGGTACAGGAAGGTTTGACAGGCTTAAACACCAAACAAAACCAAAACAACAAGAAACCTAGACTACAGAGTTTTGTTTTTCCTATTTCTTAGCTATCTCAGCAGAGTGAGAAGAAAAAATAATATGAAGAATTTCAGAAGCATCCCACTGCTTTCTTCTGAGTAGTAAATGACCCTTCTGTTTTTCAAAATCCCATTTTTGTGTTCAGTTAAAATAGTAACTTTTGTCTATCATTATATATTTTTAATGTTCTCTATGTACTTCTGCAAACACTCCCGATGAACTAGGCCATGGAAGAGTAATGCTATTTTTTTTGGCACAGCATATATAAGCCAAGAACAAATTAATTGTTTGCAAAGTGCTGTGCCAGTAGAGAGCTGTAAGGCTCCCAAAATCTGAGGTTATATACACATTAATGTGCTTTAAGCACTGGTGCTAGTAGCTAAACTAGAAAGTTAGCTGGTGCCTAACGTTGGTTTTGGGTTTCCCACCCCATGCATATCTGGATACAGCTGGCCACAGTTTCATTTTTTTTCCCCTCCAAAACTGGGTATATCATACTTAAATCTAGGTGGCTAAACCAGAAAGACAAATCTGAGAACCAGATACCAAAACTTAGACTTTGTTACTTTATGGATGGTAGTACCTTGAAAGACTATACCAGCTTTGGCTGATACAAACTTTTGCTGAGGTACTTGCTACAATATGAACTTTTATTTTGAGGATTGTTAATTGACAAGTTCCAAAATATTTAGGTTGTACCTGTGTGGAAGCATGTCTGAAAGCACAGAGGAAACAGATTAACCAAAGCTTTATTGGGTACATGGAGTGCCCTGTCCTTGATTATGTGCTGTCTTGGAAGTCTAGTGCTGCAGATCGAGGCATTACTATAGAAATTATATTTTCATAATAATGTGGCAAATATGTTTTGCCTGTTCTTTTTAGCTCTCTCAGCCATTTTCACTGTGAAGCTCCTTTAAACATTTTTTTCTTTTTTTTTTTTTTTAAGTAGTTTTCAGTCTTGGATCCCTGTTTGCATATCTAATGCACACCAAGTTATTACTCCTTAGGGGTCAGTACATGCTGGAAGTCAAAGAACAAATTTTCACTGTAACTACAGAAAAATCAGGCATTTGACCTAAAGTCACATATCCTTCCCCTTATTAATTAATTCAAGAATTAAGAATGCAAACAAAGGTGGATGCTAACATGAGCGACACTGCAAGTCCATTGCAGCCCACAGTCTCAGCACCTTAAATATTGGAGGCCCGATGAGACATAAAACCCATAGCTCTGGAATGAGCTGTGTCAGTCAGCAAAACCCATAGCTCTGGAATGAGCTGTGTCAGTCAGCTTGACAAGTACTCTGTTTTGGTTTTTTTTGTTTTTTTTTATTTCCATCAAATTTCATGTCAACTAAGGCATATTGCTGATTAAGACCTTAGGTCCACAAACAACTGAGCTATTGCAACAACTCACTGCTGGTACTGAAGTCTTATTGATCCTCCTGTTTTCACAGTCCCAAAGTCCTTCTTTCTACCATTTTGATACAACCATTAAAATTAATTCCCACTCAGAAAGACAGAAGGTAAAAATAACTTGAGATTGCAACAGAGAATTAGGCAAAGAGCAGAAAACAGTCACAGCGCTATGAAACTGAAGGGAGAGGGCAGCAACCTGGCCCTGTTCATGTACCAGCACTGCAGTTGTCTAAAATGAGAATACAGAGAGGTCTTTCTCATTCTCATGACCACCCTAAAAAGAAACTAAAAATATATATCTATTTTTTTAACTGGGGGCACAGAAAAATATTACACACATGTATTTATTACACAGGAGAAGAATAAGGACAATAGGTTCATCTTTACCCTCTACCTCTCCACATCTACCCTCTCAATCCTCTTGAAAGACTTACAGTAAATTCAAGGGCCCATGTCTCCAAGGCAAAAGTACATGCAAAAGAAGACTAGGTATATTTTAGAAAGGTGACAAAGTACAAACTGTATTTGAGATCTCTGGAATTATATAGTACATCTGTGGGCAACTTCCCGCTCTGAAGTGACTGAAATAAACAATTGTTTTGCAAAAAGCTTGTATACTCAGCAAAATAGTGACAGCATTTTCCAAAATGCTTAGATGTAAATGATTTAGGTGGTGACCTATGAAGTTTTTGATATTGTCTATATTTAAAGAAAAATGAGTATTTGATTTGTTTTTATTAAACAGCTTTTATTACAATGCATTGCAAATAGGAATTCTTATACTGCTGACATTGCAGGTTGAGTTATGAGACAATAGAGATATAGGCTGCACATTAGATTGTGTCTGTTTTTATCAAATTGGTTGAGTGGATGAACTTTTCAGGTGAAATTTGAAAAGTTCGGATTTTTAGCAAATATTAAGAAGAAATGAAGCATATCTTAAAAGAAAGATATATATATATTACATTATTTAGATTCCAGAAATGCAAGTAAGAATAAGTTTATGTAGATTTAATTGAAAGATATTTTGAATTGTGTTATTGTCTTTTTGGTCATCTGAGTTTCTGAAGAACAATTTGTCAGTGCAAAACTCCGATATATGCTAGTAATCGTACTTAATATGAGTGGCAAAGTGGTTTTGTTTCAAATATGAAATGCTTTAAATTCATGGGATTCGACTCAAATCTAAAATTATTGAACCTTCCTGTACATAATTTATAAAAAGAGTTTCAGAAATAAGTTCTGTAAAGTATTCTGCTTTTCTGTAGAATAATACGCCTTGAACTTTGGAAAATGTTTAGAGCTACTAAGACATTTCTTTTTCTTTCTGTTATTTCTGTTGAATACTTCTTATATAGGATGCAATTCTGCTGAATCAGAAAGATTGTTTATCAGATAGGTAGATAGATAATACACCACAAAGGTGATAGAATCTGTTCCAATTGATTTTTAGCCCTACCAAGTAGTTCCTGTTGTTGTATATGAAATATGTGAGGTTTCAGAATGCCATTATGTCTTGAAAGCAAATAATAGTACAATTTCCATCCCTATTCAGAAACAGATCCTTTACTCAGATACATACCAACATAACTACAATTGGCATCAGTAGCAGCTGTGCATATGTAACTAAGGGTAAAGTTTGGCCCTAAATCAAACTCATTTTCTGCTGCAAAAATATCCAGTTTATATTTTAGATGAGCCATTCAGTTATCTTTCTTTCTTCCGTAGCATATCATAAATTGTAAACTTTTAGTAATTATTTGTTGCATATTGTTCCATTGCATTGCCAAAACAATTAATATGTATTTCTATTATTCTGCAAAAATCAATCATATGTTCCAGGCAACTCTTGCTATTATGAATGTTTTTGAGACAATCCAAAAATTAAGCCCTGTAACCCAATAAATACAGTATTGACCTTGCTAATGACAGATTTCAGGTTTTACAGTAGCTCAACAAAGCCTAAGGATTTTTCAGGCTTTGTCAGGACTTCTCTTGGCCTTCTCAGAGCTATGTTTCACATTATTTAGCTGTAAAAACAATATTCTAATGACCTATTTCCTAATGGCCATTTCCTAATTTGTTTCACTTTTGCTGAGCTCTAGGTAACCAAGTAGTACAACCATAATTTTTGTATAGATAATACTGCTAAGTAATTATTTTGTGTAAAATGAACTATTTATGACCCTACCATAATGATGAAGCGTAATGGAATAAAAGACTGGGAGTGAAGCAGAGCCCTTAAATGTGAGGAAAAAGCATGTAGTGCAGAGTGTACAGGGATGGGGTCATGATAGAGGTAAATCTGAAACTCTAGTGCTATAAAGAACTCATGGGTGGTCACTTAGCTTTCGATAGGGAAATACAGCCTTCAAACCTAGGTAAAACCAGTTTATAGAATTAACAGGAGAATGAAGAACAAAATAGGAAAGATGCTTGTTTGACATGTAAGAAATTCAGATGGGGGCCTTCCAGTCAAAAAAACCAAAACAACAAAACAACAAAATGAAATCCAACACAACAAAAAACACAAGCAAGGTGCAAAAAACTACATTAGTAATGTACAGTTGGCCTGAAATGAGGAGCAAGAAGCTGTGAACATGAACATGATACACTTCAGGGAAGGACATGGATTGCTGATGACATGCTACAGTGCCCCACTCCTTCTATGATGCTGCAGAATGTAAGACCTATAGAAGCAGTCAAGGGCAAAGAATAATCTCACAGAAAGGAGTACAAACTCCAAGAAATTTCTGTATAACTCTACAATCATAACTGTCTATTATAACTGCATTATTACTGGGATTTTCTTCTGAAATAGTTCCCCCCCCCCTTTTATTTTCTTGTAATTTCTATCATGCAGCTAATAAATACTTTATATTGCATAAAAATTGGGTTTGGGTTTTTTTTACCTTTTACCTAAAGAAACACTTTGAGCATAACAGGTACACCTTGGTGATCTTTAGCAGGGAATGCAGCCTCTATATTGATCATGCCATCTTCTCACTTGAGGAATTTCTGAGTCTCAGAGATACTCCCCATGTAGAATATTTCTTCATCCTATTCATGTGTGAATTCTCAACAAGTCAATTTAAACAGAAAATTATAGCATTGCATTTTTCAGTGTCTTGAATAGGTACTTTTTTCTAAGGGATAAGAAAAGCATCCATGCTCTAATTTCCTGCTCCAAAAGAGCAAATATTAGATGACCTTAGAGTTCAATATATTTCTTTACTTTTTTATGTCTTGCTATAAAATAATGATCTTTGGTGATCACTATTAAGATCTCAAGATCATTCTTACCCCTGATTACCTTGTTCTGGGTGGACTAAATTTCAGACGTTAAAAAAAAAATAGTATCTACAACTGCTTGAAATAATTGTCTTTTACCTATCTCTTGGCAAAAACAAAATTTCCACCAACATTATTACTAAAGAAAAATATGTTCTTCATGATACAGACTTACTCATCCAGATACTTACAGAGGAGAAGAATTACTCTAAGAAAGAGACTCCTCATTATCTTTAATTCTCTGTATTTATTTCTGTTTTAGAAGACTAAAGACTCTTAAATACCCATTGTTTATCATTCAGTTTAACTTGTGAAAATAAGTGTAACAAGGAAAGCAAGATGAGTTTGTGAAAGTTTAGGTTCTATATTCGTAAAATTTAAGTATTTGGAAGATCATAAGATTTTTTTTGTCAGTCATGATAGGAAATATGATTCATTTCTCTGATTTAAGTAGAATCTTCCTAGAACTGTTAAATTTTACAGAGGAAGAGAACGATGAGATAACTGGCTGAAAATATTTTCCTAGACATTTACTGAAAGAAACAATACCAAAAGACTGTCGAACTTTATCTACCCTCACCAATGAATCCTAACTGTAATGTCCTTAAATCCAATTAGTTCCTTGTATCTATCATAACTCAGAAGATGAGTTATCTATTTTTCTCCAGTAATACTGAAAACATCAAATGATGACTTTTCATAGGACACTGACTTGCAGCATAAAGCAACAAAACAAGCACATATTTGGACCCTAGTTCTAATTCTTAGAGAAAGATGTCAGTCACAGGCTTAGGTGCACAGTGGCAGTGGGATAAGAGTAAGGATAAGAGAAATAAAGATGTTGGAATTTCCTCCAGCGCCTTCAGCAAGGAAGAATTCAGGCTGCAACCCACAGCAGTGGTTGTAAGGAGGTACACATGCACGCTTGCAGGAAGCTCCCTTCCTGCTTGGCCGGATTTTGGAATGGGCACATACTCAGGGCAGAATCCAAAAAGCAAACTGAGCCTACTGTGTCTTTTACCCAATGTCTTTACACAACATCAATGAGCAAAAGACTGGTAATAATGCTTGTAAATCACTTTCCGTGATTTTTTTTCCTGTATTCATCTTTATGTTTGAAGTCATATTTTTTTTAGTTTGACAGTTGTTTTTTGATTCATGAATGGCTGCATAACATTTATTCTGGAGGCAACATTTTGCATCTCCAGCAACCTGCATATGTGAAGACCATACATGTGTTTCTACCTTTTCCAGACCATAAGCTAATACACATAATCATGCCTTTATTTCCTCCTCTACTTTTTGAAGAAATAGGTGCTTGAGTTTTTAGCTTTTACAAACCAGGAGTTTATATAATTTAGTGTAACAGATGTTTGCACTTCAATGTTTCCATGGAAGTATCTAGCTTATTAAAAATTAGTTTCTTGCAGCCGTAGTGTCTTGAAAAGAAAACCCTCTCTGGTGTCATGAAAATAATTGCTCTACCTCTTCATGATTTTTTAACCATTATGAATTAAGGAACTTTACTAACCATCATTAAAATCTCTTCTTATAAATAAAAATATTCATGCCAATTAGGGCAACTCTTTTCCATATTTTTATATATATTGATAGATCATTGGGTCTGATCTAAAACCTTATTGTAATTGTTGATAGAAAATGTTGGACCAAGTCCAAGGCAGTGAAGATAAATAAGTAGAAATGGAAATGAAACTCGTAGTAAACACTAAGTATTATCATAATCTATTTCCTATTTGCATTTCTGTCCATTCTCCATTAGTGTTTTAAGATCTTTTCTAATGAAAGAAAACAGCGTGTTGAATGTCAAGAGCTGAACAAGAATTGAAATTCATTTTTAGGATGAGGAAAGTGACATGAAATTGAACTTTTACCATCAACATTATTCATAAGGACCATTTGTTGATTAAACTATCTGTTGTACTCTCAGCATGTCATATCACATCAATCACATATGAATTTAAATTAAAGCCATATTCCAAAAAATAATAATTGCCAAGTTGCCACGTGTACCATCTGAGTGCTAAATTTAAGCTTTTGCAGTACTTCAGCAGCTGCATGAAGCCATGAATAATTCATTAATGTATGAAATAGTAGATTAGAATTAACCAACTAGTTTCATATTTTATCTAATGTTTAGAATTGAAGAAATATAACTAGCAAATTCACCAGATACTTCCTAATGAAAAGCAATTATTTTGTGCAACATTTTGGAAGATCTACTTAATCCTTAATGTATACTTTAGGCAAACAGAGAGGAATTGAGCTAAATTGCAGAATTGTGGGGTGAAAAAAAATGAAATATAAGAAAGAAAGAGGAAAAGAAAGTCTTCTGCTGGACATAGGTAATGTACAAGTGGCTTGTGAAACGGCTCCAGGGATTTTTGTTCTTGGATTTCTTAACAGGCAACAGATGTTTTTTTTATAAGCTTGCTTTCATTCATCATTTTTTTGTATTTTTAGATGGAAGAAATCATTATATACTTTCTATGCACATCAGGAATGATTTGTCTTTTTTCCTAAGTTAACAAGCACTACAGTCCTTATTCTCCATTCCTGAATTGCCAGAGATAGGTCGGCACCAGGTTTTCACATTTTTTGTAGCTGATGAGCAACAACAACTATCTCATAGAAGGAAACTGAAAATTTTCTTTGCAGGCACTACAAATTCTTGTTCTTAAACAAGCTGCCAACACATAAACAGTGCATTTTATATTGGTAGGCTCAAAAGTAAAGTAGTTTTAAAGCCAGGAAAAGAGGTGCATTGTCTCACCAAGAAGTGACTTAAATCACAGGATTTTGTAGACTCACAGACTATCTCAAGTCGGAAGGAACCCATGAGGATCATTGAGTCCAACTCCCTGCTCATTGGAGGACTATTTAAAACTAAACCACATGGCAAAGAGCACCATCTAGATATTTCTTGAACTCTAACAGGCTTGATCCCATGATCACTTCCCTGGGGAGTCTGTTCCAGTGACTGACTACCCTCTCAGTGAAAAACCTTTTCCTAATGCCCATTCTGAACTTTCCCTGACACAACAAAAATCACTCTATCTGAGGAAAGTATTTTCTCTTTCAGAAAACTGCTGGCTTTGGAAGCTGACAGGGTATTTGTCTTCCTCTTCATCAAAGGGGAGTGTGACTCTTGAAACCTTTATTGAGCATTATGCTGACCTCAGGCCTCTGGGTTGGCACCCTTTAAGCTGGAGCTTAAACATTTCGATTGTGGAGCTCATGGATGTATGTGATTGCAACTGGGGGGGGGGGGTTGATTTTTTTTGGGATGGTATTCCCTTTAATCTGTGAGAGCAGGTACAATAACACATTGTGAAAATTTGTGACTGAGACTGCAGCATGACTCCTAAGGGGAAATAGGAATTAATAACAGCATATCCTGTGTTGAAAAAGAGAAGCTCCATCACTGAGCAAAGATGTGAAACCTCATTCCTAGAATGCCCTTTGCCTACTTTCTTATACAGTCATATTTTCATGTGTAAAGGAGGGTGGGAAGATGTTTGTGATACTGTCTGTAACTTGTGTGGGATTTAATGGGTTTTAACTTTTTTTTTTGTTAATACAGATGCTTATTCATTCTTAGTGAAAAGAAATTTTAATCTAACTACTTTTTTGAATGATTTATAGCAATCATATCCAGGCCTTCACTTCTGTATTATACTGCTATCTGCAACTAGTAGAGGAGCATTTATCCCACCTACTATGAACAGGTCAAATCATGCCAAATCGAATTTAGGAAATTGTGTAATTTAGGGCACAACACAAGAATGTATTTCCTTGCTTTAAAATTACTGTTACTACTACTAGTAGTAGTAGTACTACTACTACTACTACTACTACTGCTACTAGTAATAATGATAGTGATGGGGGGAGAGGGAGGATGTTGCATGAAAAGGGGAGATTTCCTTGACACTTAGTGATGGGAGACTTCCTTGATCCTTAATGTGTGATTTGCCTGTCAGTGCTCCAGGAAAGCTGAGACCCTTGTGCCTGACCAATCTGTCAGTGACCTGTTTTAGGTACCCTTCACTGAACAGTCCTACTGGATTGGAGGGAGATTCAACTGCCCTTTTCTAGGAACTACACCAACAGCATAAGACAGACCCCTCAGTGAGTCTTCCCACTTTATTCCGGTGTGTTCCTGCTGCTGGCAACTGCCAACGCCTGTGAAGGACTCACTCTAAAAATTTACAGAATAACACTCTTTATTAATACAGAGTTCGTACACTAAGGTTTGAAGAATGCTGGTGATGGTATCTGACTGCAAAAATATATTCAAAGCAGTACAGAGACAAGCTCTAATCCCAGTAAAAGTATTCAGAGCATGTAGAGTATTGTTCTTGTCCAACAAGATGCCTAGGGATGCCTATGGGGAGAGAAGACAGGTTCAAACTGTCAGTAGATTCCAGCAATTATGATGAAGTGTCCACCAACTTTTCCTCCATTTTTTACTTACTTTTATACTATTTCTTTATGTTTAGGTGGAGCTTGAGTGACTTTAGTCATAAATACCTTTGTTGCTGGTTGGTGTAAAATTATCTTGCTTCATGTTTAAAGATACAGCCAAAAAAAAAAAAAGGGTGCATGCCCAGTGAGGAGTGGTCGCACTTTGAAGGCAGGTAACTTTGGGGTGGAGGTGTGCATTAATATTATAAATAGACTTTAATGAACCATGTTCATCTGAGGAGAGAGATTTCACCACAGTTGTTGGCTCAGCAACAGGACATCTTTTCCTGTCTGTCTTGGCTGATAGGTGCTATGAGGTTTTATCAGCTGCAAAGTACTGCTGAGTTCCACTCCCTGTAAGGATTTCTACAGCACCCGGCCACAGTGTCTCCACTCCACTCCACTCCACTCCACTCTACCCTCCATTCCATCCCCCTTAGCAGGTGCTTACTGTTGTAAGGAGAATCATCATGGAACTGCCAACCATGTTCCATCCAGGGAGCAGCAACTGCGTTTTACTCTATAATTTCTGTACTCTTGTAACTTCTGTTCAGATTTGAATATAATTTTTCAGTTTCCTCTAATTTTTACCCCCAGCTGTCTTCCCACAGAGGGGCGGGAAGGCAGGGGGAGAGAGAAAGGGTGAAGAAAGGAGGAAAGGGAGAGAGGACAGAGACATGGGGAATGCTACCAGTACAGTAGAAGCAGCATAGCAATAATATAAAATGGTATTACTTTTACTTAGAGTAATATATCAGTCCTTTAGTGTAAAATATTGCGGTGATGCAGTACTCTAATAGAGGGAACTATTTTGAAGAGTTTAAGGTACTTGAGCATTGCTTTTATTTGCTTTGCAACTGCTTATACATAATAAACCAGGGGCTTACAACTACCAGTGCTTTAAAGATATCTAAATGAGAAAACTCCTAGTCCAGGCAAAACACTCAGAAGAAATAAATAAAAGTGAAAAGGCAAAATGAAGTAACAGTGCAGCGAGTATTTTAATGAAAAGCAGTTGATTAAGGTGATGGGTGGTCTGATTGAATGACAGAACAGTTGGCCTTAGTGCAAAATTTAATTCATTGAGGTTAACAGGAACAACTTTCTACATAGATATTTTACTTTGTCAACCTCTTATTTTTCTTCATCTTTTTCCCACTCTGTCAAGGAGATAATTGAATAAAAACTTTCAATGCAGGTTTGTGTAATGCATTACTGTTTCTGATTTTTTTTTTTTGGCATGATTTTTTATGGTGTTACCAAGCACGTATATAAAGACAGATATTTGTTCCATCACCTAAGCTTGTACTCACAGTAATTTAAAAAATCTCCCAGTATGATATATTTCTCAGGATCTCAACTAATTAGGACAACTGGTCAAATGGTACATTCCTGATTCTGCCAGTTTATATGGCAATTAAGAAAATTCTGCTCTAGTAAGGTAATTTCATAGTCAAAAAAGGATATATTACTATGTATAATTATTCTGTGTAATTATAATATTGTTTAGGACTTACAAGATGCCCCCTACCTCATGATCTCAAAAAGTTCCTCAGAAGAATTTGATTTGTGTTCAGACCGTGGTACATCTGCTGCTCCCTCCATTTTACAGATAGGGAAAATAAATGATAGAAAGTCAATATATGTGCAAAAGCCTATGCAGTAAGCCATTGAAAGAAGTTGATTGAAAGAATTAGAATCAAACTTTTGTCTCTGCTTTTGTTTACTAATTTCTGATGCATTCAAATGCATGCTAGATTGTATGTCTTAGGTATGTGTCCTCAGAGGTCTCCTCTAGAGTACACACACAGGGTATGTTTGGCTTTAACCCAACCCACTTTATAGATGCTTCAAACAGCTGAATCCAAATTTGCACATCATAATTTAAATCTGGGAAAAGTGAAAGACTCATAGCCTACAGACTTGTCTAAGAGGGGCAGCAGCTCTCAGAACTGCTCTTGGAGCAGCAATTTCCTTAATACCTCCTCCTCCTCAGGTCTTGTCTGAGTCACAGTTGTATCCATGCCCTTCACAACATATCCATAATGCACACATACTCCAATGTAAGGACTTTGAATTGAAAAAGCAATGCTGAGTAAATATCTGTCGCTTTTCATGACAGATGAAAAATTAATAGGAACAAAGGAATTGCACAATTTTGTGTTAGAATTTAATTATTTCTGTTTTCAGGTCTTAAAAAACAGCATAAAACAAAAAATAGACTTCAAAAATTTCAGTTAAAACTTTTTCTTTACATCCCAATACTTATCTCATCATCAACATCAACCTTTATGTAGCTCAAAATCCATAAGGTGTCTTTCAGATATTGTGTTTCAGCACAAATCTACTCTTTCCTTCCTGTAATATAATTTCAGTTTCCCCCTAATAAATATATACTTCAAATGTTTCTATTCCATATTAAATAATAATTTTTGAAAATGAAGAATCTGTGAATCAAACACAGAAAATTTTCCTGTCATCTAGAGTCTGTGTAGATGATCGGGAAAGAAACTTCATCAGGCTGAAAGAAATTTAATTAATGTTCCAGTCATCCCCAAGATACATGACATGATTGACATACAAAACATCTGGGGGTGAGGAGGTAATAAAGAATGAATCAATAGTCCATGTAGTCCACATTTCAAATATTTTGCAGTAATTATATCTTTAAAAAACTGTAGAAGAAACTGAGACATCAGAATAAAATTATTAGGAAGAAAGGTAAAATAGAACAATAAAGGATAATTCTCCCATAATAACAACAGAAATAATCAAGGAGTAGTGGACATAAATTAAAACACAAGAAGTTGCACCAACTTCTTTCCACTGAGGGCGGAACAGGCTGCCCAGGGAGGTCTTGAGTCTCCCTTTCTGGAGGTGTTCAAAACTCACCTGGATATATTCCCTTGTCACTTGCTCTGGGTGACCCTGTCTTGGCAGGGGGATTGGACCAGGTGATCTCCAGAGGTCCCTTCCAACCCTAACAATTCTGTGATAGTAGTAATTAGAAGAAGAAATATTTTTTAAAACATTTTTTATCACAAAATGTGCAGTTCAGGGTCACTGTGTCTTATCAGGCATTTCGAAAAAGAATTAATCATTATTACAGAATGCAAAACTATTTAGTGTTAAAACATACTATCGGTGTGGAATTGCTGAAAACAAGCTAGAGGGCATAAGTCAGACTTTCTCTGATTTTGCAGATTTAAGAGGAAATATTCCTTGCAGCTACTCTATGAATGTCTAATACGGAAACCTTCCTTCAAATCCATCTTGGAGGTGGGATAAGAAACCATATGTTGTATTGAACCACCGCCATACACTGTGGGTTTTCTGCTACATAGTTTTGGGATTGGGGAGGGGGGGGGAGAATAAAGAAATCTTGACTTTTCTATAGGCTCAAAGTAAGAATTTAGGTCATGTTTTCTTTTATTCAGGACGTAGTTTTTGGCCTCTCTAAACTACCCCTTTGTCTCTAAAGTATATTACATATATAATATGTAATATTATATATAATGTATATTACATAGTATACCTAAAAGATGTTTTGGCAAGTTACTTACAGTTAAGTATTCTGCAGAAAAATACTGATCAGACTTCTTTCTTTATTGTCATAATTTCAAATTGGAGTCCCTTAGTTCAAGTCCCTTGTTTCTTTCCAGTTGAACTGGAAAAACATGCCAAAGTTGTGATGTGAACAAACAAGGACAAGGAAAACCTGTCTAACATAATTTTACTTGACACCTAAATTATGGTCATGTTGGGCTCAGAAAATAAAGAATGCAGCAGAAATCGACTGGGCCATTTTTCCTTTAGTGCCAGTACATTCTCTGTTGTCATGTACTGTATATCAAAAATATACAGAACTAATCAAAGCTAACTAAAAGTTTAGGTCAAAATATTTTTCTCAGGAGCTACTTTGAACTTATAACTACAGTATTAGGTTGAAAAATAGTCAATTATTTTTTATCCTATTAGTCGTAATGTTACTATGCTAGAACTTGCTCTCATTTATTTTTGTATGTTAGCTGGAAAGCTCACCCAATTTTTGATTTTTATAAATGGTCTTCAATACTAAAACAAATTAGTGCCTTTTAATTCTATATTCACTTTAAATAAATGGAAATTTCATTAAATGAAATGCAAAATTAGATATAAGGTTTTTTACAACTTAGACATTTTTCTACTTTTAAAAGAAATATAATTTTGCATAATATTCCAAAATTGTAATAATTGCTGATCTATCAAAACACGTTATCGTTTTTAATATATCTCTAACTTGACATAGTATACAGACCATATGAAGTAAAAAACACATAAGGAAGATCTTCATTGCTTTTAAACTGTTCTATATGTCAAATGGATGCAATTTCTAGAGATATTATTTTTCTTTTGTTCTAAGGAGCAGAGTTGTTGCAAGTTCTGTTCCAAGAGCCTCATCCACCTGACCATTGAAGCTAAGGTTGACCACTGTTGGCACACAGACAGGTTACAGGGAGTGTAGCTACAGAGATGACTGAAGAATAAGCCATTGCTCCAAGAAGCCTAAAGGATAGAAATAAGCCATTTTATCTGTCTTTTTGTATCTTTGGACAACGTCATCTCTGTGGACTTGTCTAACAAAACCTGTCTTAGTTTTCTGCTCCTCATTTCATCCATCAAGTTTCCCTGCCTGAAAAGCGCTGATGAAAGGCCCTTATTCTGGCTGATTGGGAAATGAACAAAAAGATGTCACTTCTGCTCTTCTTTCCAATATTAATATTAAAGTTTGATGGATTTTGAAGAAAATGAAATTTTGAGATGATTAGCTAAACCCACAGTTTTAACTAATCACAGCCTTAATCCACCATAACACTTATACATACATCACGATTTTAAGCATGTGGATGTGAGTTCACACAAGTGAGATTTTTAGAAAAGAAAACTGTCTAAGTAAAGTTTAAAGTGATCTTTTAGAATTTCCTCATACTTGTATAAAATTGTGCAAAGTTGAAACTTGCACAAAATATAGAACAATATTTATTTTATTTGGATTTTTAGTTTTTGGAAACATCCAGGTATTATAAAAGTATATTAAAAAAAAAATCTAAATTGCTCTGTTTCAAAGAACTAGAAATATGAAAGGAAACCGGGAAATTCTGCTCTGACTATATTTCATTGCCTTACAGCATACCCATGAAAGGGCCTTGATTTAGTGTCTGATACTTATTCTTCAGGCATGTTATAGAATTTTCATCAAGGCTAGGGTGATATCACCAAGTTCACCAGAGATATGATGAAATTCCTGTTTACAAGAAAAATGGTTGTCCCTTGTCTACTGAGAAAAAAAAAAAGCCTTGACTGATACATCATTGTCAACCTTTTCTGCCATTGTTTATTCCTCTCTGTTTTCTGTGGAAGTTCTTCAGACTCCCTCAGTCCATAAATCATTGGTTATTCTACTGCTTGAAGATACAGGGGCAGCATAACACATTCAAAATCATTTTATGCAAGGCCTATAGGATATCTGCTTAGAAAACAGATATTTACACATTAATAAGTATCTCTTTGTTTCAGGAAGAATGTGTGCAAAATACATTGAGTACATTGATACCTATTTCAGAGGTTTTTGGTTTTGATCAGTTTAATAAAATACAAGCCACGTGGGTCTTTGGATGCTAAATTTTGATAACCTATTTTTTAGTGTTTTTTCATAATATGCAGACAAGTGATTGAAAAGCTTTATTATGCTTTGGAAAGCTGCAAAATTGCCCAGTCAATCTAGAGGAGGAAGAAGCAGTTTTCAAAAAAAAGAGCAGTTAAAGGAAGAAAATGTGACCCCCAGAGACTAGCTAGTTGTCCCTGACCCAACAGGGTGGACTAGGTGACCTGTTTAGATCCTTTACAGCCATTTGAGTCTATGAAAGAATGAAAGGCAGAGGAAAAAAGAAAAGAAGCTTGTGTAGTAAATAAAAGTCTTGAAAAAGGCAAAGGTGATAGAGGAGCCATGATAGGTAACAGTAAATTATATATCCTACAAGTTAAAGAATAAAGGTATCTTGTTTTCAGATTGTTTGAGTCTCAATACTTTGTGAGCAGCCTTTTTGAGGAAGGCTTTGTAGGCAGCTGACAAGGCCCAGAAGGCCCATCCTCTGTGTCAAGGGTATAAAGTTTTCCATTATCTTAGAGCAATTTCGTAGCTCTAAGATGAAGGAAACCTTTTTTTTTTCCCATAGCAATTATGAAATTCGTTAAAGTTGTCTGGTTTTGGTTTTTGTCTGGTAGTGTGGAACAGATTTTAGAAGATTTTAGAAGATATTTGTAAAATATCTTGCAAACAGAATACATTGAATATATATTCACAGGTTGAATAGATGCCTACTAGGTCATCCAAAAAAATCTTTCTGTTTCTAACTCACTTCAAAATCATGTGCAATTGTGGATGTGCATTCTCATTCTCAGAGCCTTGAACTGTGATCTGTTCCTGCCCACTTTGACAGTGCCAGTGGAGATCGATTTCCTTGTCCTTTTCTGAGGGCACTCCAGTAACACAGAACAGGACTCTTGACACTTATGACAGTGTTCTAATACTTCTGAAATAGGTAGGGTGGCACAAAATGTGCTTAAAAACACCTCATTTGTGCTTTTATTTTCTACGAGCATTCTCTCTATTGAGGTGTCTTGCATTTCTCAATAAATTTGAGGTTCTACATACCTTTAAAAAAAAAAGTGCAACTTCCTCCACTTGCACTCCCAGCACTGTATTCTCTATTCAAGCTTTCGTGTTGCAGAATGAGCAGCACTACATTCACATGGTTTTGGCTCTTTCCCAGCACAAAAGTCTTTCTGCCTTACATATCAGGACCCTCTAAATGTACTGGATCCTACAGTACAGTCTGTTTATTCCCCTTATCAGGAGCTTATTTGTTGCTGGAGTCACAATAAGATTAAAGATCTGCCTTATGTTTTCTTGCCTTCCCCTTTCATACCCCAAAGATTCCCACCCTTTTCTATATCCACAATAACTTTAATAACATTAAAATATTTTTTAAATATTTATTGAAAGACTTGACAGGTTCACCGAAAGAATTTTTTTGTTCCAAAACTTGAGCAACAAGGAGAGTCATTCAAAAGTGCTAGGCACTGAAAGGAGGTGCTTGGGCTTCATGGCCATATCTAGTTTGTGCAATGTTTACTATGTTACTATGGGGAAATTGTTTATATACCTAAAGCAGAGCACACCATACTTATTTTCACATATGCTAAAACCCAAACTCCCACTGCAAGGTCCATAATAGCAATCAAGCTGTTTAAACAAAGTTTCTTTAAGAAGACTCAGACATCATTTCTGTGGTATAGATTGGCTTCCAGGGGGATGGGTTAGTAGTGCTTTTTGGAGTGAAACCCTCTTCTGTGGGAATTTCTCACCTAATTTTTTTCCTTTATGAATTAGATAAATCTGTTACTTTCACTGAAATAAAGTAGTGATGTGACATTCTGGAAGTTCCTTGGTTGTTGGGATGCCAGACTATGCCTGTTTGGGGATGGATAAGTAAAGGTGATGCAGATCTATGCTTGCCTTGTGAATCCACTGGGAGTTACCTGCTTTTGAAAGGATAGAACATCTCCCTGAGCTGACCAGGGTACACAAGGAGCATAATTTATCTTCTAGTGTGATGCAGTGTGCCTTTACAGTATGTCTGGCATCTCTGCTAGCCCAGGGAGAAGAAGGACCGCAGAGCAAGATACTGAGTTTCCTTTTCCACCCTCCCTATTTGCTACTTAAAAACAGGGAGCAGTGCAGAGACTTTGGGATGAAGAAACATAATTGCTTGCATAGGCAGTGCCACTCTGCTTACTCCTGTGTTAACTGTTGTACCTGAGTTTGGTTCTCATTGCCTGGAAAACTGTCTTGCCCCGTGACTGCAGGGCATTCTACCCCATGGGAATTTAATTTTGAAAACCCATTGTTAACAGCTGATGTTGTGCCATTGCATGGTCCCTGAAAAGACAAAGGTTCGGGTTTTCTAGCTTCTTTTTATGGTACCACGACTCAGTGAATGCAATGCAGGTTTACTTTTATTGCTTTTATTTACTTTTATTGCTTTTATTTTCATACTAAAACACAGGTGCTCTCTGGGATTTCTTTGCTTTCTTCCAAATGACTAGACTTGTTCACACTAATGGTTAGATGCTGGCTATGTAACACCCTGAACCAATTTTCATACAGTAATTATAATATTCAGACAAAACAGACTTTTAAATTACTGAACTGACTTGATGAAATGTTGAAGGTAAAATGTTGGAGCTATCTGAGAAAACTTTAAGTATGTGCTTGAATTTCTATTTGCAGATTGTTATATTTTTAATGATATATTTAGGGCTTGAAATGAGTAATGTTTTATATACAGGATAAATAGTTAATTTGCTTAGATGACTCATGCATTAAACCTAACGTCATTGAATTTTACTCCTGCATCCATTTCCTGGGAAATGCAACTCATTAAAAAAAAATCTTACACTGAAATGTCATCTTACTGAAGTCTGCAACACAATTGACACTGTTGCTTCTTTCATGGTTGTTGGGGGAAGTACATGGAAAATATTAAGATACAGTAATGTAAACACTTTACATTGACCTCTTTAAAGGAACAAAATCAGTTTATTACTGGAAAAAACAGCACAAAAAATGTATTTCTACTGAGTCATTTATGACTGCCCTGTAAGCGTTAGACCAGATTGTGATTCCATTTGCACAGCTATATAGAGAAAATACTGTATACGCTCTTTTTCAAGTAAAGAAGGCCAAATTCATTGATCCTACTGCATCATATCTTTGGACTTCCTATTGATTTTCCCATAGAACTACTTCAGATGAGAAACTAAGGAAACTGAAATGGATAAAGCCTGGGGTCAGACTGAGAGTAATTGTGTAAGAACTCCATTTTTTAAGAGAATTTCTGAGAGCAGTAGTCACTGGGATTGTGGTTGTGTGTAAGCCACAATACTCACCAGGTTTTGCTAAGACATTACTGGATATATGTCCCATCAAAACAATTTTTCTGGGCAATATCTGGGTCATCTGTTTTTGATGACTTATTATTTAAAGGTTCTGTCAGAATGTGGAACTTTTTCTAGGGGACTATGGCATTTTGGAATGGCTCTGTTGGTTAGACTTAGAGCTGAATCAGGTCAATGTAGGAAAACATATCTGAGGACATCTGATTCCAGCTACACCAAGTTACTTGGTCTGTTCATGTCAGCTGGCTAACATCTGAGAAAGACTGGAAATTTTGAAATCATCTAAGACTGTTAAATACAAGCTGCTAATATTAAATGGGAATTTATCATCTATAAGCATCGTTCAGAGAAAAGGTGCTTTGTCAAACTATTAATTGGATGGAAACCTTTGACCTACTGAAACTAAAGACTCTTGAACTCTGACTCTGTAGCTCAGGCACGTATTGCAAGAGTTCAAAAATGAAGTCTGAATCCTATATTCCTGTCACTTATGCTCAATATGAATGTATTGTATTAATTTCTATAATCTTCAATTTAACTAACAGATAATAATGCATTAAAATATGTCAAAATTATAGGCAATAAAATCTTTACCATTTTTGTGTTACATTTCACTTGACCCTATTCTTTTCTTAATTATTTGATAGATTACATTACAACAGTCTGTATTTTAAAGTCTCTGTATTCTAGTCTTAAACTTACGCCCTTGTATACAAAGTTTTTGGAGACACTGTCCAAAAGCATTACACAAAGGATGTATTATTTAATAGACCAAAGGCCAAAATGTTCGTGATTCAATATGCCATAGGTCACTACATTTCAAAATGACTGCATATTTCCTAAATGATGCCTAGTTCTGAAATATATTTTAGGAACCGACAACGCATCAGCTGGTTTGGAAAAACACAAAGAATTTAGAAATGTTTTAAATAATGAGTTATGGGATTTAGGCAGTATGTATTTCTTTTGTCATATCCTTGGTGGGAAACCGGATTTCAGATTCTCTATCACTGTTTAGCGTTATTTTTACATATAATATGGTCCATGAGGAGTTCTTTTGCAATACTTTTGGGCTATATTTTTTATTTTTATTATAGTTCTTAATGACATTTTGATAGGTCCATAATGAGTCAGAATTTTTTGTTATGCACTATGTATTTTCTACTTTGAAAGGGATAAATATGGTTGTCTATCCACTTTGACATGATATACTTTAGAAATCAACAGTCATAATATTGTTGTGAGTTACAGTCTCTCTTCCTTCCCTTTGCCAATACAGAAGTCTCACGAGGTGGGGATTTTGTTGTTTTGGTTGTTGGTTGCTTGCTTGCTTTCAGTATGAGCTACTTCTCATATTAATTTGATGTTTCAGGACCTGAGAGTAGAAGATATTTGAGTGATTTTTGGACTAATATTTACACAAAGGTTATGACTTGTATTACCATTAAATAAGTCATAACCAGTGGGGGTTTTTTTCTGCCTTTTTTTCTTTTTCTTTTTTTTACTAAGGACAATATTATTTGAAACTCTGCATGAACTTTGTCAGGGTCCTGTAGGAAACATGTAATCATGTAAGATATTTTTTCCTATGAAAAAGAAAATTATGTCTTCTTCAAGATGCATCAAAAATATATTCAATCTGTCAGTCACTGTAAATGCTGCCATTAATAGCCATTTGATATTAATTTTCACCTGCCTTGTTTATCCTGAAAGATTGATATGAGTTATACTAAAAATTACTAAGTTATTAATCTAAAGATATTTCATGGAATCTGTACGTATGAAAAAAACTTCTAAACTTTGCTCGTTTATACTTTTAGGAGTATTGTCAATAGAGTTCCATTACATTTAGTGTGTACAAAATTGGCTTGTTCTCAGCACATAGTAATGGATTGGTTGATGGAACAATTGCTATTTTCCATTAGAAATTATTTGCACAACTATGAACATTATTGGTTTTCATAATGTCCAGGAGATGTATTGACTCAAGATTGCCAAAATCAGGTGATCCTTAAACTTCTTCTGCCTCTTGGGACTAACAATGAATTTGCAGTTTTCCACCAGACATGCCAAATCACAATTCTGTGTCTAGAAGTTATTTTCATTGTAACCCACCACCAGTCTCACTGGAAAGTCTTTTTAACAGACTGGGTAAGCACTGCTGCTTTTCTCCAGTGCTTATGCAAGAGATTGGTTTAAATACCTACTGATCTTTAGCCAGGAGCAACCTGAGCTGCTAAATCCACCTAGCACAGCATCCTGTAGACATGACAGTATTTCTCTGGAAAACAATCTGGATTTGGGGGGTTCTGTTCAGTATTGTGTGGACACACCTGGTCTGCTTCCAGGTTTGGGGGTGGTTCAAGGAGAGTTGGCTGGCAGGTGGGATCTGCATGTCATTCCCTGTTTTCAGCACCAGCTCACACAGAGCTAGCTTGGGTATCTACATGCTTGGAGCAGGCCACCTTCATTCACTTAGATCTCAAATGTGCCTGATTAACAGTTCCCTTCCAGAGCTCAAACTCTACTCAGAAGAGACTGTTTTACAGGTCTTCTTTTTCATTTTTCATTTCACAGACAATGGTTTTTTTGGCTCAACTGTGGTAAGATTAAAGAACACATTGGAACAAGAGCCATGATAAAAATCATACACAGTTTCTGAGTGTGTCTATGACATTATTTCTTATTGTTGAAATATTATATATGAATTTTGCAGAATTAATTTTGAATAAATATAAATTTGTATTTTAGATCTTTCCAATTTCTTTCCAATTAGACTTTCCAAAAATTGCTAAACATATATCAGGAAAAGTTCTAATTATTACTGGTCACAAGTCCTCTTGAACATCTTTCTGTGACCAGTAATTGTATACTTATCATTATTTTGAAAAAAATTACCTTTTTGACATTTTTTAAAAACATTTTTTTGTTTTATTTTTTATGTATCATCTAATAGTCCAATAGTTATATTTGACAAATATCAGAATTCTGTTATGATATACAGTATAACCAGCTGATATGATGTCCTTCCTTTTAAGTCTGATAAAAGTAACTCTGAAGCACTGCAGAGTAATGAACATTGTAACATAACTTTCTGCTGAGTATTCTGTGCCACTCAGGGATGTTAATGCTTTTGCTGCTGCAAATATTTAGACTAATTAAGCAACTTAGTAGTATTCTTCTGCAATATGGACAAAATAAATTGGTAAAGAAAATCTGATCAATGTGTTAAATATGCAATATTTTCTTTACTATAATGAATGATATTTTTTTACAGGTCAGATTATGTCCCCAAGGTTCAGAGATTAGCCATATTTTTATTTTGTTGGTATACATTAAGAATGTTTATATCATTTTGACAATCCAAACTGGATTTTATATCAAATTTATATTAGTTGTGACATTTTTATGGAGAGAAATTGTGTAAGATTTCATCCTACATAAGACAAAAAAAAAGATCTTAAGTATTTAAAGTTCTTTACAGTATTAGAAGTTTGGTAGGTGACATTTATACAAATTTATATGTTCACAAATACAAGTATATATATAGTATATATAGGATATGTGCATTTGCACAGATATGAGTAGGTATACTATAAATGTACATAAACAGATATATTAAATATAACAACATTGTTACTACACCTTATTTACCTGCCTGTGAGAGGAAAAAAATATGAGTGCACTAAAGGATGTGATAAGAGTTGTCTTTAAATTACTTTGACAAAAGTTTGATAATTTTCATTATAGCAGTTTTATCAGTCAGTGTCATCCTATAACAGCGTGAAAGTTTCTCCTGTCCATCATACTCAAGGCTGCTGTTCTTTCATCTTGTCATGCTTAGGTAGTACAGGTTGACAAGCCCCTGTATGATGAAGATTCCATATAAAAAACACTAAAAAGAGCAGAAGAATTCACCTAGACCGTGCCTGTAGATCACAGTGTCAAAGACTGTCCTCTTCTTTGGTGAGGTGAACCCAGCTTGTCACATGCTACAGAAAGATTACTGTGGATAAGGCTTCTAGCTGAGTGTCAGAGATGATTAATGAGACAGATAAGAGAACATCCTCCTTTTGACATTAGGGGCAGATAGAAGAGAATGAAAGACTGAAGGAAAGCAAAACATTTGTATCTAAAAAAATAATGAGGGTCAGCAAAGCTCTGGTCTCAAATTAGAGTTGTGTGTTGGTCCATTTGTCGTTGTAGTTCGACCTCTTCTATCTGATAAAGGACTTTTAAAGGAAGATGGTAAAAAAATATCCCCTGTGGAGAAACAAAAAGGATGAATAGCTTTAATGGAAAGAAACACAGCAAGACGGAAGCAGAATGCAAGCAAAAAAACCCAGAACGAGGTGTTTCTCAGAATAAGATGAGTTATTCTTTTCTTCAGCTCTGAGATGGCTTTGTGGAGACAGGAGCAGATAAAGGCAAATATCTTCAGCAAGGCTTAATTAAAAAATTACATAAAAGACTAGCAATAGAACTAAGTATTGCTGAACATAATTTTAGAATATACATAGCAAGTTCTGACAGCACGGGGAATTTTGTGACCCACCCCCTCAGCTTCTTGGAGAGGGTGGATCAAAAGAACGCAATCAATATAAATGTCAAAATCATGATGGAGCTTCCTGTTAATGCAGATACACCGTTCATGCTGTAAAAGGGAAAGATCATTCCTCATTCACTGAAGTTATTAAAATGAATACATTTGTTGTTAGCAGACAATTTTTAGGCAGAAAAATATGTTTTTAGATGCATGAGTTTTTCCTAATGGGAACCATCGAGTAATTTGCCATCTGGGTAAAATGTATCAGACCTCACAGAAACTTGAATGGCAGAGTGTATTAGATAAAAATCTCTTGGTTTGGGAGTGTGCTGCAATAAGGTTATCTATTAAAAATTTTACTAAAAAGTAAAATTAGTTCTCGGGATGTTGAAATATTTGTATTACAATAAGGGGGAACTCATATTTTAAAAATTTTAGAAGAACTTATGTCTCAAATACATATATGGAGTGAGGAGGAGGAGTATAATGTTACCTGCATGGATTTCAGATCTTGCCGGATGCCCCTACTTTATTAATTTGTCATAATTAATAAATTATAATAATTAATTTATTAATACCTGTCTGATAGTTTAAAAAATTTCAGCTGACATTATTTAATTATTTTGCTAATAATTTAGTAATTTTTTATATAAAGTAAACTCTCATTAGGAAAGTGGGATATTCCTTCTAAAAAAACTTCATCCTCCTTTGAATCTGAAAATAAGATGATATTAATTTTATGTGTGTTAAAAGTTTCAAGAAAAGATTAGGATTAGTCTAAAAATATGTTTTTATTTATGAAAATCAACAAAAATTACTAAAGCAAGAAATTAATTTGTTGGAAAACATAAAAATGAAAAACTAACTGTTGGTAACTTAGAACTTAGTTATAACTTGTCTTTATAGTTCATTTGAGACCTTCATCTGGAAATATGCAGTAGTATCAAAACATCTTAAAATGAAGATTCTTCGAGGATAGTTTCTTTTTAACATATCACACATAGTTACTGATAGTGTAATTGACTCAGATTTGTTTAGCAAGCTGAGCATTTTTTGGACATGAATTCTTTTCTATTCATCAAACAGCAATGTTATACAAGCTTAGTGCATCAGATAAGTATCTCATATGAAATACAACCAAAAAGGTAGTACATTTTAAAATAACATGGTGATCTCCAAAACAGAGTTGTCATTTTGAACACAGAAAATATGAATGTACTGTTTTCACAGTTATAATTACACAGCTTATCAGTGCAGACTGGTTTATATAAATATAGTTGATAAATAGCCTTCGTTTTGGTTTGGTATGTTTATCAAATGGATCAGTATGAAAATAATTTTTGCTCTAGCCACAGATAACAGAAAATAGTGTCTAGGAGAAAAGAAATTAAACAGTGTTGCTGCTGCTTCCATCTACTTGCTCCAATTCCTCACAAGAAGAGGATAGTTAAAATAAAGACTTACTTCAGCCTGGCCCCATCCCAGCCTTGTGTGACCTCCCCACCACCACTCACCCTCATTCCCCAATAACAACAAAAAAAAATCAAGGAAGAAATAGATGCTTTTGCTTGAAAGATAAAAGACATAAAAACATAAAACCAGACATATTTTATCTTAACCACATTTGGGAAAGGAAAGTATGTGGGAGTTCACACAGATCTATAGTTAAACATAAAGACTTAGTGGATAAAAAGCAAAAGACATTTACATGTTTTATCCTACATAAGAAGCTGTGATATTCTAGTCAGGTTGTCTGAGGTTGCCCAAAGGTCTTTAATCAACATGTGACACTGTATAGAACTGTTTCCATATGAAGAGAACATAATACAGAATGAAGAGTAGCTCTGTAGTGTTCATTACATTAATTTAGAATTTTGTTTAAGAAATTGGATCACTAATGCATACATAACAAAATTAATGTCACAAGTATCCTGGGTCAGAGGGAGAAATCTCACCTCTTTTCAATCATGGTTTTTCAAGCAATTGCAGTATTCTCTCCTCTTTACTATAAAACCATTCCCGAACTTTAAAACCATGGAAATATCCTCAGTTTTTCCTTTTATTTTTAGAAACTTCACAGTTTCTAAATTTTCACATAAACCTTCTTATACTTAAGGAAACACAATTTCTTGAAACTTCTATTCTAGGATTTCAATTTAATGAAACACAAACTCTCTAGACCCAAAGGATAATTTTCAATAAGGTAAAGCAGAAAATGAAGATTTATTTTGCAATTGTGAGAGTAAAGCAAGTTATGAATTCTTGAAACCTGGATGAGAGTAGGACTCTGAGGTGTCAGTACAAAAGTCCATATACCAAAATATACTTTGTGCATCACTTTTACAATAGCCTGGGTATATTATTTTGGTTTCATAAAGACTTACCCATTGAGGAAACCTGGAGTGGAAGGCAGGTAGGTCGACAGTAGTACTTAAATTCTGTATATTAAGATCTTCCTTTCCCTGGTGATGTCCAGTGTATTGCCTTTATTTCCACCAGTCTGTTAAGAAACACAAAGAGGTCTCATTGGTCACAGCTTCTGATGGGGAGAGGTGAGAACTGAGAAGTATCTGGAGGCAGTTCATGGAAGAGTGGAGTGACAGACATGAAGTGCTGGGGTTTAACCACTGGAACTGGGTGTAAAATTGTTCTGACATATTGACACTTTTGACAGAGAAGCAGAATCATAGAATCAGCTGGATTGGAAAGGACCTCAAAGAATCACTAAAGATACAAATTACGAGAGGAAATGTTATGAATATATCTCTGTTAACCTGGATTATTTTCTTGACTGTTGAAAATTACTTTTTGACTTCCTATTTCCCCTGGGGCATTTTTATTTCCTTGAAAGATAAAAGCGACATAATATTTAATTATCTAAAAATTATAGATAATATGAAATAGAAAATAAGGTGTGCATAGCACTAGCTGGAATTTATTTGATGTTTTTTAAATAAAATAATATTTTCATTATTATATTGTGTCATATTATATAACCCTGGCGTGATATTCTTTTGCTGTAGAGATAATAAATACTGGAATAATATAAAACCAACAGTAAAAAGTAACATATCTAAACATTTTGGTGTTCAAAGTTGGAAAATAACATTTTCTTCAGGCTGAAAATAAACTGGGCCAAAAGAAAACTTTCCAGTTCACACTCTTCTCTGTCTCTGCAGACTGCAAATGTGGCAAATATTTTCACAATTTATGACCATCAGGTTGCTTGAATAATAGAGAAAACTAGAGGATAAGCAAACCCACATAAGAGGTCAACAGACCTGAGGAAAATGCTGTTGAGAAAGGGTACCACTTATCCAACTTTTTCTTTGTTTTTGTTTTTGTTTTTTTTTTAAGAAATAAATGAAGTAAAAACTTCTTTTCGTCATATAAATAGCCTTTTATGGAGAAAATAATATAGAGAAAATATAAGGGAGAAATTTATAGGAAGAGTCAGCACCTACAAGTTGGTGCATAAGTCAAATAGTAAGTAAGGTCTATTTTTTTAATACTGAGTGTATTTATCAACTCAAAAACCTTCCTACCAGTTATTAAATTTAGGAGATAAATAAACTATTTAAATGTAACATCCTGCAACGTATGAGGTTTGACCAGATATGCAAAATTTGTTCTTCACTTTATTTCCATTAATGTGTGATGCTGGGAAAAGGGATGTGTGATAAGGGAAAAACGACTGGCACACTTCGTAATCTCAACTGGTTTCATATAAAATGAAAACTATATTTGCAGTTTTTATTTTGGTAACTCACTACAGAGAACAAAGAAAGTCTAATTGTACTCACACATTTTTGATTCTGGAGAAATTCCACTTGCTTGCTACAAGTTACTCTTAATTCATACCAAGGAATATACTTTGAACTTGGGTTACATGATACCAACCTCCTTTTCCAGTACTTCCAGACAATTTTGGTTTGCTATTTAGCATCTTTAGCTGCATCTGCATGTACACTCTGAGATTGCTATCCAGTGCACATGTTTGCATTTCCTTTCTATAGAAACTGTGGTTCAGTTGAGAAGTGGAGGAACTTGTGCACACATGGGTTTACTCTGAAATGAAAACAGAATATGGTTGCAAACTTCCAAATCCTGTAGCTCAGGTGTCATCTCTGTAACCTCTTTTAGTCTTTGTAAAGTAGAAAAATCATCTCATCTTTCAGTGCAAGAATAAAAGATCAAAGGCTGTAAACACAAACACGTCACAAAAATATTTCATGGGAGTTGCATTCACTAAACTTTCCCTTGTCATTATCAATATTGTTTTCTGATCATTTTTACAGGTAGATTAGAATTCAAAAATTTGTCTTATTCTCCTAGAATTATGATCTCAGTTTCCTCTATACTGGGTATGAGGATACCATAGGAAAAAAAAAAAAAATCTAACCTCTTGTTCAGTTCATGCTAATGGTTTGTTACTGGAATGATGTATTTCACAAGAGAAGGAGAAAGAGGATATGATCTGATAATGCTCGTTCCTTCTTTTGCTTTTGTCACATATTAGAAGAGAGGGCTGAAGCAATCAGACCACTTATGACCTCACATAATATGTGTGTGTATTGCTTATATCACACTGACTATTGTTTGTGTTATATCGACTCAGTCCTCTGGATCTTCTACAGGTATTCTGGAGAGAGTCAAGTTTAGACACATACTTCATTTAAATCTATGAGTTTCAAGCTGACAACTGAAGTCTTGCTTAGGATAATTGTGAAGGGAAGATGGGATACTATGCATTCAAATATATTCAGGGTCATTTTCTTTAAAATGTATAAAAGGAAACTGGGGCAAAACAGCATGAAAAGATGGAAGAAAATGTGAACTTTGAAATTTAACTGATTATTAGTACCTTCTTTCTCACATTTCAGAAAACATGTCTTTATTTTTCCTTATACTGTCTTTCTCTATTGCTGTGTTTAGTAAAAGTATTTTAGAGGTTTGAAATTATGACATGGTTTACTGGATTCTGTGGCACTATAAGGCACTCAGTTTTTCTCTTAAATAAAAACCTAAATATTCTAAGGCTTGTGGATGCTTATCATTGAACCAATAGTTAAAAGCCAATAGGTTCTTGGATGCTTTCAATTATGTTTTGCGCATGAAAATATTCCTTTTTTTTCTAGCCAATGCTTACATCTGCTCTTAACATAGCATCAGAAATCTTCCTGTATGTGTATGCATAAATCAGTAGTGACTCAATAGTTGCAATGGCCACGTACTGGAGAAACACCAGAATGAAACTCGAATCAGGAGTTAAAACTCTTTTGTGACTGTAACTTAATCAATAATGAATTTGCATTAGTTTTGGAAATGTGAAAGTCAGTAAATGGAAGCAGACTTTAATTTATTTTAGAAGATGCATGTGGGTTAGTCACAGGGTACAGAAATCAAAGTAATGTACACCTAGGAGCTCTGCTACCAGATGAGCTCTTCTAAGTGTGGGATGCAAATATAGCAAACCTGGCGAACAACTTGTCAGCGCTCAGGCTACAGCCCTGGAGCCTTTTCTTCACAGGGGCCCGAATACTTTTCTCCAGCTCAAATTTTTATAAAAGCGTATTTTGTATGTGATAAGCAGAATTAGTCCAGGTATTGATTCAAAACCAGTTTGATAAAGGCCAGGAGCCATTCCATTTCAGCTTCTTGAAAATGACTCGACACTTTGTTCACAGGAATTGGGTTTAATGAACTTGGTAGATACTGACATGTCACTCTTTTCAGTATCCTTTCTGTCTGTATAATTAAATTGAAGGTTGGCACCAGGGAATCTCAGGCTCTCTCAGGTAGTATATGTTTTTCCTGGCCTAGAATGGAAAGACTGTACAGGCAACAAGGTATTATTCTGCTTCGCTGAATTAGAGGAAGAGAGATTGGTAGTAAGCTTTTTATACTCAGGTGGATTCAGTGTTCCATTCACTAGGCTATTGTTATTAAGGGTGCCTGTCTGAGGACTCTTTTCACTGAAGTACTTTATTTACATATGTTTATTTTAAACAACACAATAGGTTTCTATGTAAATTCAAATAAAATAAGAAAGTTTCCTTGTTTCTTGTGCCAGGAAATCCCCTCCATTTTTCTTTCTTTGTAGCTGTTGGCAGCTCTAATTTGTCTACTGCATGACCATACACCTTTTACAGTGTTGATGTACAACAAGGTTGGTACATTAGAAGACACAGACTTTTACTCCTAGAATACTATTTCTCCATCTTAATTTATCCATTTTCTTTAATCATAATTTCTCCATTTCTTGCATACACATATATAGGTATATGATTACGAAATAATTGCTTACAAATGTAATGGCTGCACAGATAGATGTTAGTAAAATAATGCTTCCAAAATAGAGACAAAGAAAACTGAGTGATGACAATGCATCTGGTTTTTAAATAATTTTAAGGCAAATTTAATGCAAAGGGAAGAATGTTGTTAACACTGATAAAACAGAATAATTTTTTTTCTGATTTACACAAAGAAAGTCCTTTGTAAAGAGATAAATTAATAGAGCTGGTAGAGAATAGAAACACTGAATTTTTCAGCATTCTTTGCTGTCAAAAAGTTGAAAAGATTGAAGAGAAGAAAACTGATCCATATTTTGGGAAAACAAACTTCATAACTTCCCTCCAGATTTATAGTCAGGTCATTTTAGGATGGTTGTTTATGCATGTAAATCAAACACTAAATATGTATACATGTTAACAAGCAGTTATTGCAAATAAGCATCACATAGATATTTGAACAATAAATATTACATCTCTAAAATTCGATTTGTATGCTGTTTTTTGAGAGTTTACCGTGTAACAATTTTCATTTTTGTGCATAAAAAAGGCATGTAGGAAATTCTAAGTCATCTGACAAAGCAGCAAAACCCACCTATACTCTCAAGCAGAAATCAATTTCCAAAATTATGTCTATTAGAATGCACACATGTGCCATCTGCAATGCTTGTCCACTTATTAATTCAACTTCTTTTTAATCCTACAGTTTATGGATTTTGACTGTATTAAAGACCTTGACCCTTGACATCTCTGTAGATTAGGGGCCTGAAATGGCAAAGGCAGAGCGTTCGTTCTGTTCCCTCACAGAGAGGGAGTTAGTGTAACCTGTTAAAGAAGGTTTTGAATAGCAACAGAAGTTCTAACTCATCTTTGGAAAATTTCTCGCTCTACTCATGCATCTGAGAGTTGGTAGCCAACTGAAGAATGGCTGGAATTTACTGTCTTTCTCCGCCATAGTTGGGCTTGGTCTTCAGTTAGAAAGGCTCTGGTGGGACCTTCCATACTATGGTAGATCTTGGAGGAGATCTACCACACATAATGGTGGTCCAAAAATGTGCATCCCCTTAAGCATTTCTGAGTTTGTATTTTTGGAGAAAAATGCTAGAAATTGGAGTTTGTGGTATTTTAAGGGGAAAAGGTAAAAAATTCTTCTGTATTAGGATGACTACAGAGAGACACACTGGAAATTATGCCTCCTAGAACTGATAAAACATTGTGATTGGTCTTACTGTTATTTCTTATATGTTTTATTCCCAGATTTAAAAAACTAATTCAGATAGAAACTCTCGTGGCAGGCAAGTAGCAGTTCACAGTATCTGCTCAAGACAAACACGGTTAAAACATTACAGATCTCAAGAGATATGCTGAACAACTGTCTGCTTTAAATTGTTGTGGTATATGCAATTTTACTTAAAAGGGTTTTGTGATTTCAGTGCTACCATTATAATATATGTAATTGTTTTAATAATGGAAGTCTTAAATGTACTCAATATTCTGTGAATTTCAGCATCTCCTTTCCCTTTTGAATGAATTATCAGTAAAAACAGTTTCACTTTTAAAGTCTTTGTGTTGCGTGTGCAGGCACTTATATTTTGTCAGACACAAGTTCTGTTTATCATTTCTGGGCATTTAGATGTTGCATTGTCGGGTTATTCCATTATGAATATCCCATATTCCATTATTCTTCCCATGACAAAAGGAAGAAAATGTGCTGGAAAACATCTAATCCACATGTAAAAGTCATTTGGAGGGGTTAATAAACAGGAAAATTAGTTTGTGCAGTTACTAATAATGAACAAGAGAGCTATCCAGAAGAGGAGGAGACTCCTGGTCCTGTCTGATTTGGTCTACGAAGAACTTTGGAGGCCTGGAGATACTGGACAGTCTTGACGAAGGGAAAAAGACCAGTATTCTCCTTTTCTCAAGATACAATGGGTGCTTACATTTTGTTTGTCAACAGTAGAGACACATGAGTTAAAGAGAATGCTGACATTATTATTTGAAATCTTTGTTCATGTCCTTTGGAGGTTTTCACTCTCCTCAGATCATTGACCTCCTTCTTAGCACAGCAACTTTTATTATGGGTCTGATTTACCATAAGGCAGTTCAAGTGTTTTATTCTAGCTGGGATGAATTTCATGTAGTTTGTCTTTGTGATCTGAGATTCAATGCATTGGCTTTCCTTCAGATGGATCTAAAAAATTGATGTGAGCAAACAGAAAATAAAAAGACAAAAAGGGATAATTAATAAAAGATAATATATACTCCCTACTTGCTAGCCAGAAGTAGAAATGTAAAATTTATTTTATAAATCCAGAAATGTATACTTAGCCCTTAATGGGCTTACTAGTAATTTTTTCCCATAGATTACCTGCAGTCTTACTGGGTATGTGCATATATGTGTTTGTGTGTATTTATATATGTATATGCATAAATTAAGTTTAACTATCTATACTTAGCCTTTTACAGCTATTTGAAGCAATCTAATTATCCTGGTGTTCTTCAAAGAGACTCTAGACTGGTTGTAATCAGTACCACTGCTGTATTTACTGAACCTAGCTGTGACTGTATTTAGCACAACCCTTTCTCATAAAAGGTTTTACTTTTATAACGTTTCTGTCCTCCTTTTTGGATCATTTTTTAACTAGAGAAAAGCTCCAGAGCTATGGAAGAGTTCTCAAAACAGATAAAACACCTTAATTGTATGGAGAGTGGAGGGTTTTTTTATTATTTTATGGCTTTTTGAAGCAAGGGATTGTTTGTTTATTTGTTTTTGTTCACTATGTTGCAAGTGTGAAAGCTGTGTTATGGAAGTAGTGGAACAGCAGTAACAGAAAATTTACCTGGTAAGCTAAGGTGCCTGATGTAGTTTTTAGTATTTCTTCTTTCCTAAAACACTCTGATTTTGAAGGAAAAATGAATATTAAGTGGTGCCTGAGTGCTTTGAAAAGAGAGTCTTCTATACTTATTCATGAACCTTAAGGTTTTTTTTTCACAAATAAGAACTGTGAGAGGAAATTGTATGCCTTGTGTTCTGGAAGGCCATGTATCTTGTATCTGAAGATGTGTTAGTTAAGGTTTGTGTTTTGTCTTCAGACAACTGAGCTATTCATGTTTATTCCTCCTGTAACACATGATCTAGTGAAATGTTTGAAGATTAGAAAAACTGTATTGAGAAGGAAGTAGAAATAATTTTGTGTTGATTGAGGTCAAGAGTTTAATGAATTATTTCAAATATTTGTGTGCCAAGCAGAATTTTTCTGTTTTAAAATATTTAAAAACAAAGATGATCTTCCAAGGCTGTGATTGTAAACACTTCTTAAACACGGAGAAGATGTGCATAAATTGTGTGAAAGCTGAATTGGGCAGAGATGAAGCTGCCGCAGCCCCATGTTCTAACATCCAGCTACTACCAAGCTTAGCCACACACATGAATTCATGTGTGCACGCAATAACTGGCCTTTAGATGTAGTGTCAAATTCAGTCTACCCACTAGTGGGCCCTGGGTTGTCTTAGCCCAGGTTGCCTCAGTGTGCACATGAACATTTACACATGCACGCGCGCGCGCACACGCTTCCCATTCAGTTCTCTCTCTCAGATCTCTTCAGTAACTGGCACAGATGCCCTGCCACTTCCAGCAGACACCTCGTAGACTCTGATCTTTCTGTTTCTTTACACAGACTTATGGCATTTTTGGTCCCAGGATTCCAGGCCACTTACCCAACTCAACAGCCAGTCCAGACTGATGTTCGGTCCTGATATGCTGACAAAAAGAACCGTACATGTTACACTGGTGGTCCTCAGGCATGTGGTTCCTGTAAGCCCTGATCCTACTCCAGTTGCTGCCACTCAAACATCCCAAATCCATGTTCACAAGATAGAGAGCCTCTCACACAGGAAAATAGTCAGAAATGGAATTTAATAGGGGGACAGGACAGATCAGGTAGAGGGCATGGTCAGACAAGCACAGTGTTGAGCCCCTGCTTACTTGTTACTAGTTCCTTTTATCCCCTTATCCCTCTGTTTTCCTGAATTTGTTCCTACTCAAACCATTCAGGTGCTTGAGGGCTTTTCCCTGCCCTGGAAGTGATGGGTGTCTGCCCCAGCTGTGGGGCTGATCATCTCCTGAGACATCTTGGGTAGAGGTTGGGGCAGTGCCTCCCCCCTGCCATGTGCCTCTGTCCTCCTTCAATTTACCACCCAACCCAGTGAAAGGATTTGATCTTCTCATCAGGTAGAAATTGATTTATTTTCTTTGTTTAACTGTGTTGAATGCAGATTTCTGTGGTTGAACTGAATATATTCACTTCCCATGCCTAAGACAGTACAAACCCTAAATATATAAACAATTCCCTTAAGCATTTAGATTTGTGTTGCATCTATAAGTCACCTAACTAAGTAGTAGTGCCACTAAGCTGGTACTGGAAAAATATGAGCTGGTTGGAGGTTTCTGGGAGAAGATCATGAGGATGAAGAATGCCTGTACTGATACTGAAAGGACTTAAACTGCTTACTTATTTTTTCTGCAGAAGTGATAAATTTTTGTTGTTGTTGCTGAAAACGCTCAAAACCTGGTATTTTGATGTCCCTATATAAGGACAAAAGCAAATGTGATCTTTCCTCATGTCTTATAATGCTGGTGAGGACAGAACAGAGGACAAATTCTACTTCCTCTCTTTGAAATCATACAGTTCACAAACAAGGTATAAGGAAGTAATAAATATGTAGAGAATTCTGTAATTTTCAAACCATAAAGAATTTTTAAAATTAATCGTGGGAGCTGTATTGGAACAGTTTTCCCATCTTAAAAGACAAGCTTCCACCTTTTGTCCCTTTGGGAAGCATAAACACAAGGTCATTTCATTAAATTATGTGTACCATAATTTTAGAATTTATTATTCAATGAATGCATATATAAATATGAATTTGTAAATAAACATCTTCCTGACAGTGTTTATAAAACAAAACTTCTTATTTATCACCTATAAAATCATAAGGTGATGATTTAATGGACTGGGAAAAAAAATCTGGATGTTTCTTTAACAGCTAGTTTTCCAAAGGCATTGTTAACCTGGAAATAGAAAATAACATTACTAATATCAACTAGTATTTAACTAGGGGCAGGAAGGGCAGAGACCATGTTTATAATTTGGTCAGAGAAAATATAGCTTAAACCTCAGGCCTAAACTAGGTGAAAAATATTTGACACCAGCTTAACTGCAGATGTTTAGAAACTATTCTGTATATAAAACAACAAATGCACAAAAGCATAGATGCCCTTTTCAAGTTCTCCTTTATCGAGTTCAGTTTTAATCTCTAATTTTAGAATTTTTCTCCACCTGACTTTTAGATAATACAATGACGTTTTCTTTAGTGGGCCAGCACTGGTCCATTTCCCCATTGTATTTGTATGTCTCATTGCCACACGAACAGAGGAGGAATAGAGAACACAGTTAAGGTTTAATTCATTCAATATGTAGCATTTTTGAAATACAACTTGAAGGAAAAATTTTACTCTTTTTTTTTTTTTTTTCTGTAGTCTCGAGTGGTTTCTCAGACCAGAAATAAAACACTGTACAGGGCTGGAAAATTGGAAATATACACAATGTTTGATAAAACTCACAACAGGTAGGAGAGAGAAAACGATTTAAGATTTCCAACAGAAAAAAAAAAAAAGGCATACGTATACTAAAGGACACTCAGAGGAAAAGTAAAGGAAAAATGTACTGGGTGTGGTCTGGATGGCAGCTTTCAAGCTCATTTTTGTCTCACAGGAGCTGTTTCTGTTCCTAAACCTAAGGCAAAAATGGAATACCATGTGGTGTACCTATCTTAGTAAGTGTTTGCCTTTTAGACAGCTAAACCAAATTTTTCTCATCATAGTTCTTCTTTGTCACTTAATAACTAGCTTATGTTAGCTAATGCTAGAACATTGTAACTGAAAAAGTATTTAGGATAGAAATTATAAATGAAAGACAGAACAATGTGGGAAATATGAAATGCACTTTTATCAAGCCATGTCATCAAATCCTAAGAATTTTGCATGGAAACTAAGTAGAAATTCATACTGCATAACAGAAAGAGGCTTTTGGAATTGTTTGCATGAGGCTAGACATAAGAAACTGTCAAGAAAAAAGAAACATGACAAGGTTCATTTGACTAACCTGCTGGTTTTCCCCTCTAAAATGTCAGGGGGAAATATGATAGCATCCAATGGCAGAGGTAGAAATCTATTTACTGCAGCAATTTAACTATGAGCTTGCAGGGCTTCTGTTGCCAAGGGATCAAAAAACCTCAAAAATCTATTACTTCATCCTTATGTCAACTAAAGTGAAGGCTATATTGTGTCATGGTTCTTATCTGTAAAAAGGCCTCTTAAAGCTCCTTTAATCTCCCTGAAGATGTTTGAACCATTACAGAGTATGGGATAAGACTTCAAAATGAGACCTTTTTCAGAGCTGCATGTCTCAGAGCTATTAAAAATAAAAACTAAACATCAGGAGAGGAAGCATGTCATGATGACAGAATGGAGAGCTAACATTTAATGTGATCGTCTTTTTCTCCAGGATGGTAGTCATTTTACTATTATATATAACATACTTACACAGGTTAAATACTTTGTGCAAATATGGTGAAACACAAACATCTTATTTGAGACTTTTTTCGTATGAAGTTGGTAGTTAAAATGCCGGGTTAAAATCACAAGTCTGTATAATTCCTAAGAATGCCACACATTTCTTATAGATTTTACAAATAGCATAATTCAATTTCCCCACTCTCATTTTTCAAGGAACAAAATTTTCATATGATAAAATTATATATCTCTGTCTGGAGCTTCTTATTGGGTCAAGAAGACATAGGGGTTTTGTATATTAGGGATTTGTCAACAGGACTGCTAATTACTAAAGCAAACTGAAGAAGCATTTTGGATGCTAGTAAAGTCCTGAGAATATTTTTTTCTCTCCCATGATCATCCTACAAAATAAAGGTATTATCCGAATAATAAACCAGATTTATTTTTAGTGGACTCTTCTAATGCAGTCTTTTATGTTTCTTTCTCTTTCTGCTTCTGGAAAAATAACCCTCTAAAATTGTTAATTTCCCTCAGAGAATGTGATATTCAGCTATACAGCATATTCAGTAAGAATTTGCTCACAATTGGGGAAGTCTTATAAATTTGGAATTTGCTGTAGGTGGTTATGTTTTGTAAGACATTGGGTACACTCAGTGTCGTGTTCTAACTCAAAATGACAAGCAAAAATTATTTAAAGCTTAAGAAGAACTTGTCCAAGTTCTGTGACTTAAAACATTAATTAAAACATGCTGATACTTCACCTGTTCGTACTGCAAACCCTCAGCCCATACAATCTCATAGAATATCCTGAATTGAAAGGGACCCTCAAGGATCATTGAGTCCAATTCCTGTCCCTGCACAGGATGGTCCCAAAAATCACACCATGTGCTGAAAGTGCTGTCCAAGCATTTCTTGAGCTCTGTCAGGCTTGGTGCTGTGATCTGGTCCCTGGAGACCCTATTCCAGTGCCCAGCCATCCCCTCTCTGATTTTTTTAGCCTCAGCTCAGAAAACTAGTAAAGCCTGCTTGTCTTAGCCTAAAGTGTGATAATGAATGGTTAAGAAACCTTGCTATTGTTTCCTACAGAGCTTTGCTGAGTGTGATGTTTGCAGTAGTGCCTTATAGCTTCATGAGACTGATAAATGTGACTGGTCCTTCCCAGTGCTAGAGTTTCAGGGAAACAGTCTTGTTGAAGATTTGACTGCTGTATTTCTCCACCTGCAAATGGAATTGATGTAAGCTGTGGTTTTCACAGAAATTTCTTAATAGGCCTAGAAGAATTGTGTGTGTTCCTTCACTTAGCTTCCCAGTCCTCTCTCTCCACAGCTGGGCTGAAGGTTCTCAGTAGGCTAAGAAGATAGCAGGAGAGGAAGACAGAGAGAGACAGCACAAATTATTATTTAATGAGTATAAGCTTCATAGTCTTCTCCAGGTATTGACGGGTGAATAATACACAAGGTACACCTGGGGTTTATAAGTGGAAAATTTGAAAGACAAAAATAAATCAGAAAATTCTGAGTTTTCATGTGAAAAAAATTAAGAATGAAGAAATTCTTTTCACTTTCTTTATGCATGGATATTTTGAATTATATCTTTCAGTCCTGTGGTCCCAAATTTTATTAGGTCCTCAGAAGAAGCTAATAATTTTCAATACAAGCTGCACTATTTTTTATTTCCTAAGACAGCATTTCCTGCTCACAAGTGACTCTCATCCAAAAGTGTTTCCTAATTCAGCATTTTTGGGATTGCATATTTACTGCATATCATTGACTTTCAGCTCAAAGCTGTTTGAATTTGCAATTGATATTCTGAAGTTTTTAAACTCTTTTCCTTGCAGAGAAACTAAGGCAAAGTCCTTCTGTTTTCTGACTTGTTTTGTGATGCATTTCACTGTACTAACCTAAAACAGCTGGTATCATGTTTAATGACTAGCTATGGGTGCAGACAAACACTTTTTGTTCAAACTAGCTTGTGTTCTCTGAGAGTTTCTCTTTTCTTCTGAGTTTGCTCTTGGGGGAGGGGGGTATAACTCAAAAGAAATTGTGGGATTGCTCCTTTTGCATGGAAAGCTACAAAATGTTGTGACAGAAATAGATAAAAAAGCCAAATTAACTGTGCTGTTTCAAATGCAGAACACTTGTCTTTAAATTATGTTCCCACTTTTCTTGTTGCTGTCAGTAATCCTGCACGGTTTAAACTGAGGTCAGAGTTTTGCCTTACCATTCATAAAACATGAGAGGTTCCAGCTGTCTTTCACATCAGCAATTTGGCTATGCAAGGCCATCAGAAATCAACAGGATAAAAAAAAGTAAAACTAGCTTAGTCATTAAAATGAGTGGATAAATGATGATTCTATATTTGTCAGACCTATTTAAGGGAACAATGTCAAATGTCAATAAACACATTCTAGAAGTTGTTAAACTTTAAAAGCAAATTGTACACCATTTTAAGGACTTCAACTGGTTCAAGGGCTTGTCTGAATTAAAGTAGCTTAATTGAGTTTCACCATGTTAAATTAAGCTGATACACAGTGCAGGACCTAATTAAGAATGTCCTACATAAGCAGTATCAGATCTTCTCCTTGTATAGTGTCTATCACATCTCATTTCTTTGAGAAAGAAATGAAATGTTATTATTAGTTGTCTCTTAATCAACTCTATAGATCTAGATCAGCTCAGAGATGCTACGAAGAATTTTCTTTTAGCTTATTAATCATCCAATTCCTGCTAGCATTTTTAAAAATTTCTTTATTTCCATGTTGTCCCTGAGTGGTGCTGCTGAAAGGCTTTTTTATGGTTCCATAGGTATAGAGGGCACTGTTCAACATCAACAGGCTTTGCATTTGTGGGTAAAGATCAGCTTCATCATGGAGAGAGGCAAGGCAAATTTATTTTCCTTGTATTTAACTTTATTATAGATAGAACTTGAGGCGTAAATAATTTGACCTATATATCCAGGCTTTTCTGCAATTTATAGTACCTGTTATTAAAGGAGACTCAAGTTTGGAATTCCCAAAAGCTGAAAAGTAACAGATAAACTACTTTAAATACTCAAGAATTCATTCAATTT
The DNA here is from genome assembly GCF_025592945.1 of Manacus candei. NCBI lineage: Eukaryota > Metazoa > Chordata > Aves > Passeriformes > Pipridae > Manacus > Manacus candei. The sequence goes on along the minus strand of NW_026138089.1, from coordinate 1,405,117 downwards.
AAATCAAAACAGATTCCTTAAAGCCTTAAACTGAAACAATGTTAGCTAAAGTGCTTTCATAAAAGGATTAATTCCATGAGAATTAACCAGCTTGAGCTTAGGTGTTAAGCCCCTGAAACTTCCTGAACTGTTAGAGTGGGCTTAAACACCTGAATTCATCAGCAATGCCTTAGTCAAATGCCAGCTCAATTCTAAAGTGCCTTAAAGATACTTCAAAAAGTGAAATATTTTCTCTTTATTTTTTGTTATAATTAGGGCAGCTTAATTAAGAGAACATTGAGTTCTCAGAAATTAGAAATTTAGTGATTTTCATAGGCTGTCAAGTTGAAAGTTGTATCTTGAAATTTTGGTTTAAGAAAGGCTTTGTATGCATAAAATGCAGAAAATGTGGTAGGTACGAACATGAAATAGAGACTGTACTAGATAAGACTGAGTAGATGTGCAAGATGAGAACGTCAAATACTCAAGTTTATATTTTTAAGATATCTTTCAGTGACTTTTTTAGGGTTATGGAGATTGGAAAAAAAAAGATCTTTCAAGAAAAAGTTTGGCACTGCAAACATCTAATCAGAACATGCAAAATCCTGAAAAATTATTCTAGATAAGGAAAAGAGAAGGAAAAACAGTGTGTTAGAAGTAGAGCAAGTATTCCCAAGAGAAAATAAAAAAAGGACATAGAATTTGTAAAACCGTACTTTATTAAGTTGTAGACAAAATAAGTCAAAACAAGCAAACCCCCTTAAAATTTGCCTGAAATTGTATATTAATAGAATGAAGTTTCACTTTTATTAGGAAAAGGTTCTTCACCCAGAGGGTAGTTGGGCACTGGCACAGACTCCTTGGGGAATTGGCCAAATCCCAAGTCTACCAGAGCTTAAGAAATATTGGAATAATGCTCTCAGGCACATGCTGTGATTCTTGGGGTTTTCCTGTGCAGAACCAGGAGTTAGAGTCAATTATCCTCATGGATCCCTTCCAGCTCAGGACATTCTATGATGCTGTAATTCTATGTCATGCAGCGACTTTAACAGTTGCCGTTATATTTGCTGCAATGCCAAGAGTTAATACTGTAGTGAATTCCAAATATATAGGATGAATTCTGAAGCATTTATGCAAAGGAAATCTTCATCAGTCTAAAATTATTAATTTAATTGAATGAGATCTTGTTGAAATATTCTTACTTAAACCTTTCACACAAATTCGTTGAAATACTCAAACCAGGGAGTTCACTACTGTCTACACATTTAGTTTAAAACTCTTTCTTAACTAAGATGTTCAACAAATTATTATCAAGATCATTTATGTCAAGTTTGAAGAGGAAAGGCTCCATAAATCATCAGTAGAATAGTGAAATGCATTTGTACACACATAGAGCATTCTTTTTGCATTTTCTTGCATTCTCTTTATTGTTGTGTATTGCTTATGCTTGAATGTGTGTTTGTATATATATTTATCAAAGGTGTTACATGTGTCATAGTGGAATTGTGAACTGCTGCTTCTATGTTGTACAATATGAGTTGTGATTTAACAAACTTAAGTGAAATTAATTGGACAATGAGAGATCCATTTGGAAAGAGAGAGAGGGGACAATGTGCAGGGCTTTTCTTGTTCTCTGTGATAATAGCTATTGCAAGAAAGGATATCAATTGACCAACTCCCAGTCATGTTTATCAAATTTGATTGCACCATTAGTTATACAAACAAGTGAAATCATAGGATCATCAGAGACCATTTATTTATAACTCTCACAAAAGAACTGAAATACTGGAAACTTAGGAAACTCAATACAGAAAGGCAAGGTAGTTTATTTATATCAAGCCACTCTACTACAACATCTGTGTTTTCTGACACTTATGAAAACTATTGCTGCAGTCAAGCTTGGTGACAAAAGTAGTTTTCAGGGGAAAATTACTTTAAAGCTATTATATCTCTGACTTCTTTGAAATAATTGCATAGCAACTTTAACCTTACTATAAGCCTACTGTTTCATGTTTGATATTAATTTCATTCTTATAGGTATACATTGACCTGAGGTGAAAGAAATATGGTGCAAATAAAATCTTAGGCATAAGTAGCTTTTAAGGACCACAATTTATCCAAGAAATAAAAAACCGATAAAAAAGTATTATAACTTAAGTGCAAATGAAAATCATTCAGTTTCAACTTGAGAAGTTCATCTTGGGGTTCCTATTACAACTAGCATTTCTACCAGATATTGCTTAAAAATATGACTAGAGAAAGAAAGCAGAATACTATGTCGTCTCCAGCTGTGAGACAGAAAATATATGGGTGTTGTTGTTTGAGAACTTAAACATATTTGATTTATAAAAACTAACTTAATTTCATCGGAATTTTACCATTCATTATTACCACTGTAATTTGAATTTTAACATACATGAAAATTAAATTAGGTTTTGTATATTTATCCCATTAACTTCAATTTATTCTGCAGACACTAATCACTAGAAGCAGTAAAATAAAATGTTTAAGCTTGGGGACTCTAATCCAGTAGATTACATGTTTTCTATCACTGTTTATAATTCCAAAGTAAGTAAAGTTCCTTTTTTGTATTTGTAAGCTAATGAAAGCTTACCTTTGAAACATCCAGATAATTTTACTGTAACTTGTATAGTCAATGTGTTCTAATGTCTTTTGGCATATTCTTGCTTATTAAAGTTTGACGTGATTGAGGACAGTAAACTAATGTTGTTAGCATCATTTCTTAAGTCTAAACACTAAGTTAAATCTTGACCAATTATATAATATTCTTGCTGGTTATAATAAAGTGGTCCTTGATTAATTTGATAGAAAAAGAAGATCTAGGTAACTTTGAGCTGCTTCTTATCATTAAAATAATTTCAGCAGTATAAAATCAAGGAAGGGGTCAGATTAAATCAAGTAGATCAGTTTCTATGCAGAAAACTTTTTGTTCTGAGTTTCATGCTGGGACAAATAATCTTACACAATTATAAATACATACTTGATTTAACAAATAGTCATTTAGAGATAGATTTTTCAAGTCTCTCAGCAGTTAAATGCTGCTATTTTGGCATATAAATTAGTAGTCTTATTTTCTAAAATGCTGGCAGCTGCCAATTTTCAGTAGAAATCATTGCATGATTTAAAAGAAAATTGGGTATTTCCTTTATTGTTGATATCCCCAAAGTGAAAGCATGACCAATGTTTAAATACCTGGTTCTAAAACCCACTCAAACTGAAATCAATTAGGAAATTTACACTGGATTCATTTGGATGTGAACTGATTTTTAACAATTTCTAGATTACTTTCTAAAGAATATATAGTCATCTTTCTTCTGCATCTCTGCTTTACATCTGTAGTAAGATTTTTGGATCTACCTTTCAGTCTAACTGATCTGAGTAGCTAAAATGTATGGTAGGTCATATTCCTGTATTAATGGGTGGGATGAATATCACCCAGTGAGAATTGAGTCCATCAATAAAAGCACAGTTAATAAGTGTAGTTTTTGTATATTATCAAGCCATTTTTTTATCCATATCAGTGAATTCACATAAGTAAATTAACAAGTGAACAAATAATTATATTCACCTCTTTATCACGTAATAAAGTTAACCTGCTATCTACATCTACAGAAGTTTGCCATTCCTTTTCATAACTCCGTATTATGCCTTGCAGCTCCCTGAGCTCACTTTTACTCTTTGTGGGTCAATCCAGTCAGGCAGTTAAAAGTGGGGTGCCAGGAATATGGCCATCTGGGTTAATCTATTTAAATTAGATAATAAAAGCCACAGGAAAAAAAAATAGTGGCTCGGCCTCTGCCTTGAGCAATGGAAATCTGTCAAAAAGTTTCTGGGGACATTTGAACAGCCAGAATTCAAATTCCAACTGCAAAATCTTTTTTTTTGTTTCGTTGCCAAACATACCTGTACTGTAATCATGTGCCTGTGAAGATGTACAGTAGGAAGGTCCTGTTCTTGTTTAGCTCACCTCCCATTTGCACTTTATTGTCAAAAATACCAGTAGGCCTTCTCTTGCATGTAAGAATAAATATTTTATTTCATCCCGTATTTTATGGATTCCTTTTACTCGTTTTGAAAAGGACTATTTTATGACAAAGGTTTGCTTTTAATGGTTTTTGGAAGGATGTAATTGAATAATCTTTGAGAGTAGCGTTGATCTTGGGGTTTGTGTACCTGGCTAGAGTTAATAAGATAATGATTTTCTCCCAGGCAACTGAAGGGATATAGGACAGCTTTTTTCCTAAGAACATATAAAAAAGAACCTTTCAGATCTTCAAACTGAATTCAGTAGGAGGTACACCAGTTTTGAAGTGATACCTAATAATGGATATTGGTGACCTTATATAAGTCCTTATAAGTCTTTTATATAAGTCCTGTTCATGCTTGTCCTAAAGAATCTGTTTCTCACAAAAATGGGACTCAGAAATTGAATTGAAGAAATGGTTCTTGTTTCATGTTTAGATTTATGAAGTTATAGTCCATGAGGTGTGTATGACACTTGCTTAAAAACTATTTTGTGCTCTTTCAGTATGTCAAATTATTAAGACTATGAAAACAGGTGAAACTCAGAGTCATATTAAACTTGCAAGCCTCTTGCCAAGATGGACCTTTATTTAGATTTTTCAGAAGCAGAGGTACGAAGACAATGATTTATTCAACTATTTGTTTATGTGGACCAGTTGTGTTTGTATAGGTTTTTTAATAAAGGTCCTGAGTGTGTAGCACCATTGAAGTGCCCTTGTAGCACCACTGAGGTGCTAAGAAGATACAGTCCTTTTTTCTACAAGTAAAAAGCATTGTCTTTCATAAAGCTTTAAAAAAGAATAAGGAAAAAAAATCTAAAATGCAAGAAGGTTTTAAATTTCAGGAATAAATGCCTTTTCTTACAACTAGGGGAGCATAATTTTTTAATTTTTCAATTTTTCAGTTTAGTCCCTTAACATCTGGATAATAAATAATAATATTTTAATATTTTGTGATGGTGGTAAATCAACTCATTCAAAAAATCCCAGAAACTTTCATTTCTTTTCACATACAACACTTCAAAAAGGTGTTTACTGTTCTTTTACTCAGCTAAAAAATATGAAGCTCTATGGAGAGCTACAGACAGTGCATGATGATATCTTAGGACATATAAACACTCCTAACTTTTTTTTTTAAATGTTTGCTTATAGCTTCACCAAAATATTTTTATTTAATTGATCAGTAACAATTTAATTCATTATATTATAATACTTTTGTGTCATGAAATGCATGAACTCTGTCCATATTTGGGTTTCAGGTCTTGACAGGAGCTGAAGCAAACACAGTGGTCTCTCAGCATGTTTGTCTTGGTGTATTTACTCTCATTAGTTATCTATCACAAACCTCAGGTGTCCACATATCAATCTGTGTTCTGTGGGAGTAATTTAAAAGAGATAATTGTAAACAATTACTTCTAAACTAGGAAGTATCAACCAAAATATTCTAATTCACAGACCCTAATATTCCAATACAGGCTGTGTACTTGGGGTTTTATAATTTATATTTTATTGAATAATTTTTTTATTATTTTCATCTTAAAATTATTATAAACCACTTATTTGCACAAGAAAAGGGAAAAGTTATACATATGGACAACATGTCATGACTATTGTTAGGGAAAGTATAATGTTTCCTTGAATGTTTTAAAAACCCTAACCCCAGAAGTCAGAAAACCTAAAAGGCAAAGATTCATTAAGTGATTACTGTAAGGGACATGTTAATCTGGTCAAATTTCTGATAGAAAGTAAATATTTGTGATTTAAAAAAAAAAAAAAAGTAATATTTTGGAATCTGATATCATTCAGCCATTTGCATTGCACTGTATGAGTTAGATAAAGAAGAGGTTAACCAGAGCTTTGGTCAGATTTACCACAATTCTGTAACAAATTCTTGCAGTTCTTTGAAAAGATTTACTAAATTTCTCCTACTCAGAGAAAATGGAGAATTTTTTTTGTTAGTTCAAGATCACATTTATATGTCATTGCTAATCTGTAGATTTAATGGAGCTGTACTGATTCAGCTTCACTTAATGAAAATATTTATTTCAGAAGCTGTTTCTTTGATTTATTATTTGTGACAGAATAAACAAGAGAAATCATGCTTATAAAATTTTTTGTACGAATACATTAAAAATAAATACATTTTTGTTAGTTTGTTTGTTTGTTTTTTTCCCCCACTACACAATAAGTTGAATCTTGTAAAAGTAGCCTTCAAAATTTCTCTAGGAAATTTTTTTTATAATAAGGATGCAACTGGGAAAGAAAAGTATGGGGGACTGACAAGAAAGTGTTTGTTCTATGCTAAGATTGTATCCTAGGAGAGATCTGGAAAAGAAATTTAGAATATTGGTCAATAATGTGTATCCAGTTATGTCTTTTACATAACTTTACTTGCATGGGAACTTGAAACAGTCTCAGTTTTAGATTTTAGCATGGAAGTTTTGGCATTGATATCCACATGCAATTTATACTATTTGACATATGTGTTTAGAAGTAACTGAAAATATGTTAACAATATTTCAAGATGAGATATTTGAAGACATCAGATGTTGGAAATAATATAGAAACTGGTGTCTAGATGAACCTGTATCAGCAAACCAGAATTGAAGAAAAAAATCTGAAATCAAAAAAAATAGGTTTAAAAAATTCTAAAAAGTTTTAGATTTGTCAGAATTGAAGATAAAATTCTCAACAGAGAGAAATATTTTAAATTTTATAGATTTCAGTTTTATTGTTATTTTCATGGCACAGTTAAATTTTCAAGGTCGTAATAAAGACATATTTCAGTGAGTAGAAGTTAAAATGATAAGTGTTTGTACATTGCATACCTCTAAATTGCTACATTAAAAATCACTTTTATTTTCTCTTGCTTTCTGTAGTCCTTCCTATTAAGTTTATGGTTTTTTTTAAATCACGCCAAAAGATGCTAGGGTAGTAAAAACACATTATAAGTCTTAAGTATGCATTTAGAAAGAGATCTTTGTTTAATCATAATAATATTAAAAGAAATTCACGGGAATTGAAATTTTTCTACACTTGTTTCATGAGTTTACAGGATGCTAAATATTACCAGTAGTTTATTTAATTTATATTGTGTATTCTGCTATGGTCTGCCTATGAAAATGTGCTTCATTTCAAAATAAAATAAACTGGTAACTTAGAAAGGCCTTCCCCATAAGTTAAATTTGTAACCACCTACTACGTCTTAAGTAAGTAACCAAACTTTATTAGATATATTTTTAATATCTGGAGAGAAGTGGCTAATCTGCAGTACTATGTTAGATCTCTTAATTTCATATTCTTGTGATACAAAAACTTGAGAACTTAACCTTGTAAGTGTCAAGAAATTGAATGCTGGTTTTGAACAAGAATGATGAATAATTATAGGATGGAACACATTATGTTAAGGTTTTAAATTGCAGCCAAATACTTTTTTGACAGTTCAAAACAAAAAGCAATAATTTCTTTTCATAAAATCTCCTTCAACTTCTGAGTTAACATGAAAACAAAATTACAAGACACAGTTTTGCATGTTCATGGAAGATTCCAACCACTGAGAAAACTGCACTTCTTTCCACTGCTCTTTTGGATTTCTTTGGGAATTTCTTTCAAGATACTAAATTGAGAAGTTTATAAGTTAGACAGTATGAATCTCTTCTCTAGTATAGACTCTGCTATATTTTACCATGATTGGAAGAGGGATACTGTGGAAGTTTAGATCAAAGTTAAATTTCAGCAATGTCTTATCTGGAACATTATGTACAATTACAGGCTTGCAGAGTGAAAAATATTCACTTGAACTGAATAGGTTAAGAGGACTGATCAGGGCTCTTTGTATGAGAATAAATAGTCCAGTTTTTAACCTTCTGAAAGATTAACTGTTTATACAATGTGCTGTCCAAAAGGTAAACACCAAGAAAGAAGGAAATATGCTGGTACAGGATCAAGTGGCTGTAGATTAATCATAAATGTGTTAGAACTGACAAATTTTCTAAGTATTAAAACTTTTGTAGCAACATCCGGAGAATTATAGGGCAAACATACTGAATTTAAAATCAATCTTGAAGAATTTATATAATTCCTCTATATTAAGAAGAAAGTTTCTACTGAATCTTCAGGTTTTTTCATCAGTAAGAAACACAGCTGTCACACAGCTAGCTCAAAACAAGGCTTTTAAGGTATAAAACAGGATGTAAATGCAGAAAAGGTTGTAAGTATGCTTTATAAATAATCTGGTGTTACCATTTGTAGGTTTCTTTTACGTTTTCCTGTCAATCAGCAACATAAAATATTTTGGTTTTTTTCTTACTGTTTCAGATGTATTTTTTATTGTATTATTCTACAAGGAACTTCAGGTTTACTTCTGAAACGCATTGTATTCAACCTACATTTATATCTGTCCTCTAGATAAATGTCATCTCAGTATATTTTGGCAGTGACAGAAAGTAAATGAAAAGCATTTAGAATGTAGCATTAAATTTGTATTCCTAGGTCTTAACATTTCCTTAGTTATGATGGCATGAAGGGGAAGAAATCTGTATTCTCTGTTGTGGAAGACTGTATTACTGTAGATTCCCTTAAACAATCTTGAATTGAGTAAGAAAAGCCTCTGTATCATACCTGTCTCTTTAAACATTTAGGAAACCTAGTTGCTTTATTATTTCCAGAATTCTCTTGTATTGCACATACATCACTAAGTTTCAGTGGCATTAAATGTACTATGACAAGATAATTCTTTAGTTTTTAAATTTGTAAGCAGTTACTAAAGTAAAGTGTGTGGTGCTTGGTTCAATTAATAATAAAATGGCAGATTAGGCTTTAAGAACTCCAAATTGCCCTTTCGGGTTGCTTCCTTATCAGACACCTTTGCACATTGTATATTTTGGCACACTCAATAAAAGGGTTAAAGTCAATTAATAACATCTACTTTCCAGATTGAAATAATTTCTGGAATTTTAGTTTTATTAATTGTTGGTAAATGTAAAGTCAAGATTGAGAACTTTTCCAGGCGGGTATTTTGTCATCTCAGTTATTTCTGGAAAGCTTATACCTAATTCTGTTAGAGTGGAAATCTACATGATTTTTATGCTAATCTCATGATTTACACTACATACTATTATGTTGTGTTTTGCAATGTACTTGCATTATTATCACACTTACTGTATAAAATATCTTTTATTTTTCTAGAGAATTACTTCAGAAAAGTCATAGATATATTAGAGAAAACTTGGCTCCAAGAATAAGGAGTCGTGTTCAAATAACTTTACAGAAGAAACAGAATGAGCTTCTCTTCTGTTGTGTAGGGATACCCTGATCCTGCTACACAAGAACTATTCTGGTGTCTTTAGTGATGAGATGTGTGAAGCTCTCAAGGTTATTTTCCATTTCAAAGAGAGCACAGAACAGTGAAGTTATCGGATGTTCCATATTGGAAAACCTGTTGTGAATTCAATAGAGTTAAACTTTTAATCACATCTTCAACCTATTCAATAGCAAGAGACCACAGTGGATCTATCCTAACATTAGGAGTTCCTAAGCAACTATTTTCATGACCCTCTGCAAGCTTTTCCTTCAGGTAGCTCCATAAAATGCACAGATTTGGTCAACATCTAAAGAATAGATTTTTAGTTTACAAAGGCATCATTTCAGAGAATGATTAATTGTGGGAATTCTCTTATCAGTATGTGGCATATTCAAATATTGCCTAATGAAAATAACTGACCAACAAGCACCCAGTACAAATAAGCAGAATGCAGGACTGGCATTAAAGAGTAACTCTTCTTACAAAAATACAATTTTGATTGTGGATTGGGGATTTTGGTGTATGGGTTTAGGGTTTTTTGGGGGGGTTTGCTTGCTTGTAATTGTTTTTGTTTTGTTTTGAGGGATTCAGTGGTTTTTGTTTTAGTAATAAAGACATGGTAGAGAAGAAAACATAAAGGGGAAAAAGGAAAAGTAAGAAAAATGAAAGGTTGAGAAAATTGTGAAAGACATTGCTGGATAGTCAAGATATTTTAAAATATTAACAAAAGAGGAACTTTTCTGTTTCCTTTGCCATGCCTTATGTTTCATAGTGGTTTTCACTCCTGTGTGATCAAATTGTTTTCTCTGGATGACACAAAGCATCTGATTGAAGAAAAGCAAAAGGAAAAAATAGATTTTAGACTGTAATAGAAGTGAACCAGGATTATCCTCTTCACTCAGATAACTGCCAGCTGATACTGCTTGTAATTGCAAAGAGGTCTGTATCTTGGAGCATTAGGTAGAATATTACAAAATGCAAGATCTAGTACAGGAAGTGGAAGAATGTAACATAACCCATTTAATTACTTTGTTCTATTTTTGTTCTAAAGAAATACATATAATTTTTTTCTTCCTTATGAGAATAATACAGCATTAAAACAATATATTCAATTGTCATCTCGCAATATACCTAACCTTTCTCTTTTAGATAGTGATTCCTGTTTAATGATAATATTACTATAGAATAATAATATATAACATGACTTCTAGGGATGTGTTATTACATAATTATATTTTTAATATTAGATGGTTTTAATTACCAATTTTCATATACTCTGTACTGGGTTATTTCTATTCAGGGAATTTTACATGTATGCACACATATATAAATATGCACACATATTTATATTATAAAAACCTCTACTTTTAGTCAATAAAATGTGCTTGGAAATAAATAATGTGTATGCAAATTGCATGCAGTTATTGCTAAGGTTGTAGTTTTAATTTTAATTCTTTATCAGAAAGATTTATTGTAAGTTCAATTTACATTTAAAATATTTTAATCTGCTGACATGAACTATAGTTAGATTCTATTATAGATTATGTTTCCGTAAAGTTTCTGTTATTAAACATAATAATTTAGGTTTTGGATTGTGTTTTTTGTTCTTGGCTTAGGAACACTTAGCTCCTGGATTGCTGTGGTTTTATGTTTTACGTGTCTAAAATCTGGATTGAATCCCTGTGTTTCAAACATTATTTGAAAACCGACATTTCTGTCAGTTTCTAAAGATTACTTAGCATGTAGAAAAATATTTACTAAGGAGTGTGTGTCAAAAAGAATACTTTCTGTATGACAAGCAGACTACTTTCAATAGGTAAAATGATTTATTATTAAGCTGAAGACTTGTCTATCAAGAGCTAGGGTATGGTACCCATTTGTCTTTTGAACTTCCCATCCTCATGGGATGAACTCGTGTGTGTGTGTGTGCAGGCAGGGGTTGTGCCTTTAGTGTTGTTCTCTCTGCTTTTCTTAAACAGACTTGGGCCATAAAGTCTTCCATTGTTCTTTACTTTGTTTGTATTCATCAATGCATCAATGTATGTCCTTCTCAAAGGAAAATTGCAAGAAAATTGAAAATCAAGGCAGTTTATTTTTTTTGTTATGCTGGAGATGATGAAATGAACAACTTGTCTGAATCTCTGATTCCTCAGTCAAGTGATTTTTTTCTGACATATCAGTGGCACTGGTGTGTTTATCATCTTTCTGCTATCCTGTGGAGAAAGGTTCTGAGCCCTTGCAAAGTCATAAAGTTGTAACTAGTGAGTTGCTGGTAAGCAGACAGATTTCATGTAGGCAGTGATGTCTAGAAGTGAACGGCTATGTTCTAGTTTTGTGATTTTTTTCATATCATAGACTTCTAATACTATTTTGGAAATTATGATCATAGGAAATCTCGAGCTTTGTTACTAAAATAAGCATTGTAGTTTATACTGTTGGTGGTGCTAATAGCACATTTGAGAAGGAGGCTCAGAAATTAGAAAGCTGAAAAAATAATAATAAGCAATTTTCTTATTATTTGACTATTATTAAAAAATAAAAGAGAGGCTAGAATTATTTACACACTGATGATAACCCTGAAAGATGACTTTTTTCTCTTTTAGAAGATTAAACATTATCTTAATTTAGCATCGACATGTTTGGTACTCTTATTTCCTTAGAATATTTTATAAGGACACATTCTGAAATTTCTGTAACTACAGCTGTATTCAAAGTGTAGTTCTAGCTTTAAAATTAGAACTATAGCAAGAGTCTTATATTTTCATTTGTTTGAAATTGCTTCAAGAGATGAAATACAATGTGTACTTTCATTTCTCATTTGTTTTTTTCTCTACCACAGAATTTGTAAACATATCTAAAGGAAGCTTACTTTTTCTCATTGCAAGTAAATGTGTTTATCAGGGCAAATGATGAATGTCATGTGCTTCATAATATAGCATTGCAAAGTATTGAAAAGCCTATTATAAGAATCCATAAAAACAAAAAAAATCCCTCTTTTGGAGGGATGGAAGAAGCACACCTATTTTCCCCAGTTATTGTGAATGCCATTATTTTATGAATTTAACATTGAGCCACTTCATTCATACTAAAAATATGGTAGGATGATGTTGTCATATCAAAGCAGCAGTCTTAGTCACTTCCTTTTTAATTTTTTTTAGTAAACTGAACATTCTTAGTTGGATCTGTTGGATCATTTAACCTGCAGGTTTTATTATAATTTTCCTAGCTCAAAGAGTCTCATTCAAGGTGTCCTTTTGGTATTCAGATTGTAAGATTTGCCTGGCTGCCTGTTGAAACTGTTGCCTTCTCTGATTTGAAAAGCAGAGGTATGCATATGTCAGACCCTAGGGCACTCAATCTACCTATTGCTACAAGCCTGTGAAATTCATGTTTACAAACTTGGATTTTTCTCTCAAGTTTTATAATATCTTGTAATCTTTGCACAAAATGGCAAGGAAAGAAATTAATACATAAACTCAGCATGTGTCACGAGGTACTCGTATGTTACTTAGTGAGGGCTATGCAGTCAAAACTAGAGAAGATCTTGGAGTGTTAAGATCTGTACAGACCCAGTAGTGACTGTGTTGTGTGCTGAAGTCAAAGCAGAATGCTTGGTAACATCTGAAATTAATGTATGTGGATTTACTCTACAAAGAAATAATCAGAATATTAGAACAAAATAAAAACCACCCTCACAGAAAGCAGTCACTAACGTTACCAAGCCTTCTGGCACATTATCTCCATCCAGGGTTTCTGTAGCAGCCATGAAGGCTGATTCCAGCCTTGTCCACTTGATCTTGGGCAGGAAAACGCACAGCCCAAGCTAACCACGTCCCCACACTGCATTTCCACAAGAAAGACCAAGTCCAGCTCAGAAAGCAAATCCCTGACCTGTCTCTGTTTCCAGCATTGCAGAGGCTGAGGGTTCCCAGGCACACACAGCTGAAGTCCCAGACTCCAAAGCGACTCAGGCAGCTGGGTTGTTGAGCAGGAGCTCCCTGAAGGGCTGTGGCTTCAGCTGTGACCCCAAAGATGGCTGGCTCCATCATGCTGCACATTTGTAGAGCTCACCAAGTTCTCTTATTTCAGGAACAAACAGTGAAATATCTGTCTTGCTGGGGGGTTGATATGAAAATAAAATGTAAAGTAGTATTTACATTTTGAATACTTTTTTTTCCCAAGTAAAACCTGCAGAAAACTGCTAATGAAACCCATGTTCAGTGAGAATTCTTTTAATGAAAAACTTAATTCTGCCTGCTAAGATTCACTCCTATTTATACATCCTTTCTTCATTAAATACTTTTTAGTATTTATTTGATTAATTCACTATAATTTAAGAAAAATGAAACTGACTTTTTTTAATGTGAGGGTTTATGACCCCTATCACTTCCTTAGAGTTTGATTTGGACTGTGTGATCAATCTGTACTCATCCTGGAGCAAATGTAGAAGGCAATTTAACTGACAATGCAGAAGAGAAATGTTTTTTGTATTTACTAAAATTTAGCAACAGCTTTATAAATAACGGTATTCTGCAAAGTCTTAAGCATAAAACTATTCAACATAAAGTTTTTGGAGCAGCAATACTCTTGGTGTGTTTTTCTGTGGTGATTTTTGGATCCATAATATTTTTTCACTATAAAATGTTAATAAGCTATTTTTCATGTCCTCAGAAATAATGATCTATTTTCTTTGAAGAGCAGTTTACGCTTTTCTCAAAATAGTAGCTGTCACTGTACTGAATGCAACTGTTCTGCTCTGTAAGGGAAAATCCTATGTATCATCATGCACAGCCATCAACCATATTTAAAAGCTTGCATGTATTTGGCCATCATTTCTGTTACATTGCCTAAGCTGCTCACTTACTCTACAGTTTAAAATACAACTCAGACACAGCTATATTGAATATCCATCTGAATATCACTGAAGTTTTGTACTTTGCTCCTTAGTTTTCTTTGCAGAATTATACTGAAAGGAACTTTTATATGTACAGCAATATGAGAAGTTATTCACACCCACTTGTGGTGTGTAACTAATTTTCTTATTTCACTATACCTTTAAGTGAAACAATTAGAGCAGGAAGAGGTTTTCTGCCATTTCATTGTCACTCCTTTTCATGTAACAACAGGGTTTGGAAATTGGTTATTTTCCTTTATGGAAGTATTTAATGATCCTTTTAAAAACTAGACATGTGTCCTTTTTTTCTACACTCAAAACAAAATCTAAGTAATTATAACATTAAAAAAAACACATAAGCATTCTTCTTTTTCTAGTAATTATATCACATTGGGGTTTTAAAACAATCCACTGATTTAAAAGCCAAATTTGATCTCCGAGTCGCAGAATATACTGAATTGGAAGGGACCCATAAGGATCATCAAGTCCAACCCTTAGCCTGGCACAGGAACATTCCCAAGAGTCACACGATGTGCCCAAGAGTCTTGTCCAAATGCTTCTTGAACTCTGTCAGGTTTGGTGGTGTGACCACTTCCCTGGGGAGCCTGTCTCACTATGATTTTTCTAATAAAAAGCTGAATGTTTAGGAATGGTATGATAGAGAACTGAGCAGTCAAACCAACAATCAAGAATTCTTTCACAAAAAACATTTCTAAAACTTTCTTAACCTGTTTTTGTTATCGTTATGTTTCTCAATGCCCGCTTTTTCTCCAAACTCAGTGATTGATGGGTTTTAATTTTGAATTTTAAAAAATACTTTTCTTTCCAAGCTAAACACCACTACTGTGACAATTCGACACAACAAAACACAATATTATCCTTTTCCCCAGAAACAAAAAAAATGTAATTAAGATGAGTTCATCCTAAGAAGTCTTATGCTGTATTTAGTCACCACAGGAAAGATTAAACAATCATGTAAAGTTTGAAACTTGCCTATTTAGAGAAAGTTGTTCAAAGTGTTTTGATTTTTCAACACCATCATTACAGGTTGTTTAGGTATATTCCAGTGAATAAAATATTGTGGCACAGTAATTTTAGTATGTATATTTTATTTCTTTCCTCTGCTATAATTTGCAAACAACAGTGATTTCAGGTTGAGATTTCAAAGGGCAGTGTGCTAATACTGTGTTTTGGATCAGAAGATAAAATCATTTAACTTCAGTTCATGCAACTGTTTTGAACCAGGGTGTTATCAACACAGAATGATGTGAGTGCAACTTAAACCATTGCTCTTTAACCTGCTAACTGGCATATGTTCCGTGAAATTTTGCTTCAAGCAAAATTGATGGGATTCCTTCCAGTTATTTAAATAAGACAAGGATTTATTTTTTTTCCTTGACATCTTTGAAGAATTGTACTGGCAAAAGGGCTGGACGTGTAGTTAACCGAGCATGTATAAGATGTATCCTTGCTGAGCACTTCTGAGAGCCAAGGGAGCTCTAGGCAAGTGTGGGATAGATAGACCTGTGCCTGTAAACAGTTGCTGAATTAGTGTGGGTGTTGTAATTTTTGCTTCTTGAAATGACTTATGCACAGAAGTTAGCAGAACACATAGAAATTGAAGTTTCTGTATAATCTTGCAAGTATCCTGGGCATCATGGAATTCCATAGGATGGGGGTTTTTTGGCTGTTTATTTTTCAGCTCTGTATTAGCATGCTTTAATGCTTTGAAAATAAAACATTGGGTTGCAAAATATTTGGGTTGAAATAAATTATAATTATGAAAAGACACTTTCACTATAAGTAACCATAGTGGAGAAAATCTTTTTAGTTACAGAGGCTTAGACTGGAATGAACCGCTATAAAGAATGCAATGGCATAAGAGTAAAAACTAAATTAGAGGGAAAAGAATGAAATTTTGAGTGCCAGAGAAGTCTTCACAAAAATAAATGTAGGGTGAATAAAAAACATTTAATCAAGTAAGTTCTCCATGTTTTGTCATATTGCAGTGGAAGATGAGATGGAGACAGGAAAGTGGTGTCTCTCTTTGCTGAAAAAATTGAGTACTTCTAACAGGCATCCTGAATTCAGTGAGTTTTTTTCTGCTGAGTTAGAACAGAAACTGACATGCAACTCCATTAGATAATTTCTGACCATCAGGAGAAAGCTGCTATTCATATCTCTTTCCCATTTTTAAAATTCCCCTGAAAGTCATGTACCAATTCTGTGACCTCTAACAAATATGTTAAGTTCAATGCAGTCCTACACAACTCCTCTGCAAATCTCTAACGTCATAGCACACACATCCAGACATCTTTCCCTGACTTTAACATATAAATTTCAGTTTCTAAAATACAGGGTATTTACTCATGGTTCTATGTGTCTGCTCACTTGAATGTCCCCAGTGGGGACATTTTTTGCAGAACGTGTTCGAAACAAAAAGCAAAAAAAACCTCTCAGAATTCAAATCAATGTATTTGTCAACTAATCGTATGCTGCAAACTTTGTAGTTCTTGAAGAGCTGTTTTTTACATTTCATCACAAAAGGTTGCGATTTTGATTTCTTTGTACTGTAGATATCTTATGCAGACATAATTTTGAAGCACTGATTATTTGACAGCAGAAAGAGTTTAGTTTATCTTTTTGTCATAAAAGTACTTTCTGAGCTGGTAGGGGAAGGAAGCATTTTGTATTAGAGTCTTTACTGCTAGGTATGGCAACTAAGAAAGCTAATACGAAATATCTCGAGATTTAACTGTTTGAGGAGACTTGCCTTGCAAGACTTTTAAGAATTTTGGACTTCTATGGTGATGATCAATATCCCAGTGACCATGGCCTCACCTTTCTAGCCTGTCAAGGTCCCTCTGGATGGCACCCCTTCCCCCCAGAGTACCTACTGGAGTAACCACACTACTCAGCTTGGTGTCATCTGCAGACTTGCTGACTGTACACTCAATCCCACTGTCCATGTCCCTGACAAAGATGTTAAATAATGCTGATTCCAATGCAGATCCCTGAGGGATGTCACTCTTTGCTGTTCTCCACGTCTCTCCACAATGGCATCAAGCCGTTGACTGCAGCTATTTGAGTGTGAGCATCCAGACAATTCCTTACCCACTGAGAGGTCCACCCGTCAAATCCATGTCTCTGCACTTTAGAAACAAGTCATGGGGCACATGGCATGCTTTGTATTAGTCCAGGGAGATGATGTCAGTTGATCTTCCCTATCTACCAATAGCTGCATCAGAGAAGACCATCAAATTTGTCAGGCATGATTAACCTTCAGTGAAACCATGCTGGCTGTCTCAAATTCCCTCTCTGTTTTTCATGTGCCTTAGCATAGTTTCCAGGAGGATCTGCTTCATTCTCCTGCAGGGCACCAAGGTGATACAGTCTGGTCTGTAGTTCCCTTTTTTGTCGTTTTAATTTTTTCAAGACTACAGCAAGTCTCACCAAGATAGTCTGTGAGGGTAAAAATCTTTTCCACTCTGGATATAATTCTTCATTTCAGAGGAAGGAAAGCAAAACCAAGAAAGCTTTAAGTTTATCTTTATGAAGTTACATCCCAACACAAATTTCAAATCTGAGTTAAAAAATCAAATAATGCAATAAGTAAATATTTGTACTTATGAATATGAGTATGAAGTACCTTAAAATGTGTGATGATGACATAGAATCATAGAATTATTTATGTTGGAAAAGACCTCTAAGATGATCAAAACCAACCATTAACCTAACACTGCCAAGTCCATCACTAAAACATGTCCTTAAGTGCCACATCTACATATCTTTTAAATATCTCAAGGGATGCTGATGCAACCAGTTCCCTGTGCAACCTGTTAAAATGCTAGACCACCTTTTCAAAGAATAATTTTTTTATAATATCCAATCTGAACATCCCCTGGTGCATCTTGAGGTCATTTCCTCTCATCCTATCCCTCGTTATCTGGGAGAAGAGACCAACACCCACCTTGCTGCAACCTCCTTTCAGACAGTTGTGAACTTTGAGCCTCCTTTTCTCCAGACTAAACACCCCCAGCTCCCTCATAAGACAGCAGGTAAGACTTGTGCTCCAGAACATTCACCTGATCCTCAGAAATGAGGAGCAGATGAGCTGATGACTGATGCAGAGTAATACTATTTAAAACTAGGCCCTTGTGACCTCAGTGATTTAAACATTGGGAAACCATTATTGGTAGTCAAGGAATATAAATAAGAAGTGGTCAGAAATAATGAAATAAAGATTAAAAGTGGTGTAGGAAACCCCACTGGCTTTGGCAGTCTAACTGCAAAGTGTAGAGTTGTCACTTAAAATTGAATCCAACAAAACTGATGCCAGTGGGAGGTTTGCTGTGAAGTTCAATGAATATAAAATAAAGTTCTAACTAAATCAGTTTGAAATTCTGACCTCATTTTCTCTTTCTTTTCTTTTTTAAATATTTTGTGTTTTAAAAACTGAACTGTGACACCTTAGGCAGAAGCATCATGCTGTCCCCTGTATTTCAAGAGATCATCTTTGTATCTCGTTAGTATTCAAAAAAGTTGTGTGAAAAATTGTACTTAATTTGTATGGATGAATGCCCAGTATATTCTAAAACCACAAAGCTTTCTACAAAGAATCATGTATTCAGCAGGTTGTCATAGTTTAAGAAAACTCGTTGCTCCCTTCCCAATGAGACAAAAGACACAGATCAGATGCTGCATAGAACTGACTTTAAAATGTGTATCAATTTAGACCCAAGAACCTCCATTATTTAATAATAGTAGGCTTTAACAGAACACACACCACTCTAATTTATGTGATTAAATGACAGTTTATTCCCATCTCGTATTGGCAAAAGACAGTGTGGTTAAGATTTAAGCGTTTATTGGTGCTTTACAGTTGCAGCTGTAGCATGCAGTAAAAATTATATATATGACTCTCTCTATTAAAATATTTTTTCTCAGCAAAAGTGGTAGTTCCCACTATATTTATATTTTATCCGTAATAAGGAGATAGTAATCCTTTCTGGGCATGAGAAAGCTTATAATTGAGCATACTTGGGAATCCAAACTAGTAATGTTTAAGAATTAGTTCTTAAGGTTCACCTCATTACGAAGCCATAAAGAGCAAAGACCAACTGTTACTCCAAATATGTGGTAATTCAAAACAGATGTTATAGTACCAGAGAGGACTGTACTTCAAATTCATTTTAATTACTCTTGAGTACACTTTCTGATGACAAATCTTGTTTTCTGCTTCCCATTCTGAGTAGAAGCTATACCACCTAGCTGCTTTTTAATGCATCATTAGGCTGAAATCTTGCTGGTTGTAAAATCCTTTAGCCTGAGGCCAAATCCATTTTGACCCATGAGCCTTCAAAAAACAAATGTGCGATGAAACAGCTTTTTCAACAGAGAACCAACCATAGGATTTTCCCACATAAGGTATCCCAAATTATATAACCTGTAGAGTGTTTATTACGCCATACTCTTTCATGGAGTTTTCCAAAAGCACTATATGCCTTAGCTAACCTGTTGTCTATCTCTCCGTCGATCTTACCATCTGAGGAGATGAGGCTACCTAGGTAATTAAACTGCTGGACTGATTTGAGCTCTGATTGGCCAATGGTGATATGGGGATGATGATGATGATGGTATAATAAACACTTGAAGAAAAGCACCAAGATTGGTGTTTACAAAGCCATAGTGTTGTCTTCTCTCCTGTATGGTTCTGAATCATGGGTCATCTACCGCCACCACCTGCGTCTCCTAGAACGCTTCCATCAGTGCTGCCTCCGTACAATCCTAAACATGCACTGGTCAGATTTTGTGACCAATCCATCTGTTCTAGAACAAGCAGCAGTCACAAGTATTGAGACCATGTTGCTGAGAATTCAGCTGTGATGGGCAGGGCACGTCTCCAGGATGACGGACCACTGCCTCCCTAAGATCTTACTTTATGGTGAACTTGCCACCGGTTGCCGCATGAGAGGAGCCCCGAAGAAAAGATACAAGGACTCCCTGAAACAACATCTCAGCCTTGGCCATATTGATCACCATAACTGGTCTACTCTGGCCTCCAATCA
Source organism: Manacus candei (assembly GCF_025592945.1). Lineage (NCBI taxonomy): Eukaryota > Metazoa > Chordata > Aves > Passeriformes > Pipridae > Manacus > Manacus candei. The sequence continues at coordinate 1,384,831 of NW_026138089.1, read as the reverse complement.
GGAGGCCTGGAGACACACCATCTATAACGCTGCTGTCTCCTTTGAGAACACACGCAGGATCACTCTCGAGGAGAAAAGGCAACACAGAAAGAACCGTGTCTTGCAGAAGATACCATCTAAGGACTCTTTCTGCTGTGCCTTTTGCAATCGGATATGTCAGTCTTGTATTGGCCTCATAAGCCACCAGGGTGCCTGTAACAAACTTGGATAGAGCCTTCCTAAATCTTCGTTCATGAAGCCTAGCCATGATGATAACCTGTAGAACAAAGAGATTAAAATAAAAAGTACAGAATATTTACAGACCTTATCCAAACTGAGATACTTCCTTGCATGCTTCTGACAGTTCCTTTTAGCCCAAATTTCCCCATCTCTTCCTTGGATAGATTTACTTTGACTTTCAATGGACCGTTTGCAACTCAGCCCTTGTGCATCCCTCTTTTCTTTCATTGCTTTCCAGACCAGCATCTTTATGATTATAGTGTGTCCATCTGAGTAACATTTACCTCCTGAGCAGGTGTCAGGCTGAGGTTTATTTATTTTATTTATTTATTTAATTAATTAATTAATTAATTTAATGTCCATTATGAAACACTGTGGGCAGTGTTATCTTTTACATTACTTTGCCTATTTCTTACCTTCCTTGTTTGATTCAGCTTTTTATATTGAAGCAGGGTGGTAACATATAGGTAAATACATGTATGGAGCATTCATATCATCATATGCTCAAAGCTGTCAATCTCTACAAAGTATTTCAGCCTTTTCATAGCTATTTGAGCTATTTAGATTAAAAATAAAAGGGAATTAGATCAAGAACATCTGAATTTAAATAACTGAAATTATATATCTAGCTAATAATGAAAAGTGACTGTTGACATCGGTGGAACTGCTATTACTACTGTAGTTAGTGATATATCTTTAAAAATTTAAAATATAGTAATTTTCTTAAAAACTGTAAATAACTGATTGAAGTTAAATGAATTTAAACTCAATGATAAATACAGTTCACTTTTTATTAACCGGAAGTGATATCATATATTGTGGTTTTTTACACTGAAGCCACTGACATCTCATAAGCATCATAATTAAACCATTAAATAATTATGGCCCCTGGGGTACCATACTGGGATGAGTAGTGTTTAATATCTTAAAGTCTTAGTAAAATATGAAGTGTCTAAAATTGAGCTGATATTTTATTTTATTAATGTTACAGTGATATTTGACAAGGTAGATTCAGATATAAACTTTATTTTTTTTAGGAAAACATGAACATAAAAAAGAAACCCAAATCATCAAAACAAATCCTCAGAGTTTCACAGAGTCAAATGGAAATTTTGCTGATTGGGGAAAATAATGTTTAATGTACATAAGAAAATGTAATGTATGTATTTATGCTCATCTTCATGTTCTCTTATAGAACTATTTCAGGTTCTTTATTCTAGGACTGGAATTCAGTGTATCTCCCATAACTCATTGTAAATCAAGAAATGTTTGTTCAGCTGGGAAAGCAGCCATTCACAGCTCTGTGGCTGTTTTCTGAACTGCTGCTCCCACGAGCCATAGCAATAACATCACAAGCCCAATGTTTCTGTTCCTCCCTTTACTCACAGAAGAGAAAGCATTTTCTGTGGAGAAGATAAAAAAGGAGTAGAACCATCCTTTGAAAAACACTAATAACTGACTAATTTCATCATATTGTAAAGAAATGAAATAGGTCTTCCAGTCATGAAAGTTGCATTGCGTTTAGTTCCTCTGACTTTCTCAGATATGAATCTATTTCTAGAGAAGACATGATCAGTACATTTGCAAACGAGGACTGAAATGTGAGACAGCAGACATCACTTCAAGAAATACACTATTGAAATGTATATTCTAACAGCTAATATGTCAATAACATATTGCAAGCTTACGGTAGGCCTGGTTGGGATGACAGCAGTCAGTTTTGCTGTTTCTAGGTCACAATTGTTCCCATTTATGTAAGTTTAAAACAGCATCCTAGGAGACACCTTGACAGACTGACTTGACAAACTGCTCCATGGTGTGGCCTGTCAAAATCAGCACAGTCCCTGTAGGGACAAAGCCGAGGATTTCCACTCAGCTGCTTCATGTCCTGTGTTAGAATTAAGTTCCCTTGGATAACCAAGCCTCTGCAAAATACAACACTTGATTCCCACTACCTCTTACCAGTATTTCTACATTCCCAAACTTAGGAGTTTCCCTAAGGATGACTTAGGAAACTGTTTTGTCCCTGAAGTGTCCAAGGCACCCAAAATATGAGAGGAAAAATACGGAATGTAAAGACACTCTTGTCCTCCCTCTTTCCTTCAACTTCTCGAGAGGAAGGACGGAAGTGTGCTTGAATTAATCTTTTTTTTCGACTTGAATATGCCGTTTGCCACTTAGTAAGGGAAGCATTTCCATGATAATTGCTAATAAATGAGGTAGTCTATGCATAAATAAAAAACATTCAAAAATATTAACAAAAATAGTTTGGAAATACACTAACTTACTTAAATACAAAATCAGGGTTGTACTGGCACTGTATATAAAATTAAATGCTTGCATTTTACATAAAAGTAACACTGCTTTAACCGTTTCTATTTTTAATGTCTGATGATCTCATATATACCCTCCAGCAAGGAGGATTGTGTGAGGTTTCAACATAAGGGAGTACATTTCAGGTCCAGTGAGGAGGAGAAGCAGGAAGAGGAGGAGGAGGAGGACCATGATGTCCCTAGGGAAGACCTGGCATAGATAGAACAAGGCTGTATTTCCAGAAGTGAGCCACACTCTCTTATCCCTGTGACACCAACCTTCCTGTGCCCAGGTACAGGCAGTGAATGTGCAGTTGATGAATACCAGGAGATGGAGCCTTCTTTCACCAGTCTAGCCAGAGCCTGCATGACAGTGAGGAGAAATTATACTAGAATGGAGGCTTAAAATGAAAGGAGATACATAATTAAAGAGTTGAGACTCCTTATCATCATGTCATTTTAACCTTGTTCCATTAGCAAAAATAAAATAAGTCACTCAAGACCAACTGTATTTGCAAGAGTCTATTTTAAACTCATGTTCCAAATTGCCTCTGAGCTTAGAATAAGCTGGACCGGGTTTTACTGACAGTAACTTTTAATCACTGTGCTTTCTGTACTGATGTATTGTGATAATTCCTTGTATATTGAGTTAGAGAATGACACTTTACATGCCTTCAAATTATGGTAATGTAAATATATTAAACAAGTTAATAAATATCCTATTTCCATTTTGACTTTTATATTTCAAATCATAGCAGGCATTTAAAGAGATTACTGCCCTGCAGACACACAGAGGCAACTAAAAGAATTGAATAACTTCTTGTAGCAGTATGAAAATGCTTTACCCATGGCTCTCAGTAGGAAAAAATGTACAGTTTATTAGCAAAGAGACAGAATTAGAGGTTGTTGTGGTTGGGACTAAGGAGCTCATTGCAGTTCTACAAAACTGTAAATGTCAGATCTTGGTTTAGTTGTGGCTGTTACACATCTGTATAAATATTTTCAGGGTGGAAATTATAGTGGATCATGTTTGTAGGCTATGTTAACAGGCCGTCAATTATATCATAAGTGAAGGGAAAATGTTGCTACATGTCATGATCAGTCTCCAACAGCTTCTCTGATAAAGACAACTGCATGTTAGTTTTCAGAAACAAGCTGAATACACAAAGCCTTTCTCTTGGTGCTGACATGGTGCTCAGTGAAGATAAAAATTATAATGTACTTTGTCCTGGAAGGTGCTTGTACAGTACCTATATATTTCAACAAAATTAAAAGGCTATAAGATTTGAGATTTAAAGTCAGTAGGAGAATTATGCATTGGGAGAGGGGGGCAAAGTAGTTTGATTTTGGAGTTCACACAAGTGGATAAACTTGAAGAACTGTATGATCAACATTTTATTCAACTTCTTCATAAGTAAACTCTTCTTGAAATAACTGTTGTTGCTAAATAAAGCTAGTCTTCCCAACAGGGAATTTCACACAGCCCAGTGAAGGTACCACAAAAATCCCAAACAAACAAAACCAGAAGGAAAAGAGTAGACAAAATGTTCATTCTGGATCCTAAGATGAGAGAGCATCAGAAGATCCAATGCTCCATCACTGAATTTTAACAGACTGTTGGACTTCTTTCAAACCACTCTCTAATTTGACTAAAGTAAATTGCATGCTTTATATTGCTGATGCAGCCAGCCATTATTGGACTACCATAATATAAATTCTGTAAGCCACTGATGGTATTTTTCTGATGCCATCTTAAGAATTATTTTAATTAATCACCCTTTACTTATCTAAGAAAGGTGTGAAAAGTGGGCTGTATTTGGGAGACTGAAAGAAGTGAAAGTGACTGAGTAAATTCAGTGAATGTTACCCTCTTCTGTCATTTTGGTGAAAGTTCCCTGAAGTTGTTTGCAATCTTCTGCAAATACATGAATCTTCCATGTTTTATTTTGAAAATCTTGCCTCTAGTTTTTCCAAAACTGAAATTCTTGCACTTTCCATGAAAAAAAATCTTTTTCAGATAAGATCTGACTCATGGAACTTCTAAAAATGGTTTAGATAAGGCAAAATTTGCTATCAGAAGCAACATAACAAGCAAACTAATATTATTGTGTTTTCCTGATTGTGAGATAGAAGGATAAGCAGCTCTTTTATTGCTTGAAATAGGTACAGCTTACAGCTGACTTCAGTGGTTTAGAGGGTACTAAATTTTTTAGCAACATTTCTGTCTTAAAAAAAATTAACACAGTACTCATGGATAATTCAAATAACAACGTCACCTGTAAACCATTCCTCCTGGTTCATTTAATCAAAGATATTGTGGCTAATAACAGGTATTGGAAAAAAATCTTCATATTAATTACAGTATTATTTGTCTTTGTAGAGGAAATATATTTTCTTATCAAATATTTTTGTCAAAGAACAAAAATTTTGAACAAGATAGTATTCAGCTTCTTGGCTAGAGAGAAACATTCAAAACTCTCTAATATTAGGAACTAACAATTAGCCAATATAATTTTGTGGAGTACAAGTGTAGTGTAACAGTGATGTCAACACCTCATTGCACTGGCACCAAGTTTTCCACCTTTTTTGAGAGTCAAGAAAAACTGTTTCAGATATTTATGATGCCATCATGTGGAGACTTCTGAGCACTGAAGAGGTTGAGTTAGAAGAGCTTTATTAGAAGAAGAAAAGAAAGTTCGACCCCAAACTAGTGCTGTTAAGCTTAAGCTATGAACAGGTGCTTGAACTTTAGAAATCCTAGCTCATTTCTGAGTTGCCAAACTTCTGATCCTCTTGTTCTCATTAGGTATCTTCTCATGACAGTCACACAATCCAACAGCATTTTACATTAAAAAAGTGCCTGTATGTTTTTTTCTCAAATGGAAAAGGATGTAATTCTGTCTTAGGCTAACATAGATAAAGAAAAATAATGAATGAAAACTAATTTTCACTCCCTGAAATACTTGAAAAAAATGTAAATGTAAATCTAATATAAATAATATATTTCTTCAAAGCTTTCATGCTTTCCCCTGACCAAAGTGGTCTTGGGTTAAAGTTATGCAGCAATATGCGGTAGGAAGGTTTTCTGAAAGTATATTAAAAAGACTAGGTCAAAGTTACAAGTATCCAGGTGTATATAGATGGAGGAAGACAATTATGCTCCTTTGTATATAATCTTAAAAAAAATCTGAAAAACATTTGTCTAATATTTATTTTAATGTCTTGATTTTTTCCCTTTTTTTCAAGGACAAAACCATTTAATCCACCTAGGAAGAGAACTGAAGTAGGTCACTTCCTTTTTTTGTTAGATTGAAGATGGAATATTATAATAGTTCCTTTTAGTTCTACGTACGTTGGCCTGCACAGATGGCTGTGATTCATTGTAGGAACCTATTTATGCTCTTTTATTTGGCTGCATAGGACAAGTTGTTCTTTAACAGTTCTTTTATGAGCATCCCATTGAATACCTCAATGCATGCTGAATGGCACATCGACTCCTAGACCTTATTTCTTTTCTTTCTCTGGAGAAAAGGAAAAAAATGAGCCCCCTAAACCTGCAATAGATGTTTTCCCAGTTTTCTGCTAAGAGCATTTCATGGTCCTAGTCTTTCTTCATGGAACATAGTGCTCAATCTTCTGCTGTTTCCGATGAAGAAACCCTTTGGTTGCTACAGCTGATGTCTCAACACCTGGTCATCATCTTTTTAGATTTGTGTATGAGACAATTTGTTTGAAGATAACAAGTTGTCCTTCTGTTTGCTGTCTAGGTTTGAGAGTAAGAAGTTTATACAAGGAATGTAACTCTGTGGGGGTTTCTTCCCTATAGCACACTTTTACTGCTGTTAAATGTAACCTCATACACGTGTTAATCTGTGTAAGAGGTTAATCTGGATAATTTCTAGGCATGCATCTTATGATTCCACATTATTATGGAAAAGGAAGCCCTGGTTTTGTCATTAAATATTTAATTTACGCATTTTGATTTTAAATGAGTGATCATTTATTTAGTTTATGGATAAAGTCTGGAAAAATCAGTTATTGAGGTTTAGCCTGTGTGAAACGTTTTGGTAACTATAAACAGATTAGCAGGAGATGAAGATTTATGTAAGAGGATGACAGGCAAATATTTTGTCTTTATGATTTTTTTATAGAGTTTTGATGGAGTGATAGATGAGCCTTGAGTGGACTATACAGGTATTCCTGTGTGTCTTACTGCAAATATATGTTTTACATCAATCATCAATCTCTTTTTCTCCAGGGTGTTAATTTTGAAAGTCATAGCCAAAATGTTGAGCCAAGATGTAGTGTGGTATGTAGTATTAGAAAATTGGTTTTACATTGTAAATGGAACCTAGGAAAGGGAGGAATTGTATACAGGCAAAAATTAATGCAGTAGATAAATTGCAAAATAAACTGACTAAGAAAGTACAAATAATGAGGGAAAGAAAACAAAATATGTGAAAGGAATAAACCCAACAACATTGTTTATTTGGGAAGGATCCTTTACAAGAAGGTCACAAATTCTAGTCAGGTTACATCTTAAAATCCCAAACCTGCCAATTCTTTTCCCCAGTATTATTCTTACATGAAAAGAGAAATGATCATTGAGTCTAGTGGGCCTCTTAAAAGTTACATAGAAAAATTATTGTAAAATTATTTCTTAGCCTTGGGTAACAAGAAGAATTGGGAATCTGGGGAACTGTGCTACATCATGAATTGTAGTACAGACAGTTACTGATCTGTGTGACAGGGTTAGTATTCTGGTAAAAATATGAGATTTATAATGGAAGGCTTTTTAGTCAGCTGGAGAATGCACTATAAACATTGTGTTTTCTGGCAGTCTGAGACTTGAGGAGGGAAGGCAGTTTCCTTTTGACCTTAATTTTCGTGCTGATGAAATTAACTCTGGACAGACAAATATTTTACCCTTCAAATGAGATTCATGTACTCAGATTTGCATCAGCAACACAGTTACAAATGCAATGATGAGGAACCTCCAAACTTTTCTTAAAATATCCAGTCAAATTTCAGTTCAGGTCAATGTCTCTTTAAAACTATAGAGGAAGGATTTAGTAGTTTTTTTTGATACTGTCTGAAAGCTGATAGAGTTCTTGAAGAACTCTAGGGAGGAGGGGGGAAGATTCACTTTTTTCAGGAAATTAAGACTAGTTTCCTAGAAGGTTGCTAATGCTAAATTTTGCTTATTTTATCAGTTCTTTTGATTATACTTGCAAACAACTGTAGTGTAAACTTTATAACCTAAATGCTTTATAAACCAGCAGCTTTGCTGAATGTGGACAGACAAATAAAAACAAAATTGGGAGACAAAGGTGTTAAGAGGTGTTTAAACATTGCTTTTACACTTTGATATGTATATTGTGTTAGTCCATTCACAGTTACAGGTAGCAGTGGCATGAACATGTACACAGAGAGATGGTCATAGCCACAGTCCAAAACATGAGAGCAACATGTCAATTAAAAAAATATAAGAGAAACCAGGAAAAAATTAACCAGTCTGGTTATATGACATATGACATTTAGATAAATTACTAGTTTTATTTATGTTGCAGAATTTGCAGCTAACATATTCCAGATTTTCTCATTTTTTGAGGGGAAGGAAAAAGAAGGGGAAAAAAACCAACCAAACCAAAACAAAAAAGAAAAAGCAAGAGCAAAAACAAAACCAAAAACAAATGAACAAAAAAAACCCACAACAACTTGTTGAGTACATAAGCTAAACAACTACCTATTTAAAGAAAGATTTACTGTTCAAATTAATATTGCAACCAAGCAGCCTGTTAGGAGCTGCCAGGAAGGTATATCACAACCACACCTAGTGAAAGTAAATACAGAATTACTACTGAGGGATACAGGACTACTCTGCACTCAGAGCACAGAGAGGTCAGAGATTTTAGAAATACATACTGTCATAAGCAGAATTTTTTTACAATACTGATGCTCTTGATAATGGAGAACTGACAGCAAAATCATCATAGTAAACACAGTAAGAACCAAGAACTGACTTGGGTTTTCCCCCTTCCTTTAAGGCAAATCTAGGGAGAAACTGAAATATTAATAAGTGACCGTGTTTCCACTATTATCTACTTATGTGGCACAGCATGAGTTTGTTTTCTGGCACAGCACAGTTTATGTACAGCTTGATTGGCAGAAATAGGTCATCTTTGTGAGTAAGAAAAAGCAGTAGGGTGGCCCTTAATCAACATTATTTTTCAGTGGCAAGTCAGTTCTTGGTAAAATTTGCCAATCCTATTGTGTGTTGAAGCCTGTAGATTGATTGTGTACATTACTGGAAATTAAAGAGTGAGAAAATAATCTTTACTTTAAAAAATTTCCATGTTATACAACATCTATTTTAGCACCACTCTTTTTAGCCAGATTTTCTTCTCATAGAAATATCATTTAGTAGGCATTCCATTCTTAGTGTAGTAATAGTTCTCATCTATATTCCCTAAATAATAATAAAAAAGATGTCTAAAGTTTGACAGAGAGAGATGTAAAAGGAGTGCTCCATTTCTCACAATTCTCTACTTGTGTTCTTATCATTTAAGATAAAAACAACATTTAATTTTGCCTTTTCAGATTTTAGTTCTTTTTTTAAGTCTCAAGAGGCTGTTACCAAGTTAAAAGTGTCTTCCGATTTTTGTCATAATAAAAAATAGGTATTAAAAGCAGAGAGAATTTTAAGTTATTTTGTAAGACTGTTCAGGGATGAAAGGAGTGCGATAAGTCATAATCGCAGTATTACTATGTCCTAGTTAGAACAACTGGGACCGATTCATCACTGGGTAGGTATAGCCCAAAACTATATATTCTATGGCCCTCCATGCCATTTCCCAGAAACTGTTGTCAAGGGGGGGGGGGGCCTGCCTGTGGGGGGGATGTTCCTGTCCTCATACCCTTTTGTGGAATTCCCTGCTCTGAGCATCCTCATACCCTTTTATGGAATTCCCCACTCTGAGGGAAGGATTGACCATTCCTGCCTGAACTGGAGAATATATAAACTTGGAGTTTCAGAATTTTTCTACCACTCGTGGGACCCAGAGAAGAGGAAGACTGCAGCTCATCACCCTCAACCAGACTGAGACCACCACCCTCAACTGGACTGCAATCACCACTTTTGACCAGACTGCAACAGCTCTCCCACCAGCAGGTTTTTTTTCTCCCTTCTCCCTTTACTTTGGACTCAAGGGGGAGGGGGGCAAGGAACACCAGTTTGTTCATGCCCCAGGGTGCTGGGTTATACATTTGGGGTTTGTGGGTTAAGACCAATTGTTTGTTTGTATGATTGTACTTACTGTATTATTTTAATAAATTGTTATTCTGACTTATAATCTCTCCTTCGAGTTGAGTTCATTTCCCCTGCTGGTTAAATCTTAAACCAGCACATACTACAATGTCTGCTATAGTCCAGAATCTGACAATGGTCAGCACTGTATGCACATACTCATAAAGGCACTATCTCAGCTCTAAATATATTGCAAATTACATGGAAAAAATTAAAGAAAGCTATGAGAGGAGGATTTTCAATATGAAGAACTGATGAAGGGTAGAATTTGCTAAAGGCTGCAATGTAAGCTTGTAGTAGTTGGACTCTACTGAATGACACCAGTGACATCCTTCTGAAGTTAATAAGGTCAAAAGTACCTCTACTATTCATTTTACTTGCCATCAAACATAAAATGTGATTTTTTTTTTCTCCCCCCCAACTTTGAGGTGCCTGATGTTTTGTGATTTAATTTTGTATTGTCTCACAGCAAGGGACTAATATTGAATTTTTCTTATGTGAATGTAATATTAATTATCAAATAGTTCTACAAATGTATTTTCCAATAATCTTGAAAATATTTGTTTCAGCTTTGAGTTTCTTTCTTTATGTGCCAAAACATTATATGATCAAAATTAGCAGACTGGTATACCTAGCAAGAAGTAACCCCTCTGCTTTGTGCTTACCTCCTGTAGTGAATCCTATTATGCTGTCAGTTACTCCCTTCCTGTGACATAAAGAAACATTTTTTTGACTCAGCAGGATCCAGAGATCCTCTGTTTTTTTTCAGGCTCAGCGCTGAGTGATGTCTGTCCTAGATCTCACAATAATGTGAACTGGTGGTGGGGAAATCAACATTTGTAATACAAAAAGTCAAATAGTTGGGGAATAGGATGCTTCTGAACACATGCAGAAAGGTTGGTATTGTTAAAACAATTGGTTGGTATTGTTAAAACAGTTGAGAGATTTATGATTATAATGCAGATAAGAATTTCAAAGGTGCACCATAAATATTACTTATGCAGGAGATGTTTGGAGCCCATCTGTGGGTTTCATGTACCATGATTCTAGCAATATAGCTAGACCTTCACTGCTTGACAGCCCAGTCTTAATGTTTAAAGATGTCATTTGTGTGAAGAGGGGAATAACATCTGGAAGGATGTTAAGAAATTGTTCTTATCTGAACATGCATATAAAAAGGACCGTCCTGTATAAAACGATTTGTGTTTTTCCCATATGTGTGTAGAAAAGGGAATGTAGATTAGATCTTTATACTTCATGACAATGTTTTGTTTTCCTCTCTAATTTTTATGGCTGTGAAGACGTGTGATTATGTTTGCCTAAAAATAAACATTTGCATAAGAGCTTTCATACACGGGAATTTTTGTATTAAAAAAATATCAATCAACTAGTATCAAGCTCTGTTACACAAGCTGGCCTTTAATTTGCATTGTGTTTTCAAGGAGTCACTTAAGGCAAAACATTGCCAGCTGGAAAGTACTTTTTAATGTAGCTTACTATTCACTCTTGCACTCATTCTTTTTATTCCAGATTGTACCTCATGTTATACCAACATTATAATTGAAAAATCTAATTGAAACAATTACCATTAGAAATACTTAATACATAACATGTACTTTTATTTGTACAGATAGTTGCATACCTTCCTTTGTAGAAATATTTTTAACCCTGTGGGTTAAATGTGGGGCTTTGACAAAGAGGTATGGCAGTGCTCTGGAAAAAAATCCTTTTGAGTAATCAATCCTTCCTTATCCTTCAAGTCTTATCCTTATTTCCATCTTTTGGTTTACTGAAAACATAAAACTTGCACTTATTTTCATTTTTCCAGGAGTTATTTACATCTGGAGGCTGACAAGTGAAGCAAGTCATCAAAGGTTAAGGTCAAATCAACAGGTGGATCTAAAGGAACTATAAAGCTCGACTGTGCACACCCAGCCTAAATTAGCATTTCTGTTTTTAAATATGCATCACAATAAGCATCAGAGTCACTTGATGATTTCATTACTGTAAATTGCAATCCTAGTCACAAGAGTCACAGAATCATAGAATGAATAATAAAATGGTTTGACTCCAAATGAGCCTTCAAACATCATTTAATTCCAACACCTCTAGTGTGGGCTATGACATCTTCCACTAGACCAGGGCCCCATCCAACCTGGCCTTGCGTACTTTCAGGGATAAGGTATCAACAGCTTCTCTGGGCAGTGCCTCACCACCCTCTGAGTAAGAAATTTCCTCCCAACATGTAATTTAAATCTCATCTTTCAGTTTAAAGCCATTCCCGCTTGTCCTATCTCTACATGCCCTTGTAAAAACCTCTCTCTCCAGCTCTCTTGCAAGCCCCTATAGGTACTAAAAGGTTGTTATAAAGTCTCCCTGGACCCTTCTCTTCTCCAGGCTGAACAACCCCAACTCTCTCAGCCTGTCTTCATAGGATAGCTACTCCAGCCCTCAAATCATTTTGGTGGCCCTCCTCTGGACTTACTCCAAAAAGTCCATGTCCTTCTTATGTTGGTGACCCCAGAGCTGGATGCAGCACTCCAGGTGGGGTTTCACCAGAGTGAATGGAAAGGCAGAATCACATCCCTCAACCTGCTGCCCATGCCGCTTTTGATGCAGCCCAGGGTACGATCAGCTTTCTGGGCTGCAAACATACACTCTTGGCTCATGTCCAGCTTTTTGTCTGACAGAACGCCCAAGTCCTTCTCCATAGGTCTGCTCCCAGGGAGCTTTTCTCCCACTCCATACTTATGTCTAACATTGCCCCGATTCAGATGCAGCACCTTGCACCTGGCCTTGTTAAACCTCACTAGGTTAAATTGGGCCCATTCTTCGAGCTTTTCCAGGTCCCTCTGGATGGCATCCCTTCCTTCTGTTGTGTCAACTGCACTGCTTAGCTTTGTGGCAAAGGCAAACATGCTGAGGGTGCACTCAGTCTCATTCTCTGTGTCATTGACAAGGATATTCAAGAACATTGGTTCCAAGACAGAGTCTCGAGGCACCCAGCTTGTCACCAGCCTCCACCTGGACATAGAGCCATTGACCACAACTGCCTGGCTGCATCCATCCAACCAGTTCCTTATCTAATAAATATTCCATCCTTCAAATCCATTTCTCTCCAATTTAGAGATATGGATGTCATATGGGACTGTGCCAAAGGCCTTGCAGAAGTCTAGGTAGATGACATCAGTCAGTCTTCCCTTGTCAGCTGCTTCAGTCACTCCATCATAGAACACCACTCTTATCTATAGAGAAATCATCCCTAGTAAGAGTTTTGTCACCTCTCTTCTTATAATGAATTCATTCTTCCTTGATCTTCAACTTTACCAAGAGACCTGACCAATAATCAATAGTTCTGCCTTAAGTGGAACTCTATTACTACTGAAAGAAATACATGAGGAACAATTGCTCCGTACTCAATTGATCTGGTTGTAACTTCTGTGCATCAGCTTAGAATAAGTACAAAGCACTTAATGTCAGCATGCTATAGCGCTGATCCTGTCCAGAATATTGAAAACAAAGGTTCAAGTGATCAGTGCTGAGAAGAACAGGTCCAGAAACAACTCCTTGTAAACAGCCTTTTGCAGTGAAATTCATTTCACGGCAAGACCATCTTGATGAAAATTGCATGTAGTATAAAATATATTAGAGAAGCTCTATGCATAATTTAAATTACTCTCGTAGAAAAAATACAAGCAAACTGATGGACTCAGAGGAAAATATCTATACATGATAGCAAAACAGTATCTACTGTAGCTATTTACCTGAAATATCTTTTCCCAGTGGTCCAATTAGCTTTACAGTGTGGCGCTAAGACTCAATTTTTTCCCCATCAGAAAATGTTTTTATGCTCTGAATTATACAGTGACCTTGTTTATATCATAAACTGCAAAATAAGGTGACAATTCTGTCTTACTATTTCATGTAAAACATCTCAAAGAAAAACTTGAGGCTATGAAATAAAGTAGAGGCTTTTAGATAATATATATTGCCTATTTGGTGGTTTTGAAAAATGACTAGTAGTGTGTTACTTTTCTTGAATTTGCATATTTTGGAGGAAAATATTTTAGTGAAGAGAGTATAAAATGCAAATGTAAAATTAATTTGTTTTGCAGTTTTCTATTTTTAGAAAGCAGAACAGCCTCCACAATTATTTCTCTCTAAATGAAAATTAAAAAAAAAAAAACTTGCCATTTCTATGGAGCATTATATGATTTCCAGCAGTGCCATTTGATTTTTGGCAGCAGGAATGCCTGAGAACAGCAAAAAGAAATCAAAATATTTTTTTTTTATTTTGTGATGGCTAAGTGCTTTAGTTATTGTGTAAGTCCAATCCATATTAGTATTTCAGAGTGGAGTTTTTTCACTGTACTCAAAATCAGTGGCATTTGAATAGACTGGGAGGAAGACTGGGATATTGTAACAATTCACGAATGACTCATCAGAGAACTCTCTGGCATACCTGTTGGGGAACAACTATAGGAAACACACTTTGGGGTCCTTTAGAATAATGTTCAAGTCAAATACACCCTCATATGCCTTGATGTTCAGTTGTTTAAAACTAGGCTTTGTATCTGCCTTGGAATAATGCAAAGTTTAAGTAGACCAAGAACAGAGTGAAAAATTTGAAAAAAATTTAGAAAGAATGGCATGGCAAGATTTCCAATTAAGGCTTACTTAGAGAACTTTATCTCAGAGAAAGAGATGATCCAAGTACTTCTGCAGGTCACAAATCGATTACAAATTAAATAAAGTGCATAAAAGAAAATGTCTTTCAGATTATGCAGTTTTTCTTCAGAAGATCTTGAACCAGAACCATATACTGGGAAAAGCCATGTATGAGACCACTGTGAGAACTACAAAGCTTAATTTGTGACTCATCATGCAAAACAAAAAGCTGGATCTCACAACAATCAGTTGTGTACCAGTGAGCTTTTGCAATCCTGTTTGTGGGCTTGCCCAGCAGAGCCATCAGGCAAATATCGACTAAGTAACTGGAATTCTTATAGATTCAGAACCTAAGAATCAGAACCTGTTGAGCTCTTTCCAGACATCTTTTCTGTCATCTTTCTCTTTAAAATGCTGCATACTGTGGTCTTGCAAATATTTAGGTTGAGCTTTTGTGCATTCTACTGGTAACTTTCACCCTGACACACTGTAAGAGTGTCTAAACTGAATAAAATTTATTTTATGACAAAAGAACAGTATAAAAGTCAATATAATGTTTACATGCAAGGCAACATACTGGAAAAGAATTACTGCATTGTATGATAAAAATTCATATCTTAAACAGTAAGATGCTACTATGAAGACTTTATTATGCAATCTTGCATGACATCAGAGAGAAACTCGTTGAGATTTCAACAAATAGTATAGGCATAGTAAGCTGTTAAAAGAAAATAGGGAGATTAAAATGACAGTTTGCACAGCAAAACTCCACTTAGGATTTATATTCAAGAAACCACTGGTAACTCAGCTAGATAAGATCCTATCAATTTTGCAGGAATATATTACTTTGGTATAACTTTTTAATATTTTTAGCAAATGCCATAGGGCTTAAACATAAAGAGCAGCATAAATTTAAAACCACAAATATGTTATTTGATTTCTGTGGGTATCTGTGGATGGAAATTATAATCACATTAAAACGTGCTTCTCAGTAAATTGATAAAACTAATAAGGTCTTTCTGAAGGAAAAAGCTTTTCTGTTGTATGACACAAAAAGATTTAAAAAATACCTTGAGTTATTTGTACCTATTATACCAGCACAGTAGATTTGCTTAAGTTATTCACAATGATCTGTTCAATGCCTCTAATTTATGTGAATATTGTTAATGTAAAATCTTGATTTCTATCCAATGTTCCTTCCTTCCTTCTTTACTGGAGCAGAATGCAATAGATACTATCATCTGAAACCGAAATACTCTGTAACTAGTTAAACAATTTAAATATTACTATGAAATACTGCATTTCATTACTTAAAAAAATATGTCAGAACTTATTTTCAAAATATTGTGATATTTGATTCATGGGAAATATGTGACCTGGTGACTGAGGTGAATTGCAATTGCTCTGATTTGTTATGGCTGCCTGAAGCTCTTACTGGGCTATCACAGCCCTGTTGTGCATACATGCAGCCACCTCAGGACATCCCTCATTCAAGAGATGAAGAGGTACTTGAGGAAGGCAATATAAAATGCACAACTATTATGATTATTTTTAAATTAATTAAAGACAGCCTACTATGAATTATATTTTCTTGACTTAAGAAATTACATTAATTTTCTGGGTTTTCCAGTTAAAAAAGTGTTGGGAACACCTAAGAACTTCTCAGGTTTACAGGATTTTTTTTCTTTTTATAATCAGTCTGAAGCAAGACTATAGTTAAAATTAGAGTCAGACCTATGGAGGTGACCAGGCACTAGTGCACAGGTATTTACATGGCCTAGGCACAGCTGAAAGGTTCAACACATGATCTTGTTTGACTCCTACAAGTAAAAAAAGAGAAATTAGGTTAATTACAATGGTTAAAGGCTTACCTAGAAAGCACTTCCAATTTGAAAGTTTCTAGGAGTGGGGTGTATTTCTAAAGAAATCACCACATTTGTGATATTAAGGTGATGCCAACACATTAAGGCTCTTGGGGAAAATGTTTAATAGGTTATTATTTTCAAATGTTCTTCTGTAATTTGCCTGGGATGTACTTATCTTTTGAAGAGTTGCTACATCATTTGGAGTCTAATTTTAATCACCGAAGGATGAAATGGGAGAATTTTAATCCTGCTTTAAGTGCTCATCTCAATACAGCATTAACTGTGGTGTTGCTACTGACACCTCTGTAATATATCTGACAAGAGGTGCTTGGAAAAGTTGGATTAATCAATCACTTCAAACTCAATTACTTTTTTCTTTTTCTTTTCTTATGACCATGTTTTCTTAGACTTTATGAGAATCCTGTGGATTTTTCATTACTATGGTTAAAAATAATAGTAGAAAATGGGGAGTGGTTTAAATATAATAAGGGGAAAAAAAAAGTCATAAACCAAATGTATATGTGTGAAATAACACCAAGAAAGTACGAGTTGACATTTTCTATCTAATGATCTTGACTTGTTTTTTTGGTTTGTTTTTTTTTTTTATTTCTGCATCTCAGTCCAGGTGGGTTTTGGTTTTGGGATGTTTTCAAAATCATTTTCTTTTTCTTCTCTATGCCCGTGTGTGTTTTTCTGACAAGTGTTTCCCTTGTTCCTTTTGGACAAGGAGAAGAGGATTCGTCTTTAAAATGAGGAAATAAACAGAAGAAAATAGAAAAACTCTGTTAGCTTTAATGTTCATTGTTACCAGATTAGAAGTATCCCTTAGCACTCTTTAAGGTCTGTCATACATATACTTACAATTACACTTATATAGACACAATGAACATATATACCAGAGAAAAATGATACAAAACTCTAACATCCACCTGCAAATGTAATGTTTCAAAGCATAAAATAAATTGGTTTTCTCACACAATTCCTTTTTTTCCCTAATGATGTCTGTAAGACATGATAGGTAAATCTGAAGTCTGCTGCACTGAATTTTTCTGAATATGTAATTACATGAAGCTTAGAGGGAAAAAAAGTACTCTATTATGAAAGTATGGACAACTCATGCTGATATAAGGGGTTTTATTGCCGCAACAACAAATGGTTCTCAGGTAGGGATTAATTCCTCTGTAGGCTTCCTGACTAAATAATTACTGATGTCTAAAGCATTGAAAGATTTTCAGAGCCTCTATGCTGCAAGATGCTGGCTCATTTCTACTTATTCTGGCAAAAGCTTCAGAAAATGGGACTATTTACTGACACTTGGGAAGGCACAGTGAATCACACTGTGGGTTTCAGTAAGCCAAAGATAAAAGAGAGTAAAATTATCTTCTGCCTATCATATTTAAACTCCAGATACCATTCATAAACATGGTCCCTGTGTTTGTGTGTTTTACCATATTAAATCTGCCTCCCAGCTTGTTACCTGCTTGGAACAGTCGAAGGGAGGGTGGAAAAGCAGAAAAGAAAAAGCAGCAGAGGACAGTCTGTTGAGTCTCAGTTTTGCAGGTGTTTGACAGCTGAAAAAGCCTCAGCATGTGGGAGGTCTTAACTTAGGTCATTCAAATTCTTTAAAATAAGCTTGTGTGTAAGAATTTTAGGATCAAAGTTTTAATATCCAGATAAGACCTGCCAAGACCATGGCAGTTAGCACAAAGTGGTACTCGCTGGCAGCTGTGCATCCTTTTCTTCCTCTTCTTGAGCCAGCAGTGTGCCCAAGTGGCCAAGAAAACCAATGACATCCTAGCCTGTAGCAAAAATAGTGTGACCAGCAGGACAAGGCCAGTGATTCTCCCTTTGTTCTTGCATTGATGAAGCCACAGTTCAAGTGCTATACCAGTTCTTTGCCCCTCACTTCAAGAAATACATTGAGAGTGCTCAAGCATGTGCAGAGAAGGATAACAATGCTCGTGAATAGTCAGAACTTGGACTCCGTGGCCTTGGAGGTCTTTTCGAACTTTAACAATTCTATGATTTTTCATTGTCAGGTTCAGATCTCACTGGAAGAGGCCTTAGCAAACCCTCAAAGTGGCAAAACCAGACTACAAACATTAATAAAAATGTATATAACAAAGAGTAGAACTCAGTAAGGAAAAATACAGTTTTAAGTGAATGGAAAGAAATTTGGAGAGAAAAATAGAAGTGAAAACCAGTTATTTTGTGTGCTTCCAGAACTCTAACTACCAGTACAGTACAGTTGAAGTGGTGTTGAGGAATACATTCAGTGCAGGCGGCTGGGTGTGGAGCTGCAGCACAAGCTGCAGGTTTTGCTCCAGGGTGCAGGAGCCTGAGGCAAGAGGCCATGAAAAGGCACCAGCCTTTTGCATAACAAAGGGCACAGAGACCTGTGGTCCAGGACAGGTGGGGGACACTGAGAGACACAGCAAGAGCCAACAACCCCCAGAGTTCAGTGCCCTTAGACTGTGAAGGCATAAAATTCCAGGGTTTCCTTTGTTCAGGGTCCCTCCTTGGAGACACCCAGCTTGAGCTGTTACTTTGTTATTGCACCATGATTAAATTATTTTAAGGATCTAAGATTGGGCTATGGGAAACCTGGGATTGAGCCAGTAAGGGAACCTGGTCTACCTGTGTGAGTGTGGTGCGTGTAGCTGCGAAGAGGTCTCACAGCCCAAGCTCTAGTGGCACAATTGTGGCTCCCAGGGTGGCACCTACATGGTCAGACAGGGAAGTATGGGGAGTAGACTAGCTTTTTGGTTTTTTTACCTACATGAATGTAATCATGGCACAGTGCCTCATCTCATATCTGAAATATCTTTTCAGAACGTGTGGGAAAAAAAGTAGGATCAGAATTATTTCAAGAAATAGATGTTTCACTGATTCGTTTTACTGGATTTATAAATCAATACTTAGGGTTTTTAAACATTAATTCACCTGTTTTCTACACATACTCTCTTACTACACTCTCAGAATCCTGAAACATATCTACAGTACTTTATCTGATGCTTGAGAGAAGAAAAATGGCACTTTTTATGACTTCCTATAATTCATATAAACTATATACAGCTTTTTCTTGCAGTACTACATTTTCTTTTTTCTTTTCCTTTTTTTTTTTTTTTAAAGAACACTAAATATTCTGGTTAGTGATTTTGAATAATTGGGTAGCAGAGAGGTAATTCTTTTTCAAGATACATCAGGAAGGGGAAAAACATATTTTTGACAGCTTGTCATCTAAAATTATGAAAATTGAGCTAATAATTCCTGTTTAAAAGTGGAACTGAATACAGAAAAGAAAGTTGTTTACTTGCACTGCTAATGGTTTTGTTGTTTAATAGCCAAGTAAGTACCCCAAGTTATAAGTGGTCATTTATCTTAAATAAAAAGATATTGAAACTGAAGAGTTAGAGATGCTCACTTAAGGGATTTCTGAGCACTCAGAAGACAAAAGGAATTGTGTGGTAAGTGTAGATAGTAAGGAAAATTTATGAGGTTTTGAGTTCTTACATTAGTCCCCCTAAAATACCATAGCTATGAAGTTCAATCTCTCTGTCAAAGGAGACAAAATATGGTATGATGTTACCACTCCTTTGTGATAATTAATCTTCCATACATTTAACACATTTCAGTTTTTAATTTTTAATTATTGATATTGTAAATTAATATTGCAATAGTTACACAGATGGGAGCACTGTTGCTTAGTAAAGGCTATTATATGTTCTTTTACTGAACTGAATGCCTGGAGGTGACCAACAGGAAGAATTAATTTTGCTCTAAAGCTAAAATATGTATGGATAAGACTATTTCTGCTGCGTGAAGTAGTAAACGTCAATGCTCATAAAGATTTTGTTCATAGCAAACTAAAGATGCTGCAGTGACTTTGTGAGACAAAAGATCATCAGCAGCTGACAAACCTAACTGTTTCTCTTTGGAAGTCATATAGATGCCAGAGTGATTTCAACAGTGTATCCTTCATGCTTTAACCAATTTTTAGTTTTAAACCCAGCTATTTTTACACCCATAATTTTTCTGCCTTCTCTAGTGCTCTGTTACACTCAGTCCTGTAACAGGCAAAAAAGCTGACTACTCATTCTATGTAAGCCAAGAACAAAGCCAACAACAGTTAAACTCTTAACCATCAGATCTTAAAATCAAAGAATCACATTTAGCCCATATGTGATGGTTACAGAAAAACAGAGAAAAAAAGTAGTAATACAGGGAAAAAAATATACACATTCCTGTGTCCGTGCCTTTCTCTACTTTTATGCTCGAGGTTCCACTGCTCCACTGAGTCTTAAGGCCATTGACTTCAGTGTGGCTGAAGAGGTAGAGGGGTTTTGTTCAATTAGTCTTTCATACTGAGGAGACACAGGAAATTCCACTTCAGCATAAGAAAAAGCTTTATTGTGAGGGTGATGAGGCAGTGGATCAAGTTGCTCATCAAAGCTGTGGAGAATCTGTACTTGGAGATATTCAAAACCCAATGCACATGGCTCAGCAACCTGCTCTTGCTGACCCTGCTCAGGGTGCTGTACTAGATGCTCTCCAGAAGTGCTCTCCAGAATCAGCTCTTCTGTGATTTTGTGATTTTATGACTTTCTGAGCTGCACAATAGCAGTGTTAACTTAAGAAAAATATTTCCTTTTAAAGCTTCCTTTTCTGAAAATCAAGACTCTCTTATGTTGCTCTAAGAAGTTTTTACCTCCAATGAACAGAGAGAAGGAAGTACTGTTGATTAGTATAAAAGTTTTGAGATTTTTTTTTTTTTTTGCAAACCCCGTACCTCCTCTCCCCGATAACTGCCAGTTAGAACACTGAGAAATGTCCACTTTGGCATACATTTTTTCTCTCTCTGTTAATTTCTGACCTGGTTTTAACTTACTTTCATTTTTTTGCAATTGTATCTCATGAGTTAAGGAAATTGTCAGGCAGTCCGCATCAGAACAACCTCGGATACTGTGTGAGATCTTTTTTACATTTTGGCTTAACTCTAAAGGAAGGTCACAAAAATGGTCAAAGGGTTGGGGCACCTCTCTTATGAAGACTGACTGAGACAGTTTAGGTTGTTCAGTGAGGAGGGGAGGGGAGTGGAGAAGAGAGGCTTCAGAGACATCTTATTGCAGCCTTTCAGTACTTAAATGGATCTATAAGAAAGCAGGGAACAGGTTATTCCCACAGCCTGTTGCAACAGGACAAGTGGTAATGGCTTTAAACTAAAAGAGGATAGATTCAGACTAGATACAAGGAAGAATTTTTTTACAGTGTGACTGATGATACACTGGATCAAATTTCCCAAAAAGGTGGTGAATGCCCCATCTGTGTAAACTTTCAAGATTGGACAGGACTCTGATCTGCCTGGTCTAGTTGAAGATGTCCCTGCTCATTGTAGGGGAATTAGACTAGATGGCCTTTAAAGCTCCCTTCAGACAATATCATCAGTCTCTATTTATTTTACATTGATCTACAGGCAGGTGAAAGATAAACTTTTCCTGCAGCTGAAAGGGGCACGATATTGGGATTGTCTTGCAGAAATTTACAGAGTTTATAGAAATCACACAATTTCTGTGTTGCAGATTTTATGCCACTTGAACTATGCTTTGTCGTTTGTTTTTTTTTTTTTAGTCCAACAGTTTTCCTAATTTTTTTCCAAAACTAAAAGACAAAATCTATATTTGTAACCTTCAGATTGTATCATCTGGAAGGTTCAGTGAACTGAAAAACCAGACAAGTATTTAAAGTAGCATCTCTTGCCTTTTCTTGAGATGCATCTGTTCAGGTATCTCTTGTTTAGCAGTGATAGCTTGGCTGTGGTCCAGCAGTTTAATTAGCACTTGTTTACCTAATCTCTTATAGCAGATATTACTACTGAATTAAGGGACTCTGAAAATCCCATATCTGACAAAGCAGGCTTAATGATGAAAATCACTATGTTTTTACGTTGCATTTCTCTTGGCAAGAGCACCTACTAGAACACATACATTTTTCACCAGCTAGAAAACACGCAGTTCAGAGTTGCAATCCCCGAGTTGTTCACTCTTCAGAAAAACAGAATTGAGTAGGAATTAAAATTGAATGAAAACTGGAGGGGGAGTTGCAGAGAAAGATGAAGTGTACAAGAGAGCATCATTTTCTAGACAGATGTTAATTTGTTTCTCACTGGGTGAAACCGATCTGCTGTAATGTAACTATGTGTATATTTTGAAATGTTTTTGAGTAGAATATCTGTGGAGCACTGAGAGTTGATTTCAGCCGCTGGGTTTGTTCAGTTGTCTGATTTCCTCACACAGGCTAGCTAGCTTGGCTCCTGCTTGACAGCTGCTGAGAGCTGATTTTTGGAGACTTATACTCACGGGGTGGGAGAAGTAATGTTGTGCTTTGCTGAAAGGAGAGGAAACATCCCCAGCCAGTGGTCCTCATAAGCAATGCCACCTAGGTTGTGTCTCTTCCTCTTTAACCCTCCTTTTGGTAGAGGTGTGGGGAAAGGAATGAGGAAGTATGTTGTTACTGACTGTGTATGGACCACAAAACTAAAAACCTGAGATATGGAGATATGATTTTCTTTCACTGGCAAACTGTGGATTACTCTAGCAAAAAGTCCTTCTAGCAAAAAGGAAAAGTCAATTTGCAAACATGGGTACATGCTCTTCTATACAAGTGTTGGCCCACTGTTTTAGAGTTGTAGAGGTTATTATCTTTGGCTACACAGCATGACATTCCTTTACATTTTCCTACCCCTCTTGCAGGACCCATCAGAGTCCATAATCCAGTATCATTGGATAATTGGGTTGTAAGCTGTCTTTGTGCATTAGCTTCTACTCAGGCAAATGACCTGAGCCTTCAGCAGAGTAGAACAGGACAGCAGGGGCAGGTGCTGCTGTTGCAACCCCGAGGTGAGGTCTCTCCTCCCAGGATTCGGTGTTCAGCGTCTCCATCTGCATGTACAGGCAATTTAGTCTTCACCTAATTTTAAGTGTTTCATTTTCACATTCCATGTTGCCCCATACAGATTTTTCTCCATTGGCTGGACAGGAAGATTCTGTTGGGCATTCAAATTAGATACCTAAAGTAGTCTGAGGAGAACCCACAATGCCAATTTTCCTTATGGTTTACAATATATGAATTGTATCATTCTTAATTGTCATGTCTTGGTAAAATAAAGGAAATATAATGCTTTTGGCATTGTTTTCTCTCTCTTACAAGAGATTGCCTCTGATATTTCATGTTGTTGTATTGCGATCCACTGCTTCTGTGCATGTACTTTAGCAATAGGTGATAAAATGTCAATAATATATCATAATGATGAAACAGAGAATTAAAATTGTATGTAATGGTTCTCTTGGACAGATCTCAAATTCTGCCAGGTGGCATATCAAGTTTTCAGTTATGATTTTGTAGTTGTCAAGCTGTTTACTTAGGAATGTGAGGGAAAAATTAAAGAAAAGAAGGTATAATACTTTTTGAGGACTGTAAAGAATGTAGTACTTTTTTTAATCAAACTGGAGAAAACCTAGAAAAAATAACTTAGTCTGATGTGCTGATATGAGGATTGACAATGGTATGGATAAAGATTATTTTAAGCATTTATTAAAATTAATAAATTTGCATTTTTCTTTTGACAATGCTGGACCCATCTGGGGTCAACTTGTACCATCAGTAGCTGAAGCAATTATTTTCACTGCTGCTGTTTTGTAATTTTGCCTCTGAAGTACACTTGATGTAGGATTCTTAATGTACCTTCAAAAGATAAAACATTTTTTCTTGGTACAATTTGATGCTACAAATACACTCCTTAGTATCACTAGTAATATTCCACCTGTTCAAAGGGGAGTGTTCCTTGTAGTACAGTGATCAGGATATATGTTGATGAGTCAAATTGGTTTTTCTCTCCTCTGTATTTCAGATAAGCCACCCTAAGGTGGCTGAGGGCTTTCCCAAATTGCCAGTCAACAATAAGAAAAAATAAATTATGTATCCTTGCACAAAGAAGAGCAACTATAAACTGACCACAAATAAATGTAAGATATAAATTAAATATGAGCTCTGAATTACAGGATACTTTCTAAATATTCGAGGAAGGAGATTATGAAGCAATTTCCAGCAGGAGTTTCAGAAAAAAAAAATTACTTAAGTGATCTTGACATAAGAATTGGTGTAAGAATCTCTATTTCTCCCATTGACTGAGATGATAGTCAACTAAAAACATTGACCTAGAAGATCTGGCACTATTCTGATATGAAGACCATTGGAGAACTTTATTAAGGAAGAGAAGACTAGGACATTTTTAAATTCTTTCTAAGTTGGTACCTAGTAGGTACACTGTACAAGAGTGTTTAGGAGTAGCTTTACTGTGATACAACTTGATGGATTTCATTTTTGTTTGTGTATAAACCATTCCAGTATATATCACATATTTTCACGTGAAAGGTTATATTCATTAGCCTCCAGTATCTCTACATGTTTGTTTTGGTGAAATGGATCTTATAATTTTTTAATAAAAGGTAGAATAATGCATTTATATGCAGATTAAATTAAAAGCTTAACAACTGTTGGCAACTCAAGAAATAGATCAAAATATTAATTTATGAAATCTTCTGTTCCTTATTTATTTTCAGATGATTTTTCATTACCATATGTTTATTATGTAACTTTTTTGATTCTAACGTTTTAAAGTTTAATTTCAATATCTTTTATCTGCAGTGGTTAATTTGTTTACTATTACATTATGCAGCCACCTTTTCAATAGGGCCTGATTCACAAAGAAGTTAATAATTCTACATGTTTGAATGCCTTGATGGGACCTGATAGTCTTTTGAACATGCTTTTCACAATAGATCTGCAGGATATTTCAGGCTGGAAAAAAACTGTTGCATAATACTGTGAGTTATTTCTAAAAACTTTCTTCTATTTCCTCATCAAAATGTTTATTTGTATCATAATAGGAACAATTTTATATTCTAATGAAAATTTTCCATTGAAGACAGTATTTATTAACTCCATAGTGCTCTGTTAGATATTTGTGGTGAACTAAAAAATCCAAAACCAAGCACAAGAATCCCTTAAAACAAGCATAAGAATCCCCTAAAAAGAAAGTGGGGAAGTCAAAAGATGAAGTGAAAACCTTACATATAAATTAATTTTCTAGTCCAGCTGAAAATTTCCAATGTGCCTGGAAACCAAAGAAAAACACAAAAATATATTTCTGAAACCTTTTTGCAAAAGTGAAACCCCCACTTGCTCATGAGTGCATCTGGTAATTACTAATTTTCTATTTTCTGACAGCTTTGCTATATTGGCTGCAGTGGGCTCCTCTCTTTTTTAGACAAATACATCTTTTAATACCTTTGTCAGTTAGCTGGGCTGTAATTCATCTGTTGTGCTGATCCCCTCCAGCAGGGGAATGACTCCTCTCCCTGAGGAGAAAGTAACAGAAGAAAGAACCTGAACTGAACCTAAACTGACCACAACCTCCATTCCCCATCTCCCTGCACCACTCAGGGGAAGGAGGTGAGAACTGGGAATAAAGCAAAGCCTGGGAGGGAGGGAGGGGTGGGAGAAAGGTATTTTTAAGATTTGATTTGCTTCTCATTATCCTACTCTGATTTTGATTGGTAATAAATTAAATGAACTTCCCCAAGCTGAGTCTGTTCTGCCCATGATGGTAACTGGTGAATGATCTCTCCTTGTCCTCATCTCAACTCATGAGGCACTTGTTATACCTCCTCCCCACTGTCCAGTTGAGGAGGGAGTGAGAAAGCAGCTTTGCTGGACACCTGGAGTCCAGCCAGGGTCAACCCACCACATATAGGTAGCTGAGTGACTCCTGACTATCAAGACAGGAAGCTTCTTTATTTAGGAGGAGCTTTCCAGTGGAGGCATTTTTATTGGGTAAGGCAAGTCCAGAGGTTGGTAATACAATTTTCTGAAGAAGAGTTCATTTTAAAATCTGTATTTGTTGTGAATAGCAATGTTTGAGGGACAAAAGAGAAAAAAATCAAGTTTAATAAGTGTTTTGTTTCAAGTGCTGATATTTTACATTAGGTTCTATGTTGTTGTGCAGTAATAGGGATACAAAATCTAATTACTTAACAGGGAATATTGAATATTTTTTTTTTTTTAATGCTGTGTCCTTGTTTTTTTTTTTTCAACTTCCTTTCAAAAAAGAATTTTTATTAAGAATGACCCAGTTTTACAGGCACCCTGATTTCACTGAGTTGAACAGATAATTTTGCTGAACTTTCTGCAGTTATCTCTACTTCAAAAAATTGGATAGAAGGTAATTGTAGAGATAGGGTGATATCCTGAATAATAGAAAAGAAGGTCTAAGGTTTCTGATTCTACTTTTCTGAGGGGGTTATAAGGCATAAATGGAAAACGTTTTTTGAAATGTGACCTGTCTAAAAGGTGGCTATATACAAAGCTATATTTCAGATATGTATATATATATATATATGATTGAACTGTGTGATTATTGTTATTTTGAGAAGAAATATAGCAGGCATCAAAAAGGTAAAAGAAAAATCCAGAAGGGATCAGTTTATTTTTTTTTTTTTCTCTGAGAGATAGTATTTCCCAGAAAAAGAAAATCACTTCTGCTCTAAAGATATTGTGTTAACTCTGGAAAAGAGATTCAATCAATAAAGTGTGAAAGGATTTTAATCACACTTTCAGGAAAAATCTCAATGTGGCCTTAACTGTGGAGTTACTAATAATATTTTTATAATAATGAAAATGTAATATCATCTAGATTTCATATATAACCGTGTAAAGTGTTCCAAATTAATTATGAGACATGGATTTTAATTTTGATCATTCAGTTCCCACAACTAAAAATAGCTTTTCTTCCTTCTTCTGTCACCATTTAAAAAATCTCTTCTGAGGAAATAGAAAACAAATTTCCTGAGGATGAAGGCTGTGAGAATCTTGGGATTAATACTTATGTACCTTATCCTGTTTATTTTCTGTTACATGTGTAAAATAGTACATCATATGCCATTCAAATTTCACATGTGCCACACAGTGTATATGTTTTAGTTTTGATTTTATTTCCTTACCTACCCCTCTGAGTCAGTGGCACGTTAAAGAACTGATTTGCAGTTGCCATTTTAGGAGGCATATAATCTTACCTTAGATTTTCTTTATTCTGTCTTGCTTCTTGTAGCTCTGGATATCATAATATGGATTTTTCTAAATAAAAATAATCCCCTAGAAAAATGTTGGCCTCCATTTCAAAGTTTATATGAAAGAAAAAGAGATTTGTGTCAAAATCCTACACATCAGGGTCATTCATATTAATCAGTCTTTTCTGTAAAGCTATAATATTTTTATTCATGCTGGTGGAAAACTTTGTTTACTATGGTTAAGCCACAAAAAAAATTAAACTTTTTCATCATATATGTTTGTTGCCATTAAAGATCAAACCTTAGAGAAAAGTGGTAATTAAACTACTGATGACCTATATAAGAACTCGGTTTACTTACATACTGCAGTGTAGCAGTGCAGAAGACTCATCTGGAAACAATTTTACTCTCAAAGACAATTTTCACTTGATATTAAGAAGACTATGTTGAGAAGAAGCTTGATAAATACTATTTCTTACTCTGTTTGAAAACCCAAGTGTAAAATGAGACTCAAATATCAAATGGGAGACACATATGACTTCTCTCCTACTGTTTGGCTAATGTGTTGAAAAACACCATGTGAACAGCCATCCTGAACTGCTGAAGTGCACTAATTTGTTATTGTAAAATGGAACAATGGCTGGCAGTACTCACAAAACCCCGAGGAAGTTGTGTGAAAAAATGAATGAGGGGTTGATGTAACCTCTGACTGCTTTCAGAGACTGAGCTCATCTTCGAAAGGGAAGTAGAAGTTATGTATTTCTTGGAGATGCCTACACTGACAGTTGTGAGCTTTGCAGCTCTCCAGATTGGAAGCTGTGCAGCCTCATTAGCGCAGAGTTGCTCTCAACCTGAAGTACAAAACTCGACAGCTTGTACACTCTACACTGGGCTGTTTCATGCCCAGTCAATGCAGGCCAAGCCAACATCACCGTGCCTTATGTAAATTGTTGGGTTTTTTTCCACTCAGAATGGGCTCAGGTATTTATACAGGAGGGAAAAAAATAAAAACAAAAAATCAAATAAAGAAAGAAGTCATGTATATGTTTGTATTTACCTACATTTTTGGTTTGGGTTTTTTTGGTTTGTTTTGGTTGTTTTGTTTTTTTTCTCCTGTCTTCGTAGAGAGTCCTGGTAGACTATTGCTCTCCTCTTGTATCCCTATTTCAGGCAGTTAACCTTGTGTCTAAACACACATTGAAACAACTAGAATGTCCCAAGTCATCATGGCTAGGCTTCGTGAACGAAGATTTGGGAAGGACTCTACCCACACTTGCTACAAGTACGCTGGTGGCCTAAAAGGCCAATAGGAGATAGACAAGTCCAGTTGCAAAAGGCACAGTGGAAAGACTCCTTAGGTGGTATCAGACACGAGCTCCTCTCTTGTGGCAGCTGGTGGCAAGTTCACCATAAACCTTAGGGAGGCGGTGATCCTTCATCCTGGAGACGTGCCCTGCCCAACACAGCTGTGTTCTCAGCAACATGGGGCTCAATGCTTGTGGCTGCTGCTTGTTCTAGAACAGATGTATTGGTCACATAATCTGACCAGGGGATGTTTAGGATTGTATGGAGGTAGCATTGATGGAAGCATTCTAAGAGTCGCGAGTGGCCCAAGTATTTTTTTCCAAAGGCATAAAAACTGTAGGAAGTCCAAGCAAGATGAATAACTTGATTATCAAAAAGGTTAAATTTTCTCACAAATATTTCAATTGTTTAGAAATCCGGAAGAATGTTGCAAGGCTCTTCTGTATCTTCTTTTATCTGTCTACCAGACATTGCAATCCTCCCCAGAGAGACCTTCAATTTAACACCTCATAAAGCAGTCAAACACCTTCCTGCGTAAACCTGTTGTTGGAGCATTTTCTAAATTAATACATATTATTTATCCCAGAAAAGGAAATTTGGGGAGATAATATGAACTATTGCAGGAATTCACTTGTTTGCTATTGAATTCACATGAAAAAGACTTGGATGCTGAGACCAAACAAAACAAAACAAGGAGTACTTATAGTAATGAAAAGCATATGAAACTTTATTAACTGTGTTATTTTTTTATGTGTCCTCTCAGCCTTTCAGGGTTATCCAGTCTTGGTTCTTTCTGATAGTTTTAATATACTCTTTTTGGTTTTTACTTCATTACCTATAACTTTATTTCTTTCACTTTGGAAGAGAAAAAATGGAAACAGTTTCTCTTTTTCTGATAGAAAAATTCCTAGTCTTTTTTTTCCCCTCTGTCTGGACATAAACCCACAAATTCATCTTTGTCTGTACAGATGATGGGATCTATATCTATTTATCTACTTCAGTCACATCCCCTTTCTTCTGACATAAATCTGATCCTGTATTTGTACATTCTACATGTTGCCTTCCAACAGTATTAACAGAGGGCTATGACATCAGTAACCCTAAAATTGCACAGCTCCAGATTGCACTCAGGTCTCATTCTTATCAGTATTTCTTACACTGTGTAGCAAAATTCATCATTAATAATTAAATTGTGTATTTAAGTATGCCTATATGTGCAGAGGAGGACCATGAGCATACATAGAAGGTGAATTAGTTCTTAAATTGAAAAATCTCTGAAGAAATTTTAAATAATCAGAGATCAACATCTATTTCAGCTCTGTGACCTTATCTTGAAAAATATACTAGCGTTTTCTTTACTTCAGTGCATTTGAGGTAGCAAAAAGGCTGCACAGAGATCAAATACATGAAGCATCACTCAATAAAAGTTGATCTCGGTGGAATATTTGGGTTATAAGGTACTCTTGCAACCATTTCTAATTTCATTGAATTCCTTTATAAAAACATTCATTCCTTCAGTGGCTGGAAAGGCATAAATATGAGATTGTAGGCCAGGTAGTATGAGTTTGTAGGCCAGGTTCTTTAAGTAGGGGGCCTGTGCAGAGCAAGACTGTGAGCACAAGTGGGGTTTGCAAGAAGGGCACCACTGAGTGTGCAAACAGGCATGGCCCCGTTGAGCTTGAGTGTGCACAGCCCCATTGTGAGCACCAGGGCACTGCTACAGTGTCACTGCTGCTGTCACCTCCTCACACAAGGCAGGAGAAATTGCCACCTTTGCCACCTCTTGTGCCCTGGGAGCAAGGGGTGCGTGGTGCTCCTCTTCCTGAGGCTGCCTGTGGTTCACCTGAGGCTGCCTGAGCTCTGCTCATGGGCCGGAGGAAGTGTCTGCTTTGGCACAGCAGCAAACGCAACGCCAGCCCCTAGACAGCTCCCACCATCCCCATCTGACCAATTAACCTCTCCATTATGCCCTGGTTCTCACCTGGCACCTCCTCCACAGGCTCAGGAGCCCCGTCATGGGGTGGGAGTTGGGGTTTGCCTTCTCCTCCATGGACATCTCCATCTTGCTCTGTCACAGAGGCGTTTGGGAGCTGCTGACTCCTGAGCAAGGTACTCTCTTGGTCTCCACCCCAGGTCTCTGTGCTCCTTAAACACCCCCACTGCCAGTGTCCCAATGTGTCACAAACTGCCCTGGAACCACCCCTGGCACCCCTAACAACCACAGAACTGTCTGGAAACGTCTGGAACTGCCTGGAACCATCTAGAAATGACTGGAACTGCTAACTCAGTATGTGCTTCGACTGTGTGGCTTGCAAACTTATAACTACACAGTGTAAGATTCCTTGTTTCTTATAGATATATATAGGTTTTTTTGAGTTTTTTGCTGTTCAGTAATAATTCATAATGTTTAGTTTTTCAATGTGTGTCTACTACATTACATAAATTTAGAGGAAAGAGCAGTTGAAATACACCTTTTGAGGTTGGTTTGACCCAATCTGTGGAATTTCATTTTGATATTGTGCTGATTTTAGCAGGGATAGAGACCATTTTCTTCATAGTAACTTGTATGGAACTATTGAAACAATTCTTGAAGTAAATCAAAATAGAATTTTTTTTTTTTGCCTGTAAAATTATTATTTGGATGTCCAAAGTCCAAATCCTTTCTCCTGTGCAACTTCCATGCTGAACTCTATGTCTAGTGATGTAATTCCCTTTTCATCTTTAATCGAGAGTTACTGTGGCTGCAAGGATTTTGCATGAGTTGACCACTAGGAATTATGGTTGCTAGGGCAAATTTGAGCCATCTTACCTGGTCATGAGTCCCAGTGTCACTGCAAAAAAAAGCAGTCCTACAATCAAATAAATATCATGTGTCTGTTCATTAAACCAGAATGAAAAATTTTTTTGATAATGTATAAAAAATTGTCTTTCAGTTGAAGATGATGAATTTTTCTGATTGAAATTTTTTTCAGAATTTAATTTCAAAAATATTACTATGGTATTCATAGAGTCAGGATGTAAAAATGTATTTCAGTATAATAATGTATTTTTTCTTTATCTAGTGAGTCAATTTTGTATTGGATGTATTCTAGGATATAGTATTATGAAAGAAAGAGAAATGCTCTGATGTTTTGATTTTTGT
Organism: Manacus candei; assembly: GCF_025592945.1. Classification (NCBI taxonomy): domain Eukaryota; kingdom Metazoa; phylum Chordata; class Aves; order Passeriformes; family Pipridae; genus Manacus; species Manacus candei. The sequence continues at coordinate 1,352,891 of NW_026138089.1, read as the reverse complement.
CTTTGAAATTCAATGCAGCTAAGCACATTAGTGTGCTTACCTGATCCACAAAGGTACCCGAGAAAGCTTTTTATCTGAGTCTTGTGGGATTTAGATTCCTAACTCAATTAAATCCATTCTATTTCTTTAGATTTGCTTCAACCAAAACATTCACACTAAGCTTTAAAGCAAACTTTGGTGAAAGGAGTAAAGTTTTCTTCTCAAACTCAAATAGTAGCGATTTTAATTTCCTTTGCCTAATGAGATTAAAGTACTGAACTACTGCATTACTCTAGTGACCTCTTTCTCTTTGGTAAGCTGTCTCAAGTGTGGCAAACATGGCATATGGGAACAGAGGAAATGTCAAACTGGGGAGCAAAGATTTACAAAATTTAATAACTTTCATAAGCTTTAGCTTCTCGACTTAATATGGACAAAAAAAAAGGAAGGAAAATGCCAGATGCTATAATAATATGGGTTCTTCTAAAACAGAAATAAGTGTACAAACAGATTTATAATGACTTTTTGTAATCCATGGAGTGCAGATTTACTGTAGTTAATATTTTCTCTTTAAAGTTCAGTTAATATTGTTGTTCCTTGCTAAGTCTTTCAAGAATTTCCTATTGGCTTAAACTGCCATGTTTTGTACTTAGTAACATCTACAAGAAGAGCATATATCATAAAAACTTTTAAATTAAAAATTTCTATTTTATAAGGAAATGTGTTCTTTCTTTAACCATTTGATGATAAATTAACCCACTGTTATACATATATAGAAGTTTTTCTTGTGGTTTTGTAGCACCAGCATATTTTTTCTTTTTTTTTTCTTCTTTTGTCGCCATAGTCGGTTATATTCTACTTTTGGTAGTCATTAAATTATAGTATTTTTTGTATAAAGGAGGATCTACAAATTGGTAATGGTTAAGTTTTGGTTAGTGTATATTTACTGTTTATTATGGTAGTTGGTGCTCTATTTGTACTGGTAGTAAACTTCAGAGTAACATCAAGAATTTATTTTTCCTTTGAGTCATTCACACAGAAAATGTTAAAGGGCTCTTGGTACTAAAAAGAAATACAAAAGAGAAGGAAAATTTGTCTTTTATGAAAGGTTGATACTTTTCTAAATGGACATAAAGCAATGCACCTGTATCACTGTATATTTTTTTTAATTTGTTCAGATGTGTAATAGCACAACATAGAACAGACTGTTAAAAGGACAACTATGTTTTAAAGTAGATATGTCACCTGCTGAAGATACAGATTCATGGAGGGTTTTTTCCATCTTTGATCATTATTTGCCCCTGTCTGGTGGCAGCACAACACAGGTCCTGATCTGACCTATCTCGTGGAAAATCCCTGTGGTCTCCCAGTGCAATAGTGCTCATTGCCAGGGCACACATGGGTGCCTTTACAGCTACCAGGACATAAAGCAGCTGCCCTTCCAGACCTCTTTGCCCCGGTGCCTCCCTCCTCCTCCCAGGCTCAGCCTTTCAGTCCACCCCTGCTCCACTGTCCTGCCTAAAAATTCTGTCCTCAATTCTGTTTCTGGGGTGTCTCAAAACTGCCAATGGTTTATAAAGCCTTGCTCAACAGATTCCTAATGGCATCATACATTTGTATTAATATATTGATATAAATATTGACATCATACCCCTCTTGGAGAACATTGTAATTACTAGGTCAATTCTTTCTACATGCAAACGCACACACAGTTAATCAAACTGAAGCAGTGATGTACAGTGAAGATTATTTAAAAATTCTTGCCAGCTTGGGGAAAAATAAATAACTTTGTCATATTGAGTGAAGAAAAAGAGAAGCTTTGAAGCTTCCTGGAACTGGTTTGTAGTCTTAAATGTTAGACTGTATTTTAACTTCTATTTAATTGCATGTATGGACACCAATATCTGTCTGACACATACATGGCTTTAAATAAATCCTTATTTACAGTTTCAGTCTAATAGGCAAGAAATAGTCGTCAAGACCACTTGGACTTTTATGCAGTTAATATATTGTTTCACAAAGAATATTGATATTTTAAATCCAAGACCACAGTTTCAATATATTATCTCTCTTCCAGTATTTTAAGAGTGAAAGCAATGTATAATAGATTAATAAAAAGAAATATGTAACTTTTAAAAATATGTACTTTTTCTGGTAACAACATGACCTATTTATACTTATTAATTATATGGTTAGAACTTTTGATCTGAAGTTTTAAAGTAAAAAGTGACCCTTTGTTTGAAATAAAGTGGTTTTTTTTCAGTCTCAGCTCTTTCTGAAGCTCTCACTGCAATTCTTTTTTTTCTGCACAGTTCTAGTCACATAGTCATGATCATACATCTTAAGAAATTTCCACTAGATAAGTTACAGCAACAAGGTGTTTGTACTCTGCTGTACACATGTTGTAACTTGATTAATTTTAATCCTCTTGCATTACAAACCAATCTACTGAATTTTCTTATATTTACTCCAAGTGGACAGTTTTCATATATTTAGTTATCACAATTCAGCTGATATTCAGCGACTTTGTAGTATTCAGCAGTTGAATTCTTTGTAGGAAAAAGTTTAGAGGTATACAGAGCAGCTGTTACCCAAGTGCTACTGAAATTCCATCATCAAAAATCTTTGATCTTCCTCATAATCTCCAAAACGAAGCTACTGGAGAACAGAATGCATTTTCAGAAGTAGTTTCAATAATGAGAGATTATGGAAGAGATTAAATAATTTACCATCTGCTGTACAACATGACACATTAGTATGGCCCAGAGATTCTCTTTTCTTGGAAATCTCCTTTCTAAAAGGCACCTTTACAAGTGCTTGTTCAATTTTTAGAAGTTAGTGTAACATCTCCCCATAGTAGTTTCTCCTCAGGCGGGGTTACTCTTTTGTTTTAGTCACTTTATTTAGTCATTCCAGAGGGAAATCTAAGACCAATGTATACCAGACTTAATTTCCTCACATACTCAATTGAGATTCCTTATCTAAACATATATATGTAATATGTATATATAAAAGTTTATATAAAAAGTTATATAATATGTAGAAATTGTATGACAGTGACACTGAGTAGAACTTACCTTTCAAGATAAATCACAGTATTTTTGGGGAGCAGGGAGGGAAGTGATTTGTATTCTTAAGGTCCTAAAACAACCACAGATAATCTAGGATAGCCACATAAGAAACAGAGGATGTAGAACTGTTCTCAAATAAAATTGTATAGTAAATATAACAAACAAGAAACAATTCATTTCAGAGGGGCACAGAAATTAATGCAGTTTAATAACAGGCTTTGGAAATTAATGTGGTAAACAAACTCTTGTGTTATGTGGCTATTGATTACATTATGTTGCCATCTCTATGCTGTAACTGTAAATGTACAGACAGTCTCTGAGTTGAAAATGAATAATTGAAAGAAGGTAGCATACAGAAGTACATAGAAGATTAGGGACCTGTGTACCAGGTCTACTGGGATGGAGTTATTTTTATTCATAGCAGCCTTTATGGTGCTGCGTTTTGGATTTGTGACTAAAATAGTGTTGATAACACACCAGTGTTTTGACCATTGCCGAGCAGTGCTTGCAGTGCATCAAGGCTTCTCTTTTTGCCATTCTAATTCCCAATAGGTTTAGGTGCATGGGACAAAACACTGGGAGGGGACACAGCTGGGACACGTGAGCTCGATTGGCCCAAGGGATATTCCACACCAAATAACATCATACTTATCAATAAAAATGGGGAGGTTTTGGTTATCAAGGTAGCTGTTGTTCAGAGACTAGCTGGGCATTGGTCTGCCTGTGAGAGGTGATGAGTGAGTGCCTTTGCATCACTTGTGATTGTTATTTTTTTTCTCTTCTCTTCTCTTCCCTTCTTAAATTATTTTTATCTTGACCAATGAATTTTCCTGCTTTTGCTCTTCCTATCTTTCCCCTTTCCTGTTGCACGTGTGGTTTAGTGATTGAGAAGCTGTGTGGGTGCTTGGCTGCTGGCCTGGTGTCAACTCACCAGAACCTGATCAGTCAGTATGGGCCAGGCTGTCTTTAAAGTGTGTGCTTATGAAGCCTCCTTATTTATATGACATGGTGAAGCAGAATAGGAGGATTTGAAAGATACAAGAGGTACTGAATGAACAACAGGGATGAACTCTTAGTTTGGAGTAGGAATTTAGGAAATTCAGCATTTGCTCTTCCTTCTTATCTTGCACAGTATATTTATTCTACTTTTTTTTCTTAAAAATAGCTTTCATGTTTTAAGTTTTTCTACAACATTATAGTGATAATTAAAGGCTTAGTAGTAATTCAGACAAAAATGCTATTTAATCTGACTTGGAATAGGTAAAAGAGAGAATGGCAAAAAAACTTCCCACCAAATAAACACAAAGGTATTTTCATGATTATTATACCTCCAAGTAGTACAATACTGAGGCATATGTATTCTGTTTCATGTCAGTACAGTATTCCAAAGCCAGGAAACACAGCATTAATTTATGGCAAGCCATAACTTTCTTTTTTTCATTACTCCTCTTCTTGTGGGCTAGTGCATTTGCCAAGATTCCTCAACTGCCAAATCTGCTACTTTTAAAACTTATCTCAAGTGGGGCTGCAACAAGTTCAGTTCTTATGATCTAACTTCTTTAACAGATGATGATATCCAAAATAATTGTTCTGTCTCCTTGAAATGTCCTTCAATATCTTTTTCGATTACTGGCACCCTCTCATAATAGCCACTACACACTTCTAGACTGAGAACAAAATATATGAGTTTTTAGCCTAAAACAATTTTTATATGAGTTTTCAAGAGAATGAAAAATGGCATTTTGAAATGAAAATGCTGTATCAAAAACAGAAGTGCAGCATAGCAACATGCAGAGCTGTCATAGCAGTCTTAGTGCAAAAGGAAATTTGTGTATAAAATACCTGACATGGACTTATGATAATATAAGTACCAATATTAAATCAACTTTTTTTTCATTTTTCCAATTTTATACTGGTACTAAAAAATCTAAGCACAAGATTAGTCTAAGTCTAAGAATAGAACTGACCATGTTCTCTTTCTTATCTCCATAGTATGTTGTCTTTCTAAGCTTTGCTTCTTCATTCTTGTTAGAGTTTATTTTTATAGCAAATAAAAGTATACACAAACCAAAAATAGACAATCTTTGCATGTCTTCATAATGAGAATCCACAGTAGAATACCATGTGTCATGTTGCACAGAGCTAATTGGCTCAGGCACTGTAATGAGTGTGTTAGAAAGTATAAACTCTTGATAGATTTTTTTATTTTTTTATTTGTTTGTTTTTTTTTTTTTAATGCTTGATAGTTTGAGCAAAAAGCAGAAAGAAACAATCAGGTTAAAGAGAGGGGATCAAGAACAGATTGCGATTTGATGGTAAAATATTGTTGTGAAAATTTTTTTAAAGAAAGTAATTTTGAGTTTGACGCATCACTCAATAAACATTTTGAAAAGGTGTTTTATGAGGAGCCAGTTAAGGAAAGCCCCTTTTCTGGACATATTATGCCCGTATTCTCCTTTCTACCGAAAAATCTTACTGATACAATATCCTTTACTCGCTTTCTCTACCTACATACTGCCATCTTATTTCTGCATTCCCTAGTGACCTCCTTGACAAGTTCCCAGCTTTAGGAACAAGACCTGGTGCTTTCTTCCTTAGATACCCACTTTTCAGAATTTATTGTGACTTATGAGATCGCTTCTTCCTCAGGTTTGCAAAGGCCTTTAAAAACCTCTGAAGTAGTTGACAAATAAACAGAAGGCACAGTGACACTGTATAATCCTTTCTGTATGAAATTAAGAACAGAATTACAAACACAGATAATCAGGAGAAAATAAATCTATCAATTTTTATTTTATTAAACATTATTAACTGTAATAAATTTCGGATAATTTGATGTTTTCAACTGTCACATCTAATTTGTTTGGGTGTCTAGAAATCAGATTTTAACCAATGTATTGGAAACTTAAAGACCTTTTCTAACCCTGAAACCTATAAATTGAATTGAAGCTTTTGAATGAAACCAGGCTATAGCAGTGGACTCAGGAGTTATTAACTTTATATTTTTCTCCTTTTCAGCATCGAATTTGGCCCTGAAAATGATACATATGATACTGAAAAATTAAGGGGAAGACCTTCTTAGTAATGAGGAATACTCTGTGTGCTAGGTCCAATCAGCAGGTACAACCTGCAAGAAGCTTGTTTATCCAGCAGAGTGATCTATTATTAGGACAGTGATGTTAGTCGGGTTTATTTCATACCCTGAAATCACTCAAGGAAATAGCTGAGTGAATGATATTTATCTTGGACACTGTATTGTGCTATTACGTGTAGCAATAACTGGCAGCCTACTAAAATAGACATCAGGGACTACAACCATTCATTGAAGGCAGTTCTGAAATTTCAAAGCCGTTGAATTTTTCAAGTGTTTTCCAATTTATAAAATAAAATAAAAGATGATTGACTGCTTGATGATGTGATGATATAAATAAAAACATTGCAAAGTACTGAGTGTATTTTTTCCCCACAGTTGTTTTGAATCACCTAATTGCAGGTGTTGGTGTCTAAATGTATGTTTGTGTCTTTTAAAATATATCTTTTCATTCTTCAAGGAATTTGGAAATGAGGATTTTAATTAGGTTTCTGATACATCCAAATTTTTCTAAACTGAACACTGCATGTGTTCTCCACATCTCAAATGCCGAGTGCACACGGAAAGGGTCAGTTATAGTGCATGCATGCTATCATCTATCTGAGTGTTCACAGTAATATAATTTTTAAGGACATGACAGTCTAATTTTCATTCGCTTATGTGGTTTTAAACCTCTGTTTATACTCCTCGGTTACAGTGGAATAGGACCATTTTAGGCAGAGATAGACAGTTATCTTCTGAAATGTCATTGTTTTCACAAAATATCACAGAATGTTGTCTGTGTCTTTTGATAGGAATGATGAATTTCTATTATATCCAATAGAATTGCATTAGCACCTTCTTATAGATGAAGGCACATTGGCTGAGTAGTATTGTGAGGTATTTCCTGGAAGATTTTTAAGATATTAAGCCTTCCAGCCGTAATAAGGTTAATACAGTTCTAAGTGACTTGAATGTCAGTGTTGGCAAAGTTTAACTGGTATAATATTTCTGTAAGCAGGAAGAGAAGCATTCTGATGTTCGCTTCATTGAAAGATCACGTTGAGAAGAGGACACATGCTTTCTTAAGATTATCGTCGAGTGTAGCTGTAATAAAGCACAGAATTACAGGGTGGTTGAGGTCCAAAGAGGCCTCTGAAAGTCATATGGTTCAAACCCCTGCTCAAGTGGGGCCACCTAGAAACAGCTGGATTCTGAATATCTCCAAGGATAGGGAATCCTCAACCTTCCTAGAACACCTGTGCCAATGCTCAGTCACCCTTAAAGTAGAAAAGTGTTTCCTGCTGTCCAGAAAGAGCCTACTGAGTTTCAGTTTCCTCTTGTACTCTTACTGGGCACCAGTGGAAAGAGCCTGGCTCCGTCCTCTTTGCAACTTCCCTTCAGATATTTGTATTCATTACTAAGATTTCCCCGAGCCTTCTCTTCTCCAGGCTGATCAGTCTCAGCTCTCAGCCTGTGCTCATAGCAGAGATGATTCAGTCCGTTAACCATCTTCGTGGACCTTTGTTGGACTCTGTCCAGTCTGTAAATGGCTTTTGTATTCAGAAGCCCAAAGCTGAACACAGCACTCCAGATGTGGCCTCACTAGTGCTGAATTTGGTAATGTTCTCTCTGTTTTTGTGTGTGATATAGAATATTTGCCAGCATATTAAACTGTACTGCAGATTATCCTTAGCATGCTTTTATGTAAAATAGCAGACTGAAATAAAGTCAGTAGCATTTGCTCTGCATCCTTCATTTGATACAAAGGCTTGAAACAGAGTTGCAATATATTCTAGTGGATTCAGCAAGCTAAAGGAACTGGGAACCATTAGAACTGAATATCCTGAGAGAGAAAACGTAACTAACAGACTAATAATATAAACCGAAGTGTACTAACTCAATTAGGCAGTGAAAGGCAAGATTAAAATTTGATAATAAAGTATGATGAAGAACCCATTACCTGGTTACTTATATAATGAAATTTACACTGGTAAGAGGTGTCTGTTAATTCATTTTTAGCATGGGGATGTAGAAGCAGAGAGAAATAGTATCAGAAAGGGAATGCACTTTCAGAAAGGTAAAAAATGAAAATAACAAAGATGTAATTGAATTCTGAAATAAATGGAAGTTAGTTTCTTAGAGTCCTATGGGAAAACTAATAGTGTAGCTTTCATTCACTTCAATTTCTACAAGAGTACAACTAAGTCTTGTTAGGGCCTCATAATTGTTACTAATTTTTAGGAACTGTTGGGTAGGAAAATTGGAACAGGGACATATTATACTCCCTTCCTGGTTTTAAAAATAAATGCAGGAGGAGACACTTTAAAGATATATGAAATATTTCTTTATGTGAATTCTGTTTACAATGCAAATTCATTCTAAAGTTTTCATTATTTTTTTCCCTTCATCTTTCAATGTTCTGTTACGTTATTGCTTACACAACGCTGTATGAAGATGTCTGAGTATTTCTTATTTTGCATGCATAATAAGTACTGTGGTATTATCCAAATATATATCTCAGAAATCACTGTCTGGGATGTTATTCTCCTAGGTGACAGACCAATACATTGTCTAGGTTTAAAGTGCTAATACTGCTTTATCTTGCACAGTTAGTTTGAATTCTCTGTTAAAGTCAGTATTCAACCAGCTCTAGGATGACACTTCAGCTTTGCAAAAGTTGATTTTCTGAGCTAGTTATCTATCTAAGATCTTTTAAAGTTAATAAAGTGTCAAATTCAATGACCAAATATTTATACGAGACATAGATACTAACTTTAGGATGAAATAAGTTGCACTTTGGTTATAATGATTGCTTTCTACTGACTGGATTGGGCCCTAACTAACTAGCTGAGACTGGATGCTGAGTTTTTAAGTGAATGAATATAATGGTGAATTTCCATGGTTGAAATTCCGTAAGAAAAAAATCATAAGCTTTTATTGTATAAAACATCCCTTCTCCTTTTTTTGCTTTGGTATTCTTAACTAAAAATAAAGAGGAAGAGGAAGGGAGGTTGTGGTTTTTTTGGTTTTGGGGTTTGGTTTTGTTGCTGGAGTTCAGAAAGTCTAGCAAATCTAGTATTGCTTTCTGATGAACAGTTATTGTGGGACAGTATCAGTAGCAACTGATGTTATTCAAGAGAACAAAGATTAATTTGTAATGTACTTCTGGAAAGTCAGAAATTCCAAGTGAGATCTGCTTATCATCTTCTTGAATAATCCATTAAGATTACTGACAGTAGTTTTCCTGACAGTATCTTTTTGCACATTTACTCCTAGTGTAAAGAAAGTTTCTACTTCTCCTTCAAATCTATCTCAAACTTCCACACTTTTTGATTCAGACCACAGTTCTATGCCCTAATATCTTCTGAGACTCAATTTGCATGGTTACCTTGAAGATATTTGATTGATGTAATCCAGATTGGGACACTCTGTGTACACCTCTGTGTTTCACTAATTTCACTCCAGTATTTTATAACTGGTCATGCTGGAGTTCCACAAAAGACAAAATAGCAATTGCTCAATTTTCTCAGAAGTTATCAACACTTAGCAATAAATGTCCTAATAACTGTCCAGTATAGATAAGTACATGACATTAATACTGTGAAAATGCAGTTACTTTTTCAGGGATCAAAAGAGTCCTGCTAGTCACTCAAAGGGCCTTTTCTCAAATACAATGCTTTCTCACAATAAAGGTTCTGTGTGAACAGTGCTCTCCAAAGCCTCTGACAACCTCTTGTTGTTTTCTCTTCTCTTTCAGCTGATGGTTGCACTGACTGGTCTGTGGATTACAAGAAATATCAAGTTCTAGTGGGAGAACCTGTTCGTATAAAATGTGCACTCTTTTATGGATATATTAGAGCTAATTACTCCCTAGCCCAAAGTGCTGGACTTAGCTTGATGTGGTACAAAAGCTCGGGACCTGGAGATTTTGAAGAACCTATAGCTTTTGATGGAACCAGAATGAGCAAAGAAGAAGACTCCATTTGGTTCCGACCAACAGTGGTACAAGACAGCGGGCTCTATGCATGTGTTATAAGGTACTATATTTTAATATATTGCATTTTAATTAACCAAATATGAAACAAGGCTCTTAATAGTGAGACTTTTGTGTCAAAGAAAGCTTTTTTTCTGATTGTGTTTCTCCTCCTGGCATTCCCTTCCTTGAAATGATTGATGCTTAAGTAGAAATTACTATTGAATATCTTGAACATTTTAACTTTTTTTTAATAGATTTAGTTATTTATAATGCAATCTAAACTTTATAAGGTGGGTAGGACTGGATGAATAAGTAATGTGTTCTGATTCTGGTTTCACTCTTGCAATCACAATCCTAGAGTAAAAAGTTCCTTTTTTACATTTAGATTTCATTTTATATGGATTTCATTAAATGGTTTCATTTAATTATTTTTTTCCTGTTAAAAAAAATGTTATTTGATGTAAAGTAGTTGCATCAGGGAAAACAGAAGGTGAAATTTTAGCATTTTTGCAGATATATATCCTCTAGAATCACATCTGGCTTAATCTGATAATAGAGGCTGGGTGACAGATATCTTCCAAAAGTATTTAACCTTCTGATTCATTAAGCTTTATCACCATAAGTTGGACTAGATTCTGCTTCCTGGTTTCTGCAACAGGTGTTCAGCCTCTTTCTGCATCTCTGATATGGTTAACACTGATATATTGTTTCCAGCTCTTTACAGTGCTCCTCTCTATCTGCATATCTATAAAAGAGGTCTTGCTACTAATACACAATAGAAAGAGTGAAAAAGTTTCTTTACAAAGTTTAAAGAAACTGAGTGGCTAGAAAAGGAAGCTGCATGATGCAGCTATTCTCATGATGCAAGGAAAATAAGGAAACTGTTTTACCGTCACCTGGAGATGTTTAGTGTCTGCCACATTTTTTTTTTATTACTTTTTATTTTGGGGAGGGGGAGCACAGATTACTGTCTGATCTGTGGGTGATGAAGGAGATTTTTACTAATGAATGTGTTTATAAAAGCATTTATTCTATGAGCTCTTTACATAACCTGTGAGACATTTCATATCAATCGTTTGCCCAATAACATTTTCAACATGATTTTTCTGATGATGACAATTCTCTTTAAAAGAAAACCACCAAATGTTACAAATTAGGCTACTTAAGGAAAATGTTTAGTTATGTTTAGATTAATATATTTCAGATAAGTTTGTAACAGTGGCCATGAAAATGGAAATAGTTTTGTCAATTATTCCATAATACTATTTAAAATACCATAAATATCTCCTCTGCTTATATAAAGAAAACCTTAATTATCTGATGTTGCACTTTCCAGCAAGTATAGATAAATGCTGAATTTAGATAATCAGACACACTTTAAAATGTGTTTATTATCTCAACCTGTATTTATGCCTTTCCTACATGAATTTCTTTTCAATTCAGAGATATGTTCTCTACTGCTTTAAACTACATACTGCTTTTTTAGCACATGATTTATTTCCAGTTGTCAGTGCTTATACATGTAGATCTATGATAGATTTTAAAAAATAAATTAGCAATTAATTGCTCTCCTGAAAACTATTATGACAAGTTACAAAACCTTTCACCTTCAGGACACCCACTAGTATTTTCTAAAGAGCCATCTAAGCTTGTTGTATCTGTGTTTCTATTTTATACTTCTTGGATGGAACCTTTTAAATGTATGAGCAAGATTATTATTGGTAGAAGACAAAACCTCATTTCAGCATCAGAGGAATGTACTTTTTAGTGCATGTTTTCTGCATACAGTCAAAGGTTACTTTCAAGTAGTTTCAAATGCCCACCTAGAATCTAGTTTAAAACTTAATAATTCAGGTTCCTGAGATAAACATGTACTTGATATTTTAACCTCATATAAATAAAATTAAATACTCAGCAGTATAATGGTTCTCTTCTTTCTTCATCCTTCCTTCAGATTCTTACACTATAAAGCAATTATCTGATTAAAAAAAAAAAAAAGAGACTGAAGTGATACCGTCTGACAAAATTATGTACTCTATCTGTACTTCCAAAGTTATTGCTACAGAAATACCTAACTAAACCTCTCACATCAAATAGCTACCTACTATTGCTTTTTGGTCTTGTCACTGAAATCAGAATACTCAGCCCTGCTGTCACCTTATGTTGGTTACTGGTAGAATGTATCAAAGAATCTTCAGAAAGATTAGTGAGCAAGAACTATAATTTCTTTCAAGGAGCAAAGTGAAGATTGCAGAGATGATATTTAGGAGTCTTTTCTTACAGATTTGGGGTTTCTGTTTATTTTAATGATGTGATGCCTTCAGAATAAATGTTACAAGCTATTTCAGTTTTAAAAACCCAGTGGAGAAGCTCAGATAAGACACTTAAAATTACCTTGTAGCAAACATGTTCAGTGTGATGATTACAATAACTTGAGTAGGACAGCAAGAAGAAATACACCTGAGAGGTGATGAGGGCAGGCAGTAAAGGGTAAATGGGCAAAAGCAGAACTGCACTTTGAGTAAAAGACTCTGTTTAGTTTTTATTTTAAACTTAATTGAAGGGGTGAAACAGTCCAACGTGTATTATTTAATTTGCTCAGAACCTCCTTTCTTCATCATTCTGTTGCAATTTCTCTGTGCTGCAATTTTAAGGAAGCCAAAGATATAAAATATTAAGTCTTTCAGTGGATGTCACATCACATGGTTGCTTGCTGTTTATCAAGTATGGGCAATAAATACAATTAGATAGGCTGCACAAAGAGTTAATGCATATATATAACTCCAGCTCCCAGAAATCATGTGTGTCTATCTATCTATCTGGTACAACAGCAAGTAATAAGCAATTTCTGTCAAATGTTCTGCCTTTAACGTTGCAAAAACAGGTGAAATATTGTTCCCATTGAACCAACATTTTCTTCATTTATTCATCTTTTCCTTCCCTGCCTGAAAAACATCAACTACAGTGTCTCTATTAGTTGCCCAACATATTATCAGCTTAGGTCAGTGGAGTCCTGGAGGAAGGCAGGACTGGGATTTATGGTGAAGTGCTACAATGGGTTATATTGCAAAAGATGAAATGGGGTTTTTGCATTGATATGTCTGAGTGTTCAGAAATCATTTTTATCATCACATACAGTATATGTAGCAATTCAGACATCTTTCTAAACCTGAATATGCTCTTGCTAACTAATGACTGTTGTTTTTAAACTTATTTGTAAAAGTGAGATTTTACATCAGGAGGTAGAGATGCTTCTTGAACTCTGTCAGACTTGATGCTTTGCCCACTTCCCTGGGGAGCCTGCTGCAGTGCCCAAACACCCTCTGAGTGGAGAACCTTTTTCTAATATCTAACCTAGTAACACACAATACAACGTTCTAGACAAAGAAGTAAAGACTGAAATAGTGTGAAGCATACAGAATTTTCTGATTTTACAAGGGAAGGAAGGAAGGCAGATTATTGTCCACTTTCATTTAGCCTCATTACTCTTGCTATGGCCTTGCAAATATGAAGGTAGAGGCTTCAAATACATCAATGTTTCTAATTAATGTTTTAAGGTGAGCTTTAATCTTTACTGGATGGATGTATGAGAGATATTTCAAATTCACAGCAGTTCTATTTTATGATTTTATATTTACAAATAGATATGCACATGCATCCACTCATACAGACATTATGTTGCTGAATCGCGTAACTTCCCTGCCATACAGTTCAATTAGTATAGATATATTTTATTTAAAACAGGAATAAAATAGAATGCCATAGAGATATTTTAAATAAGAGGACATTAATATTCTTCAAAAAATTGTTGCTTAAAACTACTTCCAAACTATCTTTGAAAAGCACCACAGTGTAGGACAATATAATTTATCGGGGTGGTTTTTTCTTTCCTAGCCATGATTGGAAATGTGAGATTGCTGAATTTATGAAAAAATCATTCTTTATCTTCATCACACGAAAATTCATTTTAGGTTAGATAGCATAAATTTCTTTTGTTAGATAGGATATGTTCCTGTAGTGCTCATCTTCAAATATAAAAATATTGATTTCTTTTAGTTGTACAGCTCTAATTCTGTCAAATCATATCAATCATGTCAATTCATTTTAAGAAGAATATCTATTTTTACATATTTAATGTATGCACAATTGTTTCATTCAATATCAGAAATCCCGAATTCAGAATGTATAAGGAAATCTTTGCTTTACTGAAGGAAATGGTAGGCAAAATAAGAAATAGAATCAATTTTTCATAAACCTTGTGCAAGCACCGTTTCTTCATCATCTTGAATAATGTAAAACATGTTTACAAATGGGAATTGCTATTACAGGGTAACAGCCATTTTTGAAATCTGTCTTACTCTATGAAGGGCTTTTATCCTGACCATACATACTTACAAACATTTTTATTAATTTGCACAGTTTTTGCCAAATATTATTTAAAAAAAAAGAGTAAGTGTTCCTAAAACAACTAGTTATTAAATCTAAATGAAAATCAAAAAAGGAAAAAAAAAGGAAAGGAAATATATGAAAATGAAGTCTTACATCAGTTTATCTTAAAAGTTCAATAACACGGTTTTCCCTAGATCTTCATGAGATCTTTGGTTACATTTATTTCCATTAGTGACAAAGGAATCTCACAATGGATAAGAGAAATAAGCTTTCTTAAAGGAATACTAAATATGTTAACAATACTCAGAAATAATTCTCAGAAGAACCTGATATTCTATTAGTTCCTTTAAATCAGTAGCATCACAGTGGTGAAGTAATTATGAGAAAAAGAGGACTAGAAAGAGGTTTAAAATTTCTCCAAAATAGTTCAGAATGCAGATTTGCAAGTTTTCATTATTTGCATTTATTGGAGTGCAAAAAGCCCAGAAGTTCAAGTTTAGAGCTGGCCCAAACATTAGTTTTGTGAGCATTTAGCATATAGCCGTTCATAACACTATGGCAAGAGAGCTAAGGGGATGGAAAAGAAAACCAGGAAAAAATAAGGATAGAACTGTCTGCACCATTTGAATTGTTTAAATGTTTGAACCACCATTACATGTCTTTGTAGAGAAGTTGTGTCATGGAGTGGGTCATCTTGAGTACCATCACATGGCATGCGCAGGACAAACAGGGAATTAGGCCCAGCCATCACGAGTTTATGAAAGGCAGGTCCTGCTGGACCAATCTGATCTCTTTTTATGACAAGCTGACCCACTTAATTCATAAGGGAACAGTGTTGTCTACCTGGACTTTAATAAAGAGCTTGACATCATCTCCCAGGGCATTCTCCTGGAAAAACTGGCTGCTGATGGCTGAATACGAGGCAGCAGTGGCAATGGCATCCTGGCCTGTATCAAAAACAGTGTGTCCAGCAGGACCAGGGCAGTGATTCTCCCTCTTTACTTGGCACTGGTGAGGCCACACCTCAAATCCTGTGTTCAGTTTTGAACATGAAGGACACTGAGGGGTTGGAGCATGTCTGCCGAAAAGGAGGCTCAGAGGACATCTTATCACTGTCTACAATTATCTAAAATGAGGTCATAGCAACACAGGGGTTGGTCTCTTCTCCCAGGTGACAAGTGACAGGACAGAGGAAATGGCTGCACAGTGGTGACTGTGGAAGTGCTACATTAACAGTTGAACTCAATCTTAGGGGTCTTTTCCAACCTTAATGATTCTATGATTCTAAGTGAACAACTCTGACAGCCTCTTGAAGTGGTGTGCAAGTTCAGGAGAATTTTTGTCACACATACGAGATGGACTTTCCTTGGTCCCCACCTTTGTGTTGGTTTGGTTTATAGAGAGGTGGGGAGGCAGTTTAATGCACCTTCATTATTTTTGCACTACATTTGTAAGCTTGTCTGAGCCTTTTCCAAGGCCTTTTTCTTCTGTGAATATGGTAACCATCACAAGTGATCTGTCTCTTATGGAGATTAAGGTTTGATCTATCTCCTTTTCAAATGCAAGCTTGGTAGGCTAGTCAGACATCCATGAAATTTTTCACTGCAACTTAGGGATGCCTTGGTGAGTAAAAAAAGCCCTCAGGCGAACATTAGGAATTTATACAGCTTGGGTAACTGGAGCTTACATTAAGTGTCCTGTACAGATGGCAAAAGCACTTGCTCCCAGAAATAAATGAGATCTGGGATTTTCTTGGGGTTGATACTTGTTGAAAGTCAGGTGACTGAAATCTACTCATTCTCCATTCCCTTGCCCTTCTGACACTTCAGATGGCCAACTGTCTGACCTTAACATCTTCATCTAGAACTTATAAAGTTAGTTCAGATAGTTCTTATATGTAAGACTTCATTAAAGGATATATTATTTATACTGAGGGGAAAATAAGAAATGGCCATACTTACACAGAATAGGGGAAGACTCTTGATATTGGTAAAGAAGAAGAAATTGATGCATTTGATTGAGCAGAAGGCATTGTTAATATTGAATATTACAGGAATGGCGTAGAAAATGCTTGAAGAGAGAATTATTTAAAGAAAAGTCTTCTATGTGATACCAAATTTCTTTAACTACTAATTCTTTTGTTGTTGAGATATTTACTGAAATGCAGCAATGTAACAAATAACATAGTCTGACTATTGCTTCAACTATTTTATTAGAGGTTTGTTTTTCACTAAGAACACTTTCAGCAACCTAGTTTTTCTTGACCTTTGATTGTCAAGATTCTTCTTGCCACAAGTAAATTAAGAATTCTGAGCAAAAAAGTAACACTTTAGATCTCATTTCAGTAAAATAGTAAAATATGACTGTGCTGCTTGTTTTTGTAGCTGTAATTTAAGAGGTGAAAGTCCTAGCAGGTAGTCAGGTGGCTTTGATATGCATTGTTCATAGTAAAAATTATAGTTTCTATGTTGTTAGAGTAGCCAGTATTTTGCTTGCTTTACACTGTGCTTCTAACTTCATCCATCTTAGAAAAAGACAAAGAAATATGCAACAGTATGGAAGAAGCGGCTTTCAAGATGCCTGTTTAGCAAATGCAGGAGGAGAAAATACAGAAAAAAATAATTCCATATAATAGATATTTAAGTCATTTTCAAAACAATGGCTTTTAATTTTTTCAAATTTTTTATAGATTTTTTTCATCCTCTAACAGAATTCAAAACAGCCAATTTGTATTGCTAGTAATATTATGGGCCACCTACCTGATCATTTAAGTTTGCTCCTAACATTTTATTTCAAACTGTATTTTGAATCTCTCCTGCAAATGCTTACCTCTGTGTATATAAGCTGTTTGTAGACATCAAATTCAGTTTAAGCATCTAGATGCTAAATGGCTGCATGCCAGTTGTTTTCTTTTTTTAATTCCCATTGTTCTCAGGCCAGAGAGCAATTTAGCTAACCTTAAAATATAGCTAAAACTTGATTCCATTGCACAGGGATAGTGACTCTTGTTGTTTTAGAGGCTCTAGGAGTATTTTCAAAACATTTGAAAGGGAATGACATATATGGTACTAGGTCTGGAGGAGGCTGAGTGTAGGATACATTTGGGTAAGCCACATGCCACTATTCACCCACTCTTAGGTAGACAGAATGAGCTTTTTGTGGCTTTTTAGCTAAACCATTTGCTAGGCTCCATCAGGCAGACTGATAGATGCAGTAGGAGTTTAGACATAGCACACAGGTATGTGAATGTAAGTGGATCACAGAACTGAAATATCTTAAACTGAATTCCAAACTAAGCCACTTCATTTATGTGTTCACATCATATACATTGAAATGCAGTGGATGATGTGAAAGTTAAGAGACGTATCTCTGTAGTTATGATATGAGACTGGCATTTTAAAATATTAAACTTATTTGAAGAGTCCATAATGTAAGAAAGTAATGGGATTGAATAATTTACAATATAAATTCTTCTGAAATGCAAATCTAATATAGTGGTTGAGGCTCACAAAATTCATCAGTTCATCAGTTCATTAAAACCATCAGTTCAACAAATAAGAGTCTTAGTAATTAGTTTAACATTTCCAAGATTTCTGACCAAATAAATATTACAAATCTTCTTCTAGAAAAGGGCGAGAAAAGCAACAGTTGTGAATCTTTAGTCAGACTCACAGAAGCATCAAATATTAGATGATCTGTGGTGAAGTTTTTCATGACTGGTTCAGAAGGATTAAATCTGAAAAGAGTGTGTGTTCCATAACCTAGAAAGGTTACTAACAGAGTAGAGAGACTGAATAAACCTGCCTACTGAACACTTTCTGGTGCTGCTACAGTAAGAATAAGTAAAGATGGGAAGAAGGAGATGTGTTTTCAGGAAGTTGTTGGAACAATTCGGTCGGCCCTTGCTTCCCATAGGATAAAGAAGTAAAGAAGAAATTGGAATATAAATGTATTAATCTACAGAATTTAGAAGGCAAGCTATCAATATTCTCTTGTTGGAGAACCTTATACTGACTTAATTTTGTTGCTTAACAAGCAGCAAATTGGTTTTTTGTTCAGTCTCTAAGGTCTTAAAGAAATAAAGAAATCCCTCTGTTTCTCAAATAATATCTCTAATCAATTTTTGAGTGTATTATATTGATGAAGCCTGCAACGTTCATCTATTTTCACTGTGTAAGTGTTTAATGATAAAATCTAATTATTTTAAACAGTGATGGCTATTAGGAGGCATTATCCCTCTTTTAAGGGTATCTTCCAATAGTTTCTTATTCAAAATATAACTGAAATGCTGCACATCTCACTGAGATCATGTGGTTAATTAGTTAATAATTAACTCTTGCTAAAGAAAAATGAAGATCTAGACTTTCAAGATAGTCTTGAAAAATAGTTAATGGATGTTACTATATTGGTATATTTCCTGTGACTGAGAAAGAGGGGGATTTGAACTAAATATTTTTTTAAATATTTTGGTCAACAATAGCTTGGCTTAGTAACATTCATTCTTAAAACTTCATGTCCATTAAAGGTGGTGTATAGGTAAGATGCTGGACCCAAACACTTTGTGATTTCATGATGAGATACTGATAGGTGGTGACCACGGAGGGAACTGGAGGAAAAAGAAGAAAGATACTCATTTACACAGTGTGGATGCTAATGAAATATTGTCTTGGAAATGTAAGGCATGAGCAGAAGAGAGTTACTTCATGCCTCTGACAATGTCAAATAGTGGGTTTTTCAAAGGACTACTGATGTACATGAATCAATACTCCAGTGTGAAGAAGGTAGAAGTTATGTGATGTCTCAAAGTGACTCCAGGTTTGATGTGCTAAAAGTGATAAAGTGACATCTTGTAACACCTGAACCATTTGGATTCAAAGAGTATTTCACTTCCTCACTCTAAGATCCATGTTTCAATGATCCTATTTCATAATGAATTGTTTCTTCAGTTCCAATGATGACTGTAGAATGACTACAGATAACTCCTTTGTAGTAAATATATGCAGAATTGATGGTAGTCTGAAAATTATTAATTTACTTTATTTTTAATGTCTTCCAGACATGAAGCTTACAAGTAGAGTTAATAAATAGAACTTATTTGTAACACTGAAAATAATATTCTTCAGATATTCCCACTATGAAAATATTGAAATTTGCATATTTGATGCATGCTTAGTGCTACAATCTATCAAAATAACCTGGTGCTGCTAATTTCAAAGGTGAATAGAGTGACAAAATAGATCTTGTGGTGTGTTATTGCAAAAGCTGAGATGATTATCAAAGGTCAAGACTTTCTCTATAATGTTAATTCAGCCATTTAATGTAGTAAGCATTATGATATAGCATTTGAGTGCTAAATTTGGACTTCATTTAGAAAATGAATCAAGATTAGACAGTGAGGAGGGCTCCTGTTTACCCTTAATGCAAGAGTTAGTTTGTGAGTATAAATACACAGAGTAATGCACACACACACACACACATCCTTAGTTGCGCATCAGCATACACACACGTGTGTGTATATATACATATAAAAATATATATATGTGCATAGTGAACCAAGAAAGGGAATTAAAGGCAAGAATGGATGGTCTTAATGCAGTTGATGAGGACATGCTTGTAAAGTGGGTTTAATTTTTGGTTGTCACAGACTTCTTATGCAAATATGGCCAAGTGATTGAAATGAGTTTGATCTTTCTATTTTTGGGGTTGCACTGTGGATTCTGGCCTGTCTTTTTTAGGCTGTAATGAAACAAACCCTTGTAAAGCCATATTTTAAGTTTTTCTTTTATGTAACGAAAATTATAATAATTATGCAAATTAAATTTGTCAGTCTGCAGGAAATCTTTACAATATGACCTTTTCATGATTTTGACATTTCTTTTTTCCAGTTTGCATGCTAAGTCTTGATATAAACAGGACCAATTTTCATGCATATACCTGTTATCTCAGAGTGAAAATAATCCCAAAGTTTTATATTTAATGCAGTTTCATGATTAAATTTATTTAGAGGGTTGTATGTAAAAATAAGTACATTTTTTAAAAAGCAGGCTAAAAAAAAAGAAATTTAAAATTATTGGGTTTTGCCTGATAGGTTAACTTGCTTTATGATAATCTTGAAGAATGCAAAATATTTTTTCTGTATACTCTTTTCAGTTCTTTGCAATATGTAGTGAAAAAAACAAACAACAAACAATTACGTTTTGGGGCTTTTTTAACAAGTCTTTCAAGCACAATATGAACTGGATAAATTTAACAGCAAGAAATAAGCAACTACACAATCGGCTTCATTTCTATGATGTTCTTGAGGATTTCAAGATCAATTTTGCTGCTCCTAAAGGCTGTATGTAGAGATTAAGGGTCATTACCTTCAGCTGTGGGTGATTTAATTGACAGAGAGATTGCTTAAAGGAGCACAAATACTAATGCCACTTCAGTGACATTTTCATGACATGTTTTTGTTGTGTTGTTTTCATTAAAGTTTTTTTTTTTTGGGGGGGGGAACTGCCTTTTTCCCCCTGAAAACATCTTTCTACCTGTTCTGGACATTACAATTAACCCTATTCAATATAAACAACTCAGTACAGTGTTTGGTCCCAGGTGTAGTTCTGCCTCAATATTCATTCTAACTCTACTGATTTTGTGAAGTTTTATGAACACTGAAGGGAATTCTTCTTTCCAATGTGTGACACCTAGCCTCAGGCCAAGGCCAGGCAGGCTGAGGATAATTTTATGGTACTAATCAGGCTTCACATTATGCATTCAATTCCCCAATAAGATGTCCATAAAGTTGGGATGAGTAGGAAGTCCAACATAAAATTCATCAGCACAGTATCTCTTGGCCTTGCTCTGTGAGATGCAAAAGATGTCCAAAACAACCAATGGGACAATATTTCAATAACAGTCTGTGGAGAACTGCAGGAAGAAGTCTGTTTGCAGTCATAAGATATTAGAAAAGATAAAAATGATTTTGCTTCTGTAGTGGGATGATCCAGGAAGTGACATTGTACCATTGTACCATTGTACCATTGTATCAACATTTGGAAAGAAGAGGAGCATGAAGATTTCTTTGGCACTTCAAGAGAAATCTTTTCAATTCTTAAGGGCAAAGTCTAAGAAACTGTAGGTTTTCACCTGTGCATAGCAGCTGCGATTGACCTCATTTCCAGTTCTTACTTCATCTCTTACTCTTCATTTTTGTATTTGATCTTGTGCTCCCCCATTTGCAAAGTGGGCTTCAGTTACTGTTGCTTTTCTTGATCAAGCAAGAACTCTCTCTCTTCTTCACAATTTCTACAAAAGCTATTTCTGCTTTTTTTTCTACCTTAATAACTGGAACACTTCTTCATATATGCATGTATAATAATTTTAACAAGGTATTCACATCCCATTAAAATTAAAATCACGTATCTCTACTGACATGCAATGTGTATATTTTAAATACCTGAACAAAAAAATATGAAATAAAATGGCTTGGTTGGAAGGAACCTTAAAGATTATCTAGTTCCAATCCCCTGCCATGGGCAGACACACCTTTCAGTAGACCAGGTTGCTCAAAGCCCCATTAATCTGGCCTTGAACTCTTCCAGTACCTGAACAGAGCAGATTCTCAGCCTCAGAAAACCCTGGATCTTTCTACTGGAATAAAGGCAAGGCCTATGTTGGACGCAGTGTCCTACAGTATGTTTCTACAAACACTAATAACAAAGTGTAAAAATCAGAAGATGAGGCTTCTAAACCAACATCTTTACCTAATTTGCTACAAGAGCACTGGATAGAAAATATTCCAGGACTGACAGGCACTAGATTTGACGCTACTCTCAGCTGAGCTGGAAAAGCATATCTTGAAAATGTGCACTTAAACTAATGCTGCAGCAAAAAAGGCTTTAATTGTAGCCACTGTTCTGGCTTCAAGGCACCTGAATCCCATTTACTGTAGGAACGATTCTTTCCCCAATAAGCAAGGGGTTATGCTACTACCAAAGTGCAGAAAGTACGAGTACTTTCAGTAGAAAACCATTACCTCCCAAAGTGTCTGAGTTTTGACTGAGATCCTGACTTCTGAATCACTGGAAATTGGCTGATAACTCCAATGGGACCTAGATTTGCAGTTATCAATTTGTATTAAAAGCTTCAGAGCAGCTGTTAAAAAATACAAACACGTTCTTTCCTTCTAACACACTCATGTGTTTTCATTTGAAGTAAAATTTAAATGTTACTGGAAATGTCCTTCATAACCACATAGAGTCTTAACTTAAATGTAGGAGTACTCAGTTGAGCAAGAAGAACTCAGGAATTGAATCTACATAAGTAACCCATGGAGTAAGCCAAGACTTTTCAGCTACTCATGCAGTCATTCCAAGTACATGTTGTTTAATGGTCACTTTCATTCAGTCAGTGTTTATTTGAGAGGAGTTAATCTAAAAATCAAAAATTTCAGTTAACTGCAGTGAAAACAACTAGCTCTTTATGTATTGTTTGGGCTAAGTTTTCAAGATGGGTGAGAAAAAGAAAAAAATATTTTCCCTGGGAGATTGCAGCCAAATATTCTAGTCTGAAAGGTGAAAGGTTAATGAAAAACTGGGATAGTGCAGTGATAAAGTTATATACGAGCTTATAAGGAAATTAAATTCTTTGTATTCAGTTCAGGATATGCAGTACATAAAACCAGGACCTGCATGCTGAGTGGTAAGATATAAAGAAAGATGAGATCAGGAGCATGTACTGGGATTTGCACATTCAGACTACCAAATCAGAAAAAGAAGTGGCTGAGTGGAGGAAAGACTGGGGAAAAGGAAATGTGCTCATGCCATTTAAAGATAACATTGTAATAATGGCGCACAGGGTGGCAGGATTAAGGAACCTTTAATTACTGCATTCCTTTACATCTAATTTTTTTACTTCATATTTTTTTGTTCAGGTATTTAAAATATACAGATTGCATGGCAGTAGAGATACATGATTTTAATTTTAATGGGATGTGCATACCTTGTTAAAATTATTATGTTATCTCTCACTCTTCTGTACTATGAATTTTACCCCAGGCTCTGTAGCACTACAGGTAGAAAAGTTATTAAGAATTTGTATAGATTTACTGCTATACAAAATTATACTAAATCCTTGTCCTTCTTAAAAACTTCTCTAAGATGGCAATGAGATTTGATAGCAGCAGATACAGCTTTCACATTTCTAGGTTGTACCATTCTCTCAGGCCGCCAAGTAAGGAATAGGAAGGGCAAGTGTCCCCAGGCAGGCACAGGCCATGCCAGAGGTGACTCCGAGTGTCTCTCTGATCTCCCCACTGCAGAGAACTTGCTGCTATATGCAAAAATACCCTCTTCCCAAAATATTTCCTTCACAGTATCATTGCTTTCCAGTTGGTAGGGTTACAGTCCCTTTTTCTGCAACAGCCATGTTGCATTGATCCCTTCATCACTTGACATGAGCAGAAGACTGGTCTCAGACAAATATGAGATCTCCTGGGCTGTTTTGATACACTGACGGTAAATACTCCATTTGTGGTTATTGAAATTGCTAATTTTTTCATTTGATTTCCAAATGTTGAAGCCAAAACAGTGTGCATACTCTTTTATGGGCCTCAGGGACACCCTCTCAAGCTCAAGTCTGTTCATTATTCAAGGGATGTTATATTAGAATAGTTGCCAAGCCTGAAAAATTGACCATTGTTTTTGAAAAACTGTTCAGTTCTCCACCATGAGAAGTTTTCCTTATCAGAGTAGATTTGTGTTTGTTTTATTTCTGAGAACTTTATTTAGGGAAGCATTCTAAAATCATACAGGTCTCAACATTGGACTTGTCAGTCACAGGGAGTCTTAACAGGGAATGAATGAAAACGAAGAAAGACTCTGTTAACCTCTCCTATTGCTCACCTAAGAGAAAATATCTAGCTCTCATTTAGAGCAATAAACCGCCAGTGTATGCAATAATGTACAGTTTGTTTAGAGTGGTACTTTTAAGTGGTACTTTCCTATTCTTTGTGACAAAAATACGCCCACACATGTTCAAATCTTGTGGTTGTTCAGTGCATGAGGAAAATTGGCAAAGGCCAAATGAGACAAAATCAGCTAAAACAGAAGAGTTTGCATGAATGTGCTTATGGTGAAAATAATACAGTCAACAAGAGCAATCAGTAAATGCCATTCCTGTGGATGTGATATAGTCTGAAAACATGATTTGCACTAGCTTTAATGACAATTACTTTGTGTCAGTGAAAGAAATAAGACAAAATTGCATATGAGGAAAATATGTTATGATTCTGATTTTTTTGGAAGGCTTTCTTCAAGCACTGAAAGTTGAAGTCCCTCAGTCCCATCAGGGCAGACCAGGCATGGCTGGCTGCCCAATCAGTTAAACTGTGTTGGACAGTGGGTCCCTACTGTATTTCACAGAAAAGACTCGACATAAAGTGATTTACACAGGACAGTGGGTGTTGTCTTATGTGGGATATGGAGGGTGTCAAACAATGTATGTCTTCCCTCTATAATGATGTGAGGGAGAATAAACCTGTGGATGAGGCTCTATAGCAGACTATGGTGTAATGTTCACGAAACAGAACAGCAGCCATTGCATTAAAACCTTAAGCTTGGGAAACTACAACAAAACCTACTGTCAGTCTTTCTTCTGAAAGGCACATTTAAACGGTGACTTAAAAAGAGCAATCTGCTTGTGTTTCAGTCCTTTGCTGCCACTGAGAATCTCATTGGCATGCAGTACTTACTCTGACCGTCATGTTTTGCTCTTTGGTGTTTAGAAAATATATCAGAGAAATTTGCTTTGAGTGACAAGAATAACTATTATAGACTCTCTTGTTTTAACAGTGTGAAGACTGCTAAAGGGGGATTAATGTTTTTGAGTGAGCAGCTACATGATTAATATAGTTTTGAGCATTTTATATGAACCAGCATCTAACTCTTTCTGATTCTTCAGTAGTTCTATCTGGAAGACATGTGAGACTCAAAGTTGTGTTTCTGGAAGCACTGTATATCAAATTTGCAGATTTTGCAAGCTACAATATAGAAATTTATATCTTTGTATTTGTGTGAATCCTAATTATATAGTGGATGCTATTTCTTTTACAAGTACAAATAATCACCGAGAATAGTATGATGGCTTTGGTTTTCTGTCAACAGAAAAAAAAAAGGAAAAAATATTTAGTGTTAGGAAACCATCATCTGGTACTCAATAACTGTTACATAGAAATTGGCAAGGAGGTAATGTTCATGTGTTTAGAGTTTTGGTGTCGCAATATAGATAACAATCACAGTCAAATGGGGGTGATTTGCTCATCCTGTCCTATAGTCAGAACTGTTGCATTTTATTTTTCAATTCTCATTTTAAGTTCTTAAGGGGATATTTTTTCAGTCATTTCAGCTTCATTAATTGACAAATTACAACTTCAGTGAAAAGTTAGGGGCGTTGACATGCAGAGTATGGCAAAAAACTGTATGTATATTTACAGGTTTTGTGATCCTAGCTAGGTCAAGGACTTTATATGAACTAATGTGTTTAGAAAAGTAATGGAACTGGAAATTATGCAAAAATAATCTTCATCTTGTTCAAAATGACCCAAAATTCCAAAGATCACACATAAAAAAAAAGATGTCATGATTCATGTTATTTATATTTACAGAGAATTTCTATGTTTATCACTGTATCTCTATGATTTAGTTTTAGGCAGTCCTGTGAGGAGCAGAGAATTAGACTCAATCATTATGCATCCACTTCCAATTTGAGATATTCCATGACTCTGTGATCACCATGGAATTTTTGGCCTATGACCTTGAAGATACATATTTTCTCCTCAGAGAGAATGCAAATGATGCCTCCCATTTTTAAACTCTTATGACTCAGAAAACAGGCAGTATGCACAAGCATGGTTATCTACTGTAAATCTGACAGGTTAGAGTCTTGCTAGCAATAAATGTCTTCAACTTGCCAACATTTTCAAATAGTAACATAACATGTTTCCAGTTCCCTGGGGTATGTATAAGGAAGAAGGTAGAGAGGGATGAACATGTTTAGGATTTTCTCTAGAATAAATATGTTCATAACACACAATGAAATAGGGACAATTGCAGGTATTCTCTTCTAGTTCATAGCCCATTAGTTCTTCTAGTATGTAGTACCCTCACAAAAGAAAGAATATTTAAGTGGATTTAAGCAGTTTAGATATCACTACCTTATCTAATTGTAATTTTGAACTTTAGGGAACCTAAAAACATATTCTATCTATCATAATCATGCCTTCAAAATAATTTTAATTTCAGTAAAGAAAACAAAAAAAATATCTGGCTAAACATCTAGTAATATATTGTGGAAAACAAAGCCCAACCACTTATACAGTGCCGTTTTGAATCCTAGTAAAACCAAGAAGGTAGTATATTAAA
This sequence comes from Manacus candei, assembly GCF_025592945.1. NCBI lineage: Eukaryota > Metazoa > Chordata > Aves > Passeriformes > Pipridae > Manacus > Manacus candei. The sequence goes on along the minus strand of NW_026138089.1, from coordinate 1,326,002 downwards.
TCTAAAGTAGTTTAGTATAAAAACAGCTATTTTACAAAACCATACTGTGATCCTTGTTTTTTTGTTTTCCTTTATTGTCTAAACATTACTGTATCTACCAATATTACTAACTCAAAAGACTAGCAGAAAAGGAACTTGAAATTAACTTGAAAATTTTGTTTTCCAAAAAGTTTAAGTGCATACCAAAGTCTAGAAACATTAGGAGTTCAGTTGAAATAAAATATGTATTGAAGTGCACCAGTTACGTCATATCCATTTGAGGTAGCTAATAAACTGAATTGCATCCAGGAAGGAATGAGATAAAACTGTGAGCCTTGATAGACAAGAGTCAGAGATAACCCTACTGTGTTAGCACTATATATTTGTAATGGGTTGTTTAAACATTTCAGAGTTCCTTTTTCTAGAGAAAATATAGAATTATTTCTGGCAGATTTATGCAAGTGAGACATTTGGGAGATGATAAATTAGATAGTTGTAGACACTGATTTTAATTTCTATAATGCAAGATTCTTCCAAAATCTGAATATTTAATCCCATCATATATGCATTAAAATGTCTAGAACAGAGAATGCTTCACATACACAGGATGAGGAACTCTGTCGAGGAGTGCAGTGACTGAAAAGGTCTATGGAGTCATTGTAAATAATGCTCAGACATGAACTCCTGTTTTGCTTGTGCATCTATTACCCTACATATGCGACAGAGGATGGGAACATCAAGTAGGATGGCCCAATGAAAGGCAGGATGAGGCTCTGTGGCAGGAAAGTTGTGCAATGTACACTCAGGCTAGGAAAAACGACTCATTTATGACTATTCAAAGCCATTTACTTATTGGTTTGGTGAATCGTTCATTTGCTGGAATATTAAATTGAGTAAAATTAATGCTAGTAAAATACATGCTACACCTCAAACAGAAGTTACATTCCAGTACTAAAATCATGCATTTCATAGTGTACCTAATGTAGGTGGTTAGACAACAGGGTTATAGTATGATCCCTTCTGCTGTAAAAAAAAAAAAATTTACAATGGAACCGGAACTTTTATTCCTCAAGATACACCTTAATATTATTATTAGGAAATAGATACTGCCCTGAGAAGGAGCCTAAAATATTTATATCCAGGACACTTAACAAGGGGATTTGATAGACCTGAAGAAAATTATGATTGTAATGCTGTTTTTTTGTATTTTTGTGCTAAATAAGTGTTCATTTCTGACCAGCTGCCTTACTGTTCATTCATGCTTATTCATTCTTCATTGTTTCTTCATTCAATCTTTTTTTTTTATTAATAGTATAGTGAAAGAGGACATAATGTGTGTATGATAACATGTAAATTTTCAGTCATACAAGATAAAAAAAGAAAAAGAAGCTATGAACAGCAAAAAGAAAAGATTCCAAAGAATTCCAGGACATAGGATATATTTGCATATATCTTTTGAAGAACTACAGGAATTCTAAAGCAGATCACTGTAAATGGTTATCAGATTTTGAGTTTATACACATTTGTCTCATGTCATGTGTTATTTGTGATCTGTACATAATTCACAGTACATATGAAAAGACAAAACCACATAGGTAATTTTAACAAGATGCTTCACTGAAGTTAATGGACAGGCAGCCACGGTAACCTAGGAACTTTTGAAATGAAACAAATAATGTGAATAAAATGAATGAGGTTGATTCGTTGTGATTTTATGTGAAAATGCCCTTTCTTTTTTTTTCTTCCACATGCGAGGGAAAAAAATAATGTGAAACCAATTAAGAGATCTTATGTATGCATATAGACTCATCTTTTCAGGTTGGATTGTGAAGATCATTGTGTATTATGAATTATGTCACCACCACAACACATTTAAAGCTTTAACAATAAGAAAGGAAGCTTATAATTAGAGAGAGCTTATGACATCATGCTGTCCATAAGTATTTTATTTTTGACAGAGTAGCAGTAAAATTCATGACAGTGAAATGTTCAAAGAACATTTCAAGGGCCTTATGCATTGATTAAATTTATTGGCTTTGGACTAGTATTTAATCAACTGCCAGAAAAAATTTATTACCTAGCATACACAAGCAACGTGGACATTATCCATTCATCTCACTAGTACAGACAAAACAAATGCTATTGTTTTTTAAAGTTAACAAACTAAAAAACTTGTTTTATTTATACATGACAGTGTTTGTGTATACATGAATTTATTTGTATGTGTACATAAAAGTCAAGATAAGATTGGGCTATCATGATGCATTAATTAAGACAATTACTCTTCTTAAGGAATTGTCTCCTGCTGTTATCATAGTTTGCATTAAATAAAGCTCAATATTTGTAGTTGAAAACTTAAATTCAAATAATAATACAACTTAAAAAAAAATCACAGTATGCATGATGCAACTGGACTTGAAGATCCCTTTGAACATTATTTTCATGAATCACTTGCAAGGTCAGAATGATAAGCTTTCCACTCCATTTCCTATTACATTTTTAAAAATTGTTATCAATTGTGTCTCTTGTTTGAAACTGGATTGTTCTGATACAGGAATTAGTGAATTAATTTGGATAACAAAAGAAGGGTCACCCATCCAAGTCTTGAGGCATCAGCCACATGAGTTAGAAGGGCAAAAATTAAATAAAATAGCATCTTATCCTCTCTCATTCAGAATAACTGAACTTCTTCAACCATACCGAAGTACCCCTAGAAAGCATGTATCATGGAAATTAGTTCATATGATGTTCTAAGGACAAACAGTTAATGTTAGGCTTTATTTTTTCTTGCAGTTCCACTTATATGGAACTGTTCACAAGAAAAATATCCTCATCCACTATAACTAAACCCTGTGGAAGCTGATTTGTTATACCAAATGGGGACTTTTCTCATAACAACAACCTTGATCTCAAGAGCATAGAACATAAAAAGTAAATAGATAAAGGTGTTTCCTGATGCTCAGAAAGAACTTTCTGTGCTGTGATTAGACATCACTGAAAAGAGCCTGGCTCCATCTTCTTCAACACCCTCTTTTCAGGTATTTATATACATCAGTCAGATTCCCCTGAGACTTTTCCAGGCAAAACATCCCCAGCTCTCAGCCTTTTCTTACATGTGAGGTGCTACAGTCTCTTGACCAACTTAGTGAACCTTCACAGGACTCATGTGTCCATGTCTCTTGTACTGGGGAACACAGAACTGGATGCTCTGTCCCCCAGACACTGTGGTGTGACCCAGCAGTGCTGAGTGGCACCACCTCGATCTGCTGGCGATACTCTGTCTAATCCAGCCAAGGATATCATTAGCCTTTTTTGCTGCAAGGGCACATTGCTGGTTTGTGTGCAGCTTGGTGTTCCCCAGGACCTGCAGGTCCTTTTCTGCAAAGCTGCTGGGTGTCTCCCAGCACAGTTCGGTACCCAGAGTTTTTCCTCCGCAGGTGCAGGACTTATCCTTGTTGAACTAGATAATATACCCAAAATTAATAATATTATTATGGTATGAATTAGGTAATAGACCTGATATGAATAATATTATTATGGGGTTATTGGTAGTTTTTGGTTGTTTGGGGGTTTTTCAGTGTTTTGTTTGGGGTTTTGTTTGTTTGTTTTGTAAAATAAAATGTTGTTAAATTACAGTGGTCAAGGGTTCTCTCAATAAAACAAATTTCTGTAAAATGAAGAGTTGAAATAGAAGCTAGAGATTTAAAGAGAAAAATAGGCATTTGTTCCCAGTAATATTTTAGAGCAAGACCATAGTTCAGGACAGGGTTCCCACCATAAAAGAAAGAAGACATGTCACAGGTTTCAGTGCATGGAAATAGTTTGCTGAAATCTCCAGTTATAGCAACAAAGTTTTGCCTAGAACAAAAAGGTAGCAAATTTTTTTTTTATTTGTTTAGAGATTTTAATTGATTGAAAGTATTCCTGCAGATTGCCTATTTGTTAAAGAAAATAACTAAAAGCTTGTCGCTGGTCTTCTAACACCTGTCTGTTATTTTAGTCTATAGTTTCCTAATATTTTCTTTAGGGACTTTGCTTTACTCAGTTGTTAAACAAAGGGGTCCAGTTATTTTTATTCCTCTTCTTTCTCTCTGCTGTGAAATCTGAACTCTGTGCCAAGGAATGAAATAAATAGCACCCTATCAATCAACAAGGCCTTCCTGTGCAATACTTTTATTTTTTTCCTATGTTTATTTAACAACAAAGTTTCAAACTCTTCTCTGTGGGTAACTAAAATCACAAAAGAATCACAGAGGATTTTGAAAATGAAACAGGACCACATAATATTTAAAAGCTTGATTGTCTTACAATCTAAAGTTCTTGTGAAATGATGATCATACACTAATAATTCTGTTTGTGCATCATCAGTCTCTCATCTCAAGTCTGTAAGAACTCTAATCTTCTTGTCTCTCTAATCTTTGGTCTGTGTTTCCCAAAAAGGACATTCATCCAAGATTTTTGGAAGGTGTTTTAAAAGTAGAAAACATGAAAAAGAGAAATTGTGTGTTCAAAGGAACACCAAAAAATTGCAGTATTAGTTTAGACAGCTTCCACTTCAGTGGCTGAAGAAAAATAATCACTAAATTACTGAAACTAATAGTTACCAAAGTGAATGCAAACGGGAAGAAGAAAGAGTTTTTGAAATCTTTTCTCCCCATTATATACAGTCATGATATTCTTAGTCTAAGTGATATTTCCTTGTATATATAGTATCATATTACAACATCTACTTCTGTGATAGAGGCAATTTAGACTGTTATTTGTTCAAAAGTTTAAAATCAATAAAATTCTAGAAAATGCTAAATAAAATAAATTAGTTAAAAGTATATTTCAATAACAAGTTGTTAATGATAACACATATGGCGTTTTTTGACAATTTGGAAATAGTTGAACTTAGTCCTCTCAGTTCCAATTCCACTCCCAAAAAGTCCTTATAGTAACACTTAAAATATCTTCTAAATAATACTTAAAATAAGGTAGAAAAGACAGGAAAACACAATGATTTTTTATTTGTTTTTCTTTATTATTCATGCTTGCAAGTAAATATTAAAAAATGTGATAGTGAATATTTCAACTGATATAACATTCCAAACCCAGAAATTAAAGAGAAACAACATTTAATTTATTAATTAAATTTATTTATGAAAAATGCTTTTACAGTAAAAAAATTTCATTTAAATGAAATACTGACAATATCTTTTAGATATGTATGCAAGTATATACGTGCATGTGTGCTTTGATAAATGTACACTAATACATATATACACACGTTTGTGTGTTTAAACATAAATTAGATAGTGGCAGACTTTGATTTCTACTTGTTTATTAGTTTGTTCCATAAAATCTTTGTATTCATCAGTTCTTTAACTCCTGTTTTGCAAAAAGTAAAACAGAGGTACCAAATATTTTTTCCTCTAGATAACATCCCTCTTCTACTTCTCTGATGTTGTACTTTTTAGCCATGTTCTATCCATCATATTTGTTATTAACTGAGTCATCAGTTCTGTCCTGGAATACGTTTGCTGTACTTATGCAAGGGAATACACTCATTCAAAATCTTCCCTCTCATTCTAAACTCATGTTTCTAGTAATTCATCCTGTAACTTGAAGCTTAATCATGGATAGATAAGTTCCAAACTAGGATTACTTAACAGTTTAAAATATGGCTTTGTGAGAGGAATATTATATTCAGAGTGAAAATACACTAATTTTAATTATTTACATGCGCCACTGTAAAGTTACAATTTTTAATTTTTTATTGCTGCAGCTGAGATTGCAGCTGCACTAGGACTGTTTTCCATGGCACCTTTTCCCAGAATAGTTTAGCTGAGTTGAATCCAGCAATGGATTTGAGAAGCCCAAGTTATTCTTTGAGCATGTGTTTTTTCAACATTGCCTACAATTCTGGATATGGCTTTCAGACAGAGGAGCAGTCATTTTATGTAATAAGTTCAGTAAGGAATTGTTTTGTCCTTTGGCAAAAAGAAGATAATTTATTTAAGTTTTACTGCTTGGGTTATTATTCAAGTTTAACTTGTTGGCATGTTTTAAAGTAAGTCAGTTTGTTAAGATGAGATAAATTCTAAAGTATTTAGCTTTTATTTTATTCTCATTTTCATGTTAATATATTTTCTTCCATTTTACTTAATGGTTATTCTTTAGTAATACAAGTATCCAAAGTAATCTGCTGCTGTGGCGGCTGACATAATTTTCTACTGACAGTGTTTTATTGATTAGTTTATTTTTGTTTGTATTTTTGCCCTATTGAGGGAAACAGAATTTTGTAGCTGTGATAGTCCTGAGCTGTAATTCTTAGCGAGCCTACATCTGGGTGATTGCAGGCAAGCCACTTGACCTCAACATGACTCAATTAACCCAGCAGCAAAATTGGGTAAACATCAAAATCTCATTGAAAAGCAGCTGCTGCATCTAAATTGAATTGTCTAAAATTACATTGTGACAGCATTACCATTGGGTCTCTGAAGATCTGAATTTTAATTGTTTTTCAGTCATAATGCTAGGTGAAAATGGCTCTAAAAGGCATGCAAATAACAATGTCTCCATAGTTTTGCAATGACATTGACTGTATGGTCAATTGCATTTAGAAAAAAATCTATAAAGTGGCTTTTTACAGTTTTCTGATATTTTTCATAACCATTTACATGTATATTTACTTGCAAGGGGTGTGTATTTTAAAAATTTAAATCAGATAGCAGCAATTTAATCTTTAATTCATCATACAACCTTAAGAATTTATTGATCTTGAGGGAAACCTAGAAAACATGAAGATTAAAAGAAGTTTAATGAGGTTTTGAAAAATGAATGGCTCAGTCTTGGGAAATACTCCATGACAGTTATTGCTTTTTCCCTTGATTTGAACATGCTTCTTTTCCAGTTTGCAATATCTGCTCCCTATATCTGCTCACATTTAGGCAATGTGAGATGCTCTGCACTTGAGCTGTGCTATAAAACCTATTATAAAAGGTTGTAGTTAGAGTATGAGTGTACATTTTTTGCAGTAATGGTGGAACCCACACTTCAAAAGTCACGGGTGGCCTAGGTGTCTTCTCTCCTGGCACAAGCAGTAGTAATGCTTTGACAGGATTTTCCTTAACATCTAAGGAAATTTTTTCATTATAATTAATTTAAATTATAATATATATATATATATATATATATATATTTTCAGACTTATCTTTGTCATACAGTCCTTTTATAGGATTGTCATTGAGGATTTTGGTTGCTATTTACCTCAGCATACTAAAGAACCTATGACATTCTGAGTTCTTTCTGGATCTCAGAAATGAGATCCAGAATGTCATCATTTGAAAAATAATTTGAAAAATATTTACTATTACTATTAATCAGTCCAGCATTTTTCTCTGCCACCAAAAAAAAGGATCCCTTACTTGGTAAACGTTGAAGACAGTTTTAAATATGAACTTGTCACACAGGACACCTTATTCAAACATGATGGCTAGTAGCAAGCCATACATACTATTTTTTTCTCATGTTGAAATTGGTAGTGCTCAATGAAGTCAAACAACCCAACAGTTGAGAACCAAGCCTAGAATACTCTGATTTTCCATTATTTGTATTCTATTCCTTAGGCATTGCGTCGTGATTATTACCTCCTAATTATCTTTTATTGTGAATTTCCCATTACAATGAATACACTCGGTTTTTTTTTATCCACATGTAACACACACTCTCAAGTGCCAATCAATACAGCAGTGCCTGTATAGACAATGCACATTTAATACCATACTTGCCTATTTTCTACTCTACATGTTGTCTTTGAATTATGGCCAGGAACATAGTGAAAGGGATGATTTTGTGAGTCACTTGATAACCTACAGAAAATTTTATTTCATATAACCAAAAAGAGGTCATCAGTTGATTATTCTCATTCAATACATTTCCTAAAAGAAATCCCGAGGGAAATCTGATATTTGTTTCAGTATGTAACCAGCTTTATAGGGTAGAAATAACTCTATGTATGAAAAACAACTTTATTATTGTTAACTATGAGTGGTCTCCTTACCTATAATGCAACAGAGAGATCAAATGCCTTTTTGTGTTTTAAAACCTAAATAAAATTCTTGATATGACTTACTGAACAGTCTTTTTATTAACTGTAAAAAGTTAAATATTTGGCATTTTGTCTCATGCAAAAAACCCAATGTGCTTTAAAAAAAATAAACATCAGTATCCTCAATATAGTGGATGAGTGGAAATCTCAGTACAGGAATCTTGAAAATAACTATAGTAATGTAAAAATACCATAAAAATTGCTAAACATAGAGTCAATTACCACATATTGTGAATTGGACAGAAGAACAATATGGACCTTTGGCAACATGAAGTTCAAGAATATACTGTCCTGTATCTGGCAATACAGACTTAATGCTTTAGGTAATCTGATTAAATAGGAATATTTGCTTACAAAATGGTAAAAAAAATGAGGTTAGTTTGGCCTGAGTTAGTTTCTTATATGAGAAAATCAGTGCAGCTGTGAATCTGTGCTTTCTATGAATACTTCTTGTAACCTTTCACTTTTGATTATTTTCTGCTCCTGTGTGACAGAAATTATTGTAAGGAGTTAAAAAATTATCCAGAATATGACTCTGTTGCACTGAGAAGTGTTTGCAAGGGTGGGTTAGCATGAATGTTTCAGTAGGTGGTTAAACGAAAGACAGAATAAGAAACAGTTCATTCACCAGAATTTAAAGATGGACTTGATGACTTGCAGTTGAGAGGATGATGCTTTAAAAAGAAGATATAACTATTTATCTATCTATTGATTGATCTATCTATTCTTTCTCTTCCTTCCTATCTATAAATGGGGTCAAACAACTAAGAACAAATGAGAAGAAAAGTGAAAAGAGTTTCATCATCCCCTGTATGAGTTTCAGACAGGTTTTCTCTTTCTCTTACTGCAAACAAACTTGGGCAGAACCAGAAATAGAGCATCCTTTTTCTAGGTTCTTTACACTACAGATGAAGTCTATGGGTACTCATAGACTCTGACAAGTCCCCCACCCTTTGCTCTGAGATGTAGGGACCTCCTTGAATTTGCGGTCCTGCCCTGTGCCTGGGGTTTTCCAGGGGAAAGCAATTCCCACTCACACCATGGGGCATCTTTTTCAGACCCTCAAAGCTACCTTAGTTCATACTGTGTCACCCACTTTGTCACCCACTTGGTCGGATCCCAAATAGCCCTTTAGAAACCCTTCTGCACGTCTGTATGTGGTATGTTCTGTTTCCTCACTCCTGGGTCCTGTCCCCTTCTTCAGAGAAGAGCGCTTCAGTGGGCAAGCTCCATGAACACCATGACCTGGGTAATGGTACAGTTAAGAGTATAAAATAGAAAATCCTCTTGGAACAATAGGTGCAAATCCATGGCATTCCTCACAGGATCTGACTTACGACTGTCTTGCAGGAAGAAGACAACCCTGGTGCACACATGTATGGATTATCCGGCTTCGTAGCTCCTTCCTGTATTCTCTGGGACATCTCATTGAGTTGCTGGCTGTGCTTTTCTTCTCTGTTTTTTTGTTTGTTTGTTTATTGGGATTTTTTCCAATTTTTATTTTCCTTTGAAAACCTATCAACTCTTGCACCTCCTCCTTGCCTTAAAAAGCTGGCCCACAGTAGGGTAAAAGAGAAGAAGCGTGGGACAGCGGAAGGCAGGAGTGGGGAGATACCACAGTCTCACTTCTGTTCTCTTCTTATGTCACATCCTTGGACATCCCTAATATTTATTTTTTCACCCTCATTCCTCTTCCTTTTTTTCACAATTTATTTCACATGATGATTTGATTTTCCCAAGCTGCTTTCCCTTTCCTTATTTAAGGAATGAAGGGAGATAATAGAGAACTTCTTTGTACAGCCTGATTCCTGTCCCTAACTGGGAAAATCAATAGGAGTTGCAGTCACAAGTATATGCTCAGAGAAGAATAATACCAGAAGAAACAGTTTTCACAATACACAAGCACACAGTTTGAGGTATATAATGAGTCTGATAAATACAGCGATGACTTCTGTGTAAGTAGACAGGAGCCCAGTCAGCAAAGGTTTTACTATTGCTGATGACATTCCATAACTTTACAGGATATCCTTCAGGGTATTAGTTGATTCGAACTGTTACTTTCTTCTGTCTTAATGGACAGCATATAGTCGTCAGGATTTTGTAATTATTATTACTTAAGAAAAAGAAATAAAGAAAAAGAAACAGAAATATGGAGTGGACAAAAAATTATTCAGATGCTAGTGATTATGTTCCTTATTTTCTAGGTAGTCTGATGCAATATGAAGATTTCTGCAGATTTCAGATGTATTAGATGTGGTATTTAGGGTCATGATTCAATGAAGGACTTGGCAATACTAAGTTGGTGGTTGGACTCAATAGTCTTAGGAGTCTTTCTCAATATAAGTGATTCTCTAATTCTGTGATTCTGTGTTTGCTGTGGTCAAATAAAATGCCAGAATAATTTTTGAATGTCTGTATAGAGTTAGTAACTATGATTCCATATGTGGCTTATAAGACCTGATGCCGGTAGGAAGAAAACCAAAAGTGCTTATTCCACAGGTGCCAAAATAGGGTACCTGATAATCTTTCATGGACAAAAACTTTTGGAAGTGACTAGAATGAGAAAATTAATAAGTATGCCTAAAATTCATATGGGAAGTGATTTTCCTCAGTCACTTTATTGTAGATTGACTGATAACATTTGTTATGTTTGTATATACAAATAAAGTCTAGATCTTCAAAAGACCCCATATGTATCTAAAAATATGGTGAATTCTATTTTGCAAAAATTGCACTCAATTTTACAGAGAACTCTTCCTAAGGAGAGAGAAATTACCTGTCAGTGAGTCACACTCAGTAAGATATCTTCTGCTGTGTGCCGACTCTGCATGCAATGTATGTACAAGTTAAGAGCACAGAGGAGTTCAGCTGTTATTTATTGCCTAATGTATACAGTAGACAATTGGCACTGCCAAGCTTTAGTATATTTCCAACAGAATGTGTTAAGCTTTAGTGTATTCTCAACACCAATGAGACTCCAGATGCATGTGATGCTGATGGTGAAGTAGACATTGGCTAGGGAAAAGTTGGCCTATGTTGCTCCTTGAGGTGGGCTGATCCTCAGGCACTCACACTTCCTCTGTTCCCAGGTTTTATTTTGGTTTATTGTGTGTGTGTGTGTGTGTGTGTTTGTTTGTTTAAGATATCACAACTTTCATGGTAGTGTGTTTCCTTTGAAAATCCTTAGCTATTATTTTCTTAAATGCTACAGTGTTTTTTCCAATTTTGTATGGCTTTAGATTACACATACTTTCACATCCTAAAACAATTCCCTCAGCAGATCCAAGACAAAGATTCACAGACTCACAGACTCAGAATATGGTGAGTTGGAAAGTACCCATCCGGATCACCAAGTCCAACTCCTGGCCCTGCACAGGACCATCCCCAAGAGTCACACTGTATACCTGAGAGTATCATACAAACATTTTTGAACTCTGTCAGGCTTGCTGTTGTGGCCACTTCCCTGGGGAACCTGTTCCACCACCCAACCACCCTCTGGGTGAAGAACCTCTTTCTAATATCTGACCTAAACCTCCCCTGACACAACTTCAGGCTGTTCTGTCCACCAGGGAGAAGAGATCAGTGCCTGCCCCTCCTCTTCCCCTCACAAAGAAGTTGTACCTGCAATGAGGTCTCCCCCTAGTCTCTTCTTCTCCAGGCTGAACTCGAAGCTACACTGTACACATTTGCCTGTGGATTTGATAGTTAAATCCCTGATTTGAGGATGGCAGGGAGATCAAAAAAAGAGTAGAATTCAGACTATGCTAGTAAAGTACTGTGTAATATTAACCATATACGCAATTTCCCCTGGAAGAAATTCACAAGCCAATGAGGAATTTTAGTAGTTAGGAAAATAATGTGTTTCAACTGCCTGTGAGAATTCCTAGTGCACCATTCCTTCTGAAATTTCTCCATCTAATAATAGCAATACTCAAAAAGCTACTAGAGAGACTTTTAGTTCCCTGACACAGACTTTAAAAGGCTGCAGATTTTGCTTTATAGGCACTCTTTTGATTTGGTTTCTTTTTGGGAGTGGAATATGGATTTCATGGTTCAAAATGGTATTTAACTCACTGTTAATCTGTTGCAGTTTTAACACTGAAAAATGCATACTCATGGAAATGCTCAGGAAAGGCCAAATAAACCTTATTGTTAACTCATCTTGGGGAAACTTATTCAAGTCCCTCACCTCTCAAATGTTTACTCACTGTTTTACTGCACTTAATATATTCTTTATAAATTAACTACAGACATTAGTGTCATTTTTATGTTTACAAAATGTCAGTTTCCTTGTTTATGCAAAATATCAAATTAAATTTTGAAAGGTTTCAAAGTGAGTTTTCAATATTTCTCTGATGACAATGTGAGTCTTATCTCTTTAATGATTTTTTAATAATCCCCAAGCTATGGCATTTATCCTTACTATTGATAACTATCTGACCAGTTAATAATTGCACATTTTCATGTAAAACCATGCTGAATTCTAAAGTCAGAACGAACAGATAACGTTCTATCTAAGGTATAAATTTCTTATTATAAAGTCAAAGAGAAGGAATTTTGATATAGAAATGTCTACCTGCAGTCACTAAAGATTGTTTATTATAGTATGTCCTGTATGATTTTGTGTCTGTGTACACAACAGTTATTTTTTGGAGTGGGTTTTTATATTGGCATTTGTGTCTTTACTCTGTTAGCTTTGGCTGTTTTAAGTAACTTTCAAATCTGCTCATCTTTGGCATATGCACTCTTCTGAATAGAATTCAAGAAATAAATATCTGACTGTTGAAATCACACAATAATGCACTGTACTATAATATATCTGAAGAAACATATTCTTCTCTTGGCACCATATGTAAGAAATTTGAGTAACAGCTGCTTATACAGGCAATAATTCTCAAAGTGAGTTTTTTTTCTCTCTGCTTGAAAGGTTATTTTGTTTAATTTCTTTGAACACAAGAAATTGTATAGTCATAGCATTTTCAGTAATGTGATGGATGAAGGTGTTTAAAAATGTATTCCACAGAGGCAGGTTATCTTTGGATGTCTTTGCCACATCCTCTCTGTATTCTCCTTATCTTCTCTCTATTGTCTTTCCCATTATATAAATATGCTGTCTGGAAGTGTAAATCTCTCTTTAACCTGTGTCTCCTGAGATGCTTACTTAATTGTAACTTAAACACCCAGACACATATTTTTCTATTTGTTTCTGGAGGACACTCTCCATGTTGCAGCTGATACCGTTCCTCTCTACTGAAAATGTGTAAACTATCTTTATGCTCTGCAGCAACTTCTCATGGATTTATTTTATAAACTAATTTAATATTATTTGAAGGGTTTTATTTTTCTCTTCTCAGCTCTTCGGACAAAAGTGCTGTTGGAAGTGAGGATGTTATGCATCAGCTTCTCCTGACTACTTGCATGAAAGAAACAGTTTCCTTAAGACTCCAATTCCCTACCCCTGTATCAATAACAAGATTTTTTTTCGCTTGGGAAATTGAAAGCCTCAGAAGTGCAGCCTAAGAAATAGCCTCAAACAGAAGTTCTAGGTCTTGTTTACATGAGGCAGTGCTGGCCCCTCTGTGTGATGTTCTCAGAGCACCAATGTTATGGCATTTCCAGGGCTTGTTGCACAGAGATGACTCAGGAGATTTTATACTCCTGTTTCCAATATTGGCTCTTGCAGGGTGAACTGAGAAGACATGAAGTCTAATTAAGCCCCTGTGAAGGCACATAGTTGCAAGCTGACTGGCTTCTTAAAGAATTTATTCCACCTTTTCTTCCTCCTCAGGCAGGAAAGAAACTTACTAAAAAACAACCCTGCTCTGAGTCAGTGGCACTAAGTGGAAAAGTTCCTATTCACTGCAACCAACTTTAAATCAGGAACAAAGTGACCTTAATCCTTTTCTGTGATGCTTCAGAGATCATTTGTCTCTGAGCTGGGCTTCCTCTGGGCTTCTCCTCCTGCCAGCCCTTCTGCCCACCCTGCCTACATTCTGCTTCTTCTCAAGATACAAAATGTTTCAAACATTTTAAAAGTTCAGGTTTTTTTCCTCGATCTACCTGTCACCAGCTACAGCCTAACCGCACACGTCCTTATTAATTTTTTCAATTAAAAAAAAGTTTTGTGAAACAAGAAGTGAAAGAAACCATGTAACTTTGTGTCTTAAATGCTCTTCCTCCTCTTTATGAAAGGTCTATTCTTTTCTTATGTAAGATTTTCAGTCATGGGCTTTTTTTTGCATGTTTATAAACAACACCTAAAATAGAGAGACATTCATTTTGACGGGAGAATTTGACACTACTAGAATATAAATAATATGTTACAATTATAAGACTTGAACTACAGGAAAAAATACAAGGTTTCTGTTTACTTTCAGTATAAAGTAATTTGTAAGAGAAGGTTTAAGACTGATGTGTAGAGAGACATAATTTGTAAAATCTGTGTTCTGTTGCAAGGATTTATGTGCCTCTACTGTTGAGTATCTGTGACCTATTAAAGAGATCATAGAGGCCAGCCTGCTTAGTAAATAACAGCTGCATCCAAGTTGCTTCATTTGGCTAAACAATGAAAGCATCCAAACCCTTGGTTAAACCTTTCAGAAATACAGAATGCTATGTCCCCCTCAGTCTTCTTCCCTGGGGAGCAGGCCAGATTGTTTGCATGCAGTGTAACACTGCTACAAAGCAGTAACTGTGCTAGTTCTGCTGTACAGTAATGCCACTTGGCCTCCTTTTCAGTTACTCCTGTGTGTTAATTAGAATATAAGATTAAATAAAATAGAATTCTCACAGAAAGATGCAATGTGTTTGAATAACAACATCAAAGTAGGGCTAAGGAGTATTGCTCATGTCTTTTGGAGTGATTTATTTTGGATGATCTGTTGATTAGAATTACTTTTGTGCCTTTTAGTTGTTCACTGTTTTTCTTGTTACTGTTATTATATTTGCAGAAATAAAGGTTGAAATTAATTTTGAAAAACATCAAGTATTCTAACAAAAACCTACATTTTCTAACTACAAACTGTTTAATACCGGAGATGTGGCTCTTTACCTACAGCTACTCCTCTAACTCCAGGCACAGAGCCTTTGAGCCAGTGCTACCAGTGTCTTGGAAAGCATTTGGGAGAACTACTGTGAATCTGAATTTATTTGTCTGTTCATCACATTATATGACAGATGAAGATAACATTCAAGATGTGTTTGCTATTGATGTAGTGCAGATTTTAAAAAGGGAAGACAAAGACAAAATGTCAGTCATAGTCCAGATAAAGAGAAAGCAGGACATACACCTTTAAAAATTAAAAGACAAAATAAATTACTTCAAATTTAGAAAAGAGCTCTGGCTTCGGACAGCTCTAGGTATAGTCCTTTTATAGTCCTTTCTAAGCACATAGTGACCCCCTCCATTTGATTCAAACCATTTCTTTTGCAAAGCAGTTTTATTCTGGTCTTTTTAAAGACAGATTTTCAGTCATGCTACATTTTATGGTCTTTTTCTGCCTTTTAGTATTCAAAAAAACTTGGTCTTGTACATCAAAGTGATGTTCTTGTCTAGTCTCCAAAAGCAGTGCTTAAACAAGTAATGCTCCTACCTACCATGTCTTCTTTGTGTTAGTTCTGTAACTCTGCAGAAAATGATGCAACTCATGTCTAATTTTTGATGATTACAATATATAATAGCCTATCTAAAACAAAGTAATTTTTAATGTATGAGGGTATTGCCGAGAAGGATAGTATAACTAATAATATAACTAATAAAATATCATGAGGAATTAAGCAGCAGTAAAAATTCAAATGATTTTTTTTCTCATACCTTTGAGATTCAAAATTACTTTCAGGGCCAGTGGGAAGTTAATGATTTGCCTCTGTGGTGCATTAAACTGGGCTGGCTGCCATATGCCCACCCAGCTGCTCTCTCACTCTGGTCTCTCAACAGTATAGGGGGAAAAATAAGATGAAAAAGCTTGTGGGTAAAGATGAAGACAAGGAGATAACTTGCCAAATATCTTCATGCGAAAATAAGACTCAACTTGGGAAAAATCAATTTAATTTATTCCTAATTTAAAGAAAAATAGTGTAGGATTGTGAGAAACAAAGACAAAACTAAGAACAGCTTTCCCCAGTCTCCTCCTTCTCCTCAGGCTCAGCATCATTCCTTCTTCTCAACTCCTCTTGTCCCACCAAACCAGTGTGGCACATGGGGATGGGAAATGAAGGTTGCCATCCGTTCATAACAGTTCATCTCTGCCACTCCCTCCTCACACTTTTACCCTGCTCCAGTGTGGGGCCCCTTTCATGTGATACAGTCCTTCACAAGGGTAACCAATTTGGGTCCTTCTGTGGGCTGTGGTTCTTCAAGATTTACTCTGCATGGGTCTTTTCCACAAGGCACAGTCCTTCAGGAACAGATTGCTCTAGCATGATGTTATGATCCAGTTATTAATATTATTAGAAATGCTTCTGCCCGAATTAAGGTGCAAATGAGACCGGATGCCAAAGTCAATAATATGGGTTTTATTTGATGGTGAATGTGAGGCAGAGAAAGACAGATAGAAAGAGATAGAAAAAAGGAGGAGAGGAAAGAAAGGAAGTGACAGAGAGAGATTAAAATAGAAAATGTATCCCCACTATGGAACCCGGCAGCATCCCATCAGTCCGGTTCTTCTGGTCTTCTTGGTGATGAGGGTTCCACAAAACATAGAGACCAATGGATTAATATATGTTCAGGAGATGCCCAGTCACTTCCCATGATGGGCGGGCAGGGGGGAAACTTTACAGTCTCTTGTGACAGGCTCTGGATTTGTTACTTCACTTGGATCACATGCAGTCCTCTAGCAGTGGAAGTCCTCAGGAATGAGTTGGGGGGTTGCTTTGGGGGTCTGATGATTTACAACCCCTTCTTAGCTGCCTTTCAAGTGAATATCCTGTGTGCATGGGGTCTTCCCGGAGCAGGGATTTACTCCTTCGGTTTGGTGTGGAGAGATTTTACCACCACACACCCAAAACCCTTCTCCTACATCACCCCTGGGCCTTGTTTACTTCTCCTCAGACCAGAGATGATTAGACAATAGTCTTATCTCAAGTCCCCCTTCACAGTCCAAATTCCAGTCAGGCTTCAGTGGTTGCAGACAGGCAGTTACTTCCTTGTAGTTTGACAAAAAGTCTTTCTATGATTTTAATATTTAAGACATTGCTGACATTTCAGTCCATCACTCATGGGTCCTCCATGGATGCAGCTCTTGCCCAGAAAACCTGCTTCTGTATAGGATCTTCACAGGCCTCTTCCTCCATGGCATGTCCACCTGCTCCAGCTTGGGATTCTCCATGGACAGCAGTTGGATTTATGCTCCAATATGATCCTCCATGAGCTACAGGGGGACAACCTGCATCACCATGGTCTTTTCCGTGGGTTGCAGGGGAGTCTGCTCCAGCAACTAGCAAACCTTTTCCCCTTTCTTTTTCACCATGCTTAATGTCTGCAGGGCTGTTTCTCAATCCTTTCTCACAGCAGCTACACAGTGGTTTTTCTTAAATGCAGTCTCAAAGGAACTTTCCTACAGGTGTGGCCAGCTTGGCTGCCAGGTTCAGCTGTGTCCTGAGGTAGATCTGTTGGAGACAGCTGGAACAGGGTTTTTCTGACATGAATCAGCCCTTGTCTCTTCTCACAGAGACCACCTCTGCTTACTAACACCGTAAAAAATCAATATAGCCTTTTTTTTTGGCTGGTTCTTCTAATCTGCCCTCAAGTGTTGCTGTTTGACAGTCTTAGTCCCTGTTATTTAGTCTACCTGGATCTTGCTTTCACTCCTGCTATTTCTTTGATACTGTTTTTTTACCACCCTGCTGTTTATACATAGCTACAAATAGTTTGTCTAAAGACTGAACAAGTGGAGGACAAAATGGTAAGTCATGAGGATGCTGCAAATGAAATAGGAATGTAGGTTTTTCTTTCATATAATCTTTTTGACTCTTTCATCATGTAACACATTAATTTAGAAATAGACTTGATATTGGAAGGTGACTGTTCCGATCCAGATTTAAATTATTTTTGTGATATTTAGTAATATTACTATTTGTGAGGAGTGGGGACATAGTCTTTCTGTTTTAGTTCTTCCTCTGCAGATAAACACTTTTACACTTCACAGATGATGAGGTAAATGTATTAGAGAGTGTGAAACACTTGGCTGCCTTTGGTTGAGGTCAGAGGCAAATACCTGAGCTGGAGATGGATGGGGTTCTGTGTCAGATTATGTCTAATCTCAAAGTGTACCTCTCGTACTTTGGGTGAGATTTTTTCTACTAGTCGTAGTGATCAGCTATCATTATAACAGCATGTTGTTCATTGTTCAAGATAAATGATTACTGAATTATTTTGTGTGCTATACTCTCCATTTCTCGACTGGATTGCTGTATTTATTTCAGACAAAACCAAAGAAAAATATATCTGAATTTTCTTGTGTCTTTTTTTCCTATGATGAGATTTCCTTTAAAGAGGGAAGATGGCTGTATGAAAACACATCTGAATTAAAGCAGTTTTCAGATATTGGTGTGAACACAATATCATTTTACTGGATGTTTGTATTTAGTGAATAAAAAAGTGGTAATTTTTATAATGGTCAAATAGAGCATCTGTTTTGAAATCCAAACTGAATATTCATAAACCCTTTTCCTGCCTGATTTAACTGATTTGAGCTTTCAAAGTCTAATGCTTCCTCAGAAGTTCTGCTAGAATTGTAACTAATATTCTTCCTGTGTTTATAAAACATGCAAACACACGTATGGTACATATACAGGCATTATCTTCATATTAACTAGATTTTGTTGACAAAAAATTGATAGATCATTTAACAAATATATAATTTGCTGACTTTATTTCAGCTTATAAGAGACACTGTTATAAAAATGGGTATGACATTTGCATTTCTGTTTAATTGCTATGAAGTGAACATAAAAAGATAAGAGAGCCAAGAGAGCTTATTAAAACTGAAATGAGGGCAAGTGATAAAAGAATGATATTTTAGTGGTGTTGCAGATAGATCTGACACTTTCCCCACAAAAACAATCTTATTCATGGATTTTTTTTGGTGTGGAGAGAGGATGTAGTGTTTATGTAACAACTCTTCTCTTTTGAGCTAGATTTTATATACAGGATCTCTCCATGACTCTATTTTAACTTGAGGGCTTCAGTAGCCCTAGGGACATTCTGGAAAATAGTAAGACTTTTTGCTGCCCTGAAGTAGCTTCCTTTTCCCCCTCTTTTTCCTCTCCTTTTCCCCTTTTCCCCCTTTCCCTTTTTCTTACCTGCCTCAGGATATACCATGCTGCATATAGGGCCCCTGAGCCTCGCCATGGCATGCCACATCTCTGGATTTCAACTCATCCAATGAGATTTACTAATGGAGAATAATGTTTGAAAGTATTCAAAGGTGTGTGTCATAGTTTGAAATGTTAAACATTTGGAAATACTAGTCTGTGCCGGGCATGTTAATGAGTTAAGTTCACAGTGAAAAATAAAGTATAATCACATAACTTAGTCATAATGTAAGTACACAGAAAGGTAAAGGTACATAGTAATCATTTAAGTCAAGGCCATCCTATTTTTTTTCATTAATGGCATAATCAAGACAATGCTTGTTAAGGAAATTTGTAAAAGTTCTCCTAGTTTTCTAACAATAAATATCTAGACATAAATGTGCATATGCTGCATGCCACTGTAGGGACTTTCCTCTGCTTCTGAATATCACATACCGTCTTGCTGTCTGAAATCACTGCAGATGATATTTTTATTAAAGCCACGAGCCTAGCTGTGCAGTGAACTACAGTAGGGAACTGTCTTACAGGAATCTATGTGCTGGAACAGGCAGCCTACCCCTCCTCTGGTGAGACATTTCAGCAAATTGTGGGAAAATTCTGCTTTGTCAACAGAATAAGCCCCATTCTACTGAGTGTTCAGCACAGCCTTCAGTCACAAAGTAATGATGAGCTGTCACTGAGCTGATATGGGAATAGAACTCTATTACACAGCTTTTCCCCACCAAAAAAAAAAAAATTAATTCTGTTCTCTGCAGGGACATTCATAACCCCTTATATAAAGCTGTATTAGGTTGCACAAAATTTGAGAAAATCCGCTCAAATAAGTAAAATCTACCCAAATCAGACTTACTTTTTTTTATGTCCAGTCTAACTTCTCTAGAAATGAGAAATAATCTAGATGATAAAATCTAAAAAAGGAGGGACAGTCCCCAAAAATTCAAGAGCTTTCTGGGACTACATTATGAATAGTGACAGATAAGACAGCCTCAATTATTTCTAAACAAAGTATAACCATGGGATATGGCTTCTCCCTCAAACACACATCTTGTTTAAATAATTGTGTATGCTGATGCTCTGAAGAAATAACTTCCAAACCCCAAAATTTATGGATTTTAGTCATCCTAATAGTTTGATTTAGCTCAGTAATCTGAAATTAGAAGCTGCAGGAATAAGGAACAAGTTATATTTGTCCTGAACCTGTATCTTGCTGTAACAAATAAGATTCATGTGCTAATAGTAATTATAGATGAAGTTTGATTTGGTTTATTATGTTTTTTTGCAGTTCTCACATTTACTGCGGAAGAGTAATATCACTAAAACACATTGTGAAATAGCTGAAAAACTAAAAAAAATACATATGAAACTAGGAAAGCTATTCTCATACTGTTTTCCTATGAGTGTTTTTATACTGTGAAAACAACTTTAGTTTTATGACAGTTTTATTTTCATAATAATAGACTGGGTTGCTGCCATGCTAAAGGGCTCTTGGGGTAACACTAATGTCTATCAGAGCTATCACACATTAAAATTGATGTTTACTTTTATTCTGCAATATATTCTAACATATTTTTGAGTCCTGGCGTTCTACATAAAACTTTCATGTTTCAGATATTTTGACTGCTATAAGAAATGATCTTATCCATTTCCTCATTCAAACATACATAAAATATAGAAAACTTCTATTTATTGTCCCACTTCTGGTGACATAGCCTTCATTTCTGAGGCAATTTACATTTACATTATACATATATCTATGCATTTGATTAACTGCTGTACTACAGCTGTTGGTATTTTGTAACGACTGAGGTTTGAAATTAGCTACTTAGAAAATTATTTAGTGCAACAACAGAAAAAGTTGGTAACAATGTGGAACCTTAAAGAAGGTGCAAATAAATTCTTAAGGGCCAAATATTCTATTGTCAACACATTTTACATTAACAATAATGATGTTCTTGTCACTAACACACAATCAGTATGTCTAAAAAGGAAAAATCTGCCTCTGTAGACTGAAGACTGTAGGGCTTCTGCTATTGCTCTCAATAGTAGCAAGAGTCTCTCATAAATTTCAACCAGCAGAAGAAGGAAGAAAAATATAATATGAAGACTTCATAATCATGTTCGTCAAAACATTTATGTTACATCAGTGCCTTTCACAGTTCAACAAAACACTTTTATATTTTCTTTGGTGTACTATAATTTCTGCTCTTATTCAAGATCTCATCATTTCACTGTTGCTCTTTATCTTTCAGAAACTGGAAAGTGAAATATTTATAAGTTATTTTTCTCCTCAAAAAAAAAAAAAAAAAGAAAAGAGGAAGGAGAGAGAAATTATACAAAAAGCATCAGTATTATGGAGTAGCAGTTGCTGATCCATAATTACAATGGAAGATTTCCCATAACAAGCTCTGTTACAAAATAAAAAACTCCCGAGTGTCTCAGAAAGAAACAGATTTTTCTGATTATTATTCTCTTATAGCTTAATATCTTTCTTGTATTGTGGCACCCAAAACTGCCACAATATTCAAGGTGAGGCCACACCAGTGCAGAGCAGAGCGAGACAATCCCCTCCCTCGACCAGCTGGGGATGCTTTGCCTGATGCCCCCCAGGACACAGTTGGCTCTCCTGGCTGCCAGGGCACTGCTCACTCATAGTCAACTTGCCATCGACCAGGACACCCAGGTCCCTTTCCATGACACTGCTTTCCAGCATCTCATTCCCCAGTCTGTACAAACATCCAGGATTGCCCTGTCCGCGGTGCAGAATCTGACACTTCCCCCTGTTAAACTTCAGATGGCTGGATTGCTCAGCCCTCTAATTTGTGGAGGTCCCTCTGCTGGGCCTCCCTGCCTTCAGGAGAATCAAGAGCTCCTCCCAGTTTTGTATCATCTGCAAACTTAGTATCCCTTCCAGATCTCTATCTGGTTACTAGATTCAGCTGACTCTAGCAGAGACATCATGAGTCTAAGCCCAAGTCATGTTCTTGAACGGATGTCAAGAAAATAGCTATTTAATCTAAATTGTTCTGAATATTAAAATACTTGCAAATAGATACTAATTCATCCAGGAAAAATGTGACAAAGTGTTTAATCAATACAGGAATTCACAGATTCTCTTTGTTCTTTCCCAACACGAAGAAAAAAAGTGTGACTGACATAGATTGCAGAAACAAAAACATAAACCAGAATATATGGTACATAAATGAAAATATAAGTTAAATTTTCTGTTCAGAAGGAGTTTATATATTCATTCATTCTCTACCAATTATAAAAACTGATGGCAAGAGTTTGAGCCATGGTGTATTTATGAAATGAACTAAATTGTGTTATACAGCTATTCCTATATTTAGATAGTGGAGAATTTGGGAGTGTAGCTAGGTCACAAAACCAGCAGATGATTAAGCTGGCAGTACCAGCCCAGCTGGAAGCTGTGTGCTGGTACAGGAGGAAGCAGCCAGACAAACCGAAGTGGAGGTCCTGGATTCTGCATTTCTGACAAATGAAGTGGATTCTTCTGTGAGACCTCTGCCAGCACACAACATGTGAGAGAGGTCTCTCCTACTGTCCCTCCTACGTCCGTGCTGAAAGGTATTGTACAAAGACACTGGCACATAAATGTGTCATGGTCCAAGTGAAAAAGAAGGGACTTTCAATTATCTGAAATGCATTTAAACTTGTTCAGTTTACCTTTTTGTTTGAGATGTGAATTAAAATGTGTAAAGCAAACTTCATTTTCATACCCTTACATGGGCACACTTAGGTGAAATTATTCAAAACTATCTGCATAGAAATGCTTTCATATATTCATATTACCACTGTTCACATGACTTTGGATTTTTGTGTCTGGATATTCTTGATGATTCATACTTCTGAGGATGAGAGGTAGCAGTAAGCTTGAAAACTAAATCAAGAAATGAAAATAAATAACTGTGGTGTCTGGCAGCTGCCTGTGCCTTGTCCTCATACCGTTTGTTTGGGCTGAAGCCTCTGTAACCTTTTCATTTTCAGGTCAGTTGATTACCCTGATGGTTGGTAATAATATGAGACAAGGAAGAGTATGATTTCATATACTTGAAACTTGAGGCTCTGCTGAATTCTCAAATGTTTCATGCTCTACTTAGGCTTTGCCACTGGAGATGGAAAGGTAGCATCAGGAGAGTGAAGGTTCACAACTGTCGGTTTTTCACATTATGTTAAGAGATGAGGAAAACAAGAATTAATTTATTTGGGGATGCTGCAGAAGAAGGCAATTAATAATTCTTTAGCATGGAGTCACAACTCATGGTCTGAGAGCCTTACAACAAAAAGTGTGTCCCTTTGGCTGTCCCAGCCTCTTCAAGAAAATAGTTCCAAGGGATCCTTGAATAGCATTTATCTAAAATGGCTCACTGAGCCCTGTTTTCTTCTCTGTAAAGCTGTTAATTTTCCTACACTTTCCTTTGAATGTGTGGATATAAAGATGGCTTTTAGTACATTTAAGGACAGACATTCAAACTGGAAAGAAGCTCTGGAGGTTTCTTTTAGGAGAACTAACACTTTCAACACTGGGCAGAGTAAGTAACTGGGATGGGTGGAAGTCCTTGCTTGCCTATATTTATCTTCAGGGATGCTGTTGATATGAACATGATTTGAATATTGGTTTCTGTTGCTTGAGCTTCCATGATTCTGATCTTCAGCTACAGCCTTAAGTGGATCTGAATCATGTTTTAGAGATTAAATTTGAGTGACTTAAAACTATTTATCATTTTGTTACAGATCACACTCAGGCAATTTTGGAAACTATTTTGTGGTAAGGTTGTTCTTATGAACACAGTCAAAAATGATTAATAGATAAGTTTCTCCTGTACTTTATAGTCCTCGGATGAAGGACAAATCAAAATTGTATTATATTCCTTTGTTTAATGATTTGTTTCTTCAAATCCTTCTGCCCTTTCTGCATTTAGTGGATTTCTCATTTGAAAATTCAGGACTTGCTCTGAGGTCTTCAGTTGTATAAATTTCATTAAAATTCTTACACATTTCCAAAGTTCTGCTCTGGTAGCAGGTTAAGCTTTGCCAAAACCTGCCTCTTCTGCAGAAATGCTACTTTGAGTTCTAGCTCAACCTGCCCACAGCAATGCTCTTGCATTCATCTATGAGATGTCATTCTACCTTCTTTTTAATCCTGCAACTGGTAAAGACTGACTGATTTCTGAATTGTTGTTTCTTCTTAGGAAAGTAGACTAAAACTAGTATAACTAAAACTGGTGTGTTGAGATCTTGGGGGTTGGTTTGTTTGTTTTTCTTGTGTGTCCATGTGTGTACGTGTGCACGTGTTTGGTTGGTTTTGGTTTGTTGGGGGTTTTTTACAAATGTAAAAGTCATAAGTATGGGAATTATTTACTTTTTTAGTTCAGGGTTGTAATGAAATCCCATTAGAGAATTTTCGGGAGTCTGGGGAAGTGGCATCAGTATGCTAGGAAACAGCCTTGAAGCAGTAACTGAATAAACGTGATGATTTTTCAAATATTCCCATTTTTACTGGGTAGATATGAGAAACAGGTATGGAGAGATCTTCAAGGGAACCTTATTCATGTACAAATGTAATTCTTCTAATATGTGTAATAAATGTCATAATTGTTGGATATCTCTGTCCATATCTACCTTTAATGAGTAACTGATAATGGAACATGAGAAATCTCTATTCAGAAAAGAACACACTCATGTCGAGTTAGCAAGAGATAAATATCTAATCATTTAGAAACAAGACAGAGACCTTCAAGGGATGTTCTTAATGCAGCTGCTCAACAGCTGAACAGAAGATTCTAACTTAGTATTTGAGACTGAACAACAGGATCTGCCTTTAGCTGAGAGCTGTAGGTTGCACTTCTGTAAGTTCAGCAAGGAAAGAAAGGGAACAAGGAGGAGCCATTCAGCAGCAGCTTTGTTTTCAATAATATTTTCACTGTTAGTGCTACAAAAGAAGGCCGATTGTATTTGCAAGAGGGATGATTTGGTGATAAAGACATTCCAGTATTTGATGACCTTCTGAGTCATCGGGATGTAAAAACACTTGGTTGTTCCTGAACACAGAAGCACAGCTGCTCAAGCATGCACAGTTGCACCAAAGAGTAAGCAATTCTAAGAGCCTCTACCTTCGATAAGTATGCATTTTTCCCAGTCATTCTCATACCAACTGCATGGATTTTTCTGTCCCTTTTATATAATACTAGGGAAAAGTATTTTTGTTTAACAGTTCCTCTCCACCCCGTACAAGTGAAAAACCACCTGAGAAAACAGATGTGCCATGAACAACAATATATGCAACTTTGAAGGAGAGGACCTGGGGGTTCTGGTGAAAACCACATTGAGTATGAACCAGCAATGTGCCCCAGCAGCAAAAAAGAAGGCCAATAACGACCTTGGCTCCATTAGACAAAGTGTTGCCAGCACACTAAGAGAGATGGCCCTTCCTCTTTACTCAACAATGGTGAGACCACACCTGTAGTATAATGTCTAGTTTCAAACTCCCTGGTGCAAGAGAAACATAGACAGCGGCCAGTGAAGGTGCAGGAGGATGATCAAGGAACAAGTGAATCTTTCCTATGAGCACAGGCTGAGAGACCTGGGACTGTTTAGCCTTGAGAAGAGAAGGCATAGGTGCATCTCACTGATGTATACACATATCTGAGGAGGGAGCATGGCTCTTTTCAGTGTAGCCTGGTGACAGGACCAGAGGCAATGGGCACAAACTGAAACAGAGTATTCCTTCTGAACATCAGGAAACACTTTTTGCCATAACAGTGACTGTACCTGGAACACTTTGCTCAGGAAGGTTGTGGAGTCTCCATCCCTGTTGATGTTCAAAAGCAATCTGGACATGCTCCTGGGCAAGGTGACCCTGCTTGATCAGGGGGTTGGACCAGATGGCATCCAAAGCTCCCTTCCAATCTCAACCGTTCTGAGATTCTGCGATTCTAAAAATGAAACAAATTGGAGGAATAATAAAACTATTAACTTGTAATTTTCCAAAGAAGCCACAGTACTGCATTTCTGCTATTCTGACACATGGTACTAAGTAAGGTATAAAAATTATTCTTTTTCATGCTCATTGGTTCCAAAGAAAAAGCAAGTGCCATCATCTCCTGAATTATGAGGAGATAGTATACCTAGAGGCGTTTCATGCTAAGGTATTATCTCCCTACTGCAGTTTGTAGAAAGCTAAAGGGATTTTCATCTGTAAGGGTACACTTCACTGCTTTTTATACTTCTGTCTCTTTTGGTAATATACATCGATCTACTGCAGTGAAAATATTTAGTATCATTCTGACACATCTCCATTTTAGCACTTCGTGACTCACTGGCCCAAAATTTTTTCACTAACGGTCCTGGGAAACCTTACTGAAATGAGTAGCTAATTTAGCACTAAATTTGTAAGTAGCACTAAAATATTAAATGTACTATTAAATTCAGACTAGTGGTAATCCATATTTTACTCACCATTTACATCGTGTGCAGTACAATGCTTTTCTGATTTATTCCTATCCTTTTTAACAACCTCTAAAATTTTTACTTGCAATCCATATGTAAGTGCTATTCTCTGCAGGAGTTTCCATACAATATATTTTAATAGGAAGTTGTTTTTTAAATTCACTGTTATTCACGGTGAATAACATACAGGTGTAGTATTTATATGCTTTTTAAATCTTTTTTGGTAACTTTCTTGAAACACATACTCTGATTACTTTTACAATTATTGGAATTCCTAATATGACTGATTTATAAGCATGTATGTATAGACATAGATTATAGCAACAGATGTTGTAAGAATACGAGACTTTTCTTTGAAAGCTATCTGTAAAAAAGGCTTAATTTCAAGTGAAATGTATTTAGATTTATATACTGTAGGAGTAGAGAGTTGCATTACAGAAAAAGATTTATATTCCTGAACCATAAGAATATGGCTTTTTTTTTCTTTTATCTGAAAGAAAGTTTTAATTTCAAAGAAAAGGTTTGATAGGGAAAGTAGTTAATTTTATGTAATTTATGTAATTTTGCTTTCCATATAATTACCAGTACAAGTTCTTAATTAAGATTAATGACATAATTGTGTCCAAGCATTCCTGAGAAAGTGATGTTTTATTAAAATCTGAAAATCAATATCAGATTGATTCCAGCTCTTGTAAAGGAATAGATTTCACTTAGACTTTAAAAAAGACAGAGATCATTCAAAAAAGTCAATAACATAAACATTTACACATATGTTTTTTCTAGTTTGCCCCCAAAAGAAGCTTTAAAGTATATTGAGGATAAGAAAATTAAATTCCCTTTCTAAAGGCTAATTTTTATTTAATTTTTATTGTTCAGGACATCAATAAAAGGCCTTTCACATCACTCAGTAGCTCCCTTTAACACAAGGCAAGTGTTATTCTAATGCAGTTAGACTTTGTACTTTGACATCCTCTTCTGGCAGGCTTGGAGAGGAAACTTGGGATGG
The DNA here is from genome assembly GCF_025592945.1 of Manacus candei. Lineage (NCBI taxonomy): Eukaryota > Metazoa > Chordata > Aves > Passeriformes > Pipridae > Manacus > Manacus candei. The sequence goes on along the minus strand of NW_026138089.1, from coordinate 1,298,145 downwards.
CAACATGTACCGCTTGTGTCAGAAGAAGATAAAATGTGAAGGTTTTGGCTTCCAAGGATGGAAACAGGCATTAAAACCAAACAATATTTTCTGGTGTGACTAATTCAAACCTATTACAACAAGTATCATGCAGAGCATTGATATTCAAATAGTCCTGGAGGCTCCTGTGCACTGGGTTATTTCATAGTATCATGCACATAATTAGGTGACCCTCGAGGGAAGAAATCAGTGCTTATGTAATTCAATTGAGGTCAAAAGCAGTTTTCAAACTGGGTTGGCCCCCCAGGGTATGGAAGAAGGAGATAATTTCTGAAGCACAGAGGAAAATTCCAGCCGTCTTCTGTCCACCTCCTTCCACTTCTCTTCCCTCTTCCCCATGCCTGAAGCACTGCCCCAGCACTGGCAGCTCAGTTGGCTCCAGAAGCTTTGTGGAAAAGGTAATCTGTAATTTCAGCTGTCGGAGCCAGGAGTGAGGGAGTCAGCCATTCCAGAGTTTGGGGGGGAAAAAACCAAACAAGAACAACAAGCAAACCAAAACCAAACCCACCAGAAGGGAACTTTGCATATAAAGTTTGTGAACTGCTGTCCTGAGCAAATGGTCCGAAAGCCACAGACTGCTGGGGGCATCAGATCCTGCCACCAAGGGGACCTCAGTGCACGATAGCAATTCTGGCTGCAGCATGATATGCTGGCCTTCCTCACTCACCATGTGACCCAAGGCCTCAGGCATGTCCTCAAACAACCCCACTGCTATGTAGAGGCTTTAAAAATTTTTGTGCTAAAGTTTTAAAGCTCACAAAGAGCCTTTGGAGCTACTGGCCAAGAGCACGAGTAGATTATCAATAACGTGTTTTTGTTTCTCTCTTGAATGAATGCTTTACTCTCCAGCTTTCAGGCATCCAAATAATTCTAACAGAAGTTACTTGGACTGAAAAAGGACAAAATTGTGTCTGCAAACCCATGAAAAAACTAATTAATGAAGTCAACAAAAGTTTTCTTCAGAAATGGGATAGACCATTTATAGAAAATGGATATTGACGTCAGTGGCTATGTTCACTTATTAAAATTTAAAACAAAGCTGTGAAGAAAAGAGTTTTGTCAGACTTTCTTTTTAATGTCCAGTTTACGAGGAGTTGGAAATAAAGTTACTTTTCCAACTCAGTTGGTATGATGAGGGAACACATAGAAGAGATTTTCTGGCTTCCTGTTTATTCTTCAGTTTGTTTACCATGTTAAATAGCATGATGGCAAACCACCAGAGTGGACAAGCAATGGGTAGAGTCCCAGTTTCCCTTCTGTCATGGATAGAGATGATGAGGGATGCTGCCTGGGGAATACTGAGCTGTATAAATCCACTCCTGAGCTCTCTCTGGTGAGGCTGAAGAGGAGACTGACAATTACCAGTGGTTTTTTTGGATGAAAAAAAGCATAGTTTCATAGGAGTAACCCACCTGGCCCATTTCAGAGATGTATTTTATAAAAAAATCATGGTTTAAGTGCTTAGTTTTCTAAGCAATTCCTTTAAATTTAGATGTCAATATTGCAAGTGCTAAAGTTTAGAGAAGCTGTTCTTGATCCATGTGTGTTCTCTTGTTTGTTTCCCCCACTGCCTCATCTTCTTCCCCCTCCTTCTCTCTCTGTCAAATTACCTGTTATTTTAACTTCTTTTTAAGATTTAAATGGATTTTTTATCTTAAATAAAAATCCCCAAAGAGATTCTTGCTTCCTGTTTTTGTATTTTGTACTGTTTGGATCTCACTATTGTAGTGTTTGAAAATCTATTGAATAAAAGAAGAAAATGGAAAGTTTCACTTATATGTGCTAAAAGGTTCTAGCAAATTGTACACTACATTTGTGACTGGACTAATTAGAGAACAAAAAATTGACTAACTTGTCACTTCTTATTACCATATTCAGAAAAAAACCCCAGGCAAACAAATGAAAGAACACCCCAAAAGTATCATGTGATGAGTTAAAGCACAGTTATTTTAGCTAATACAGGTTATTAAAATGCCTTTAGCTCAAGAAATGAGGATTTTTGTATAGTTTTGTGCTTTTTATCTGGTACCTCCAGTAACAGAAATACAGAAAATTTTCTTAATTCTAACACATGAACAGTTTTTACCCTCTTCTGTATATGCATGCTTGCCAGAGGGCTCTGCTGCCTGCTACTTTTTCTGCTACCTGAGAGTTTTGACATCTACTGTATCCTTCAAGCTCTAGCTGTAATCAGCAAATGCACCTCCTCTTTCTTCTTCTTCTTCTTCATTCCCACCTGGGGGCTACTTAATTTTCTTTCTCTGTTTCTGTTCTCTGAGCCCATTAGCTTGGTTTCCTTTGCTCATACTGTTTGTGTAGCTCTGCCTTCTGTGTCATTCTGAGTTTTGTTTCAAACCAACACCCTTGGTTTCTGACACGGAGTATGAGATGAGTCATAATGACAGTGCAGTTCATATTTGGAGTCAGAATAAGAAAGTCTGTCTCACCAGTGGGCATCTGGAACTTTAGGTTCTTTTGGTGACACTTTAGACTTTTGAAAGAAACATTCAAATTCTTTGTCAGCTAACAAAGAATCCACCCCAAAATTTTTAGTATCTTGTGTCTGACAGTTTAGAAATATCATCTTCAAACAATGAACTTAAACATTCTGGGATATTTCCAAAATACTTCTCTTATGGAGCAGAAAGCCTTAGCTACATCTGGTAAAGGATCTGCTGTTGTGATGGAAACATGGATGTGCACCAGAAGGAATTCTATGTCTGGCAATTGACATTGTCACTGTTTCAGAACAGAGTTTTTTAGTAGATCAAAACATCAAATCATAATTTTTGCACAATGTACTCTGAATTTTGAAAGATCCCTATGTGACAATTTTACTTACCTTGTTTTCTCAGAGAATGGAAGGACAGTTAAGTGTCGTTTGTTTGTTTGTTTTTTGCCCTACTAGGTCCTTTTAGAAATACTTAAATCATGAGGTTCAGTAACATGAACACAACATAATGCTCAAACACATAGGAAGGATCAAAAGAGAATATTTAAATGTGAAAATTTTATAACCAATTACGTCTCTATATATTGCTCCCTGTCATCCAATAACAGAATCTTCTCTTCTATTTAGTATACTCTTGAACCTCAGAGCTTGATGGATTGTTCAGGCCTTCTCCCCATTTCCAAGAGTTAGAGTAACGAAAAAGAATTTTACCAATTCGGAAAAACAGAATTAGCTGACTTGTTATGATGTTTCCAAACCACATGATTAAAAAAAAAAAATATTCCAAGTAGCATCCTAATGGAGGAATAACATAAGGTACATGAATGAAGAAGTGTCCTTTAAAAACAGGGTGATTTTTAATTGCATATGCAGGTAAGAATGGTGATCATCTCTTTAACAGCTTAAAAGCAGCAAGAGTGATCCATATTCAGTGACTTCATTCTTTGCTTTGCATAAAGTTTAAATAACTTTGCTTTATACAGACAGATTCTTAATGGGATAATAAACTGTACTTACAGCTTCATTATAAGGAAATAATTTTGTGTTTGTTTTCCTTACAAATCCATGAACTAACTGGATAGCTAAGAGTCATTCTGTTCCAGAATTTACTTTCTAAGACTATTCTATAATTTTATAGTTACTTACAGAGCTTCCCTTACAGGGTTACATTTTCTCTACAAAAATTGGACTCTAGAGTTCTTTGAATTAAGTATTCTTATTCTTTATCCTTAAGAATTTCTGTTCTCTCTTATTGAACAGAGAAATGAAACATATTAAGAAATGGATCTTTGAGATTCTCCCATGTCTGATACACTGGATTCTGTTGTAAATAATAATCAGCTCATAGAGCCTGAGAATGGAGATAAGGAGATGAATGTTTCCTTAGTGTTCTCTGCAGGATCCTCATTCAGCAAATCAAGGGTCAAATGCATTTACAAAACATTAGGAGAGAAATCTTGCATTGTTGCAGTGTGTTCCTGGGGAGTACTCAACTTTACACACTTATTTACTGCCCACCTGGAAACTCAAATGAAAATAAATAAATAAATAAATTTTAAGTAGTTTTGTCTCTGAGCCTAATTAAATCACACAGTGAAATGTGGGAAGGCAGACAATGTTTCCTACTCTCTGGTTGCCTGGCTTATCAACATCCATGAACAGAGTCAGTAATAAGTTTCAGGAGAGAGAACAAACTAATGCAGGCTGTAGGTAATGCAGAAACAACATTTTGTCCTGGGATGTGGGGATTAAAGGCTAAAGTAAACAAGTTGGTCTGTGTTAGGTTGAAACATCCTTCCTTGTATGATTAAAAGGGCCACAAGATTCTTTTTAATTAAAGTCTGCAAAAAGGCCAACACATTTAAGGAATGCTCAGAGCTGATGAATAAATAGGTGGGTCTTGGTGTGGGGCTCTAATTCCAATTTGTCATTTGCCTGTAGTATCACAGTATGATCCCTTCCCTCCTGAGAGCTGCCAAAACGGTGTCTGTGAGCAAGTTGGTTGTATAGTTTCACTGCTAAATACATGGATCTGTTATTGTTTACTTATTTTTTTGGAAATTGTTCAAATACACAGTAAGGACACTAATATTAGAAAGATTTTGATGAAAGGGAGAAATAAACCTTTAGTCATAGGGTAGGGCAAATCAGCACCTTCTAAATATTGTCATTACTGGTGAGAAAGAAGCAAAATTATGATGAAAAGCTATAAAATACACACAAAATTTTCTAATTTTTTCTTGGGATGAAAAACAATGTCATGTGCATTGGCAATTAGTCTTTTTTTTTTTTATATTAGACTTTTCTTTCTGTTTTTATTGCATTACAGAAACTCAACTTACTGTATGAAAGTGTCCATTTCGCTGACGGTGGGTGAAAATGACACTGGACTCTGCTACAATTCAAAGATGAAATATTTTGAGAAAGCTGAACTTAGCAAAAGCAAGGAAATCTCATGCCCTGAAATTGAGGATTTTTTATTTCCATTTAGGGAGCCTGAAATTCTGTGGTATAAGGTAAGGAATGCAATCGATCTATACCTTCAAAAAGATACTATGCAGTGTTCTTTTGATTTTCATGATCTAAATGTGTTATGAAACTTTGATTGTTTTAAAATTTGTAAAGAACAGGCAGCAGAATCAATGATAGAGAAGAACAAACTAATTGAGAGAGATTCAAATGCTTCCTTTCGTAACCTTTATAAGATATCTGTGCATGCTCTTACCTGAATTAATGGCTTAATTTTGCAGCATGAAATTCAGCGTATACTACCAGAACTTTGATTTCTGCATGAGTTGAGGTTATATTTGCAAATATAATTTCATTTTTTAATCTTACTATATGTACTGATTTCTAGATCTTTTCTTAAAGGCTAAGTTCTTGCAGATAGTGCTCCCTGTGTGTAGTGCACTGGAACTTCCATGAACAGCAGCTTGAGTTCTTCAATTCTTACTATCTACATGAAATACTCAGTACTCCAGTTCTCTATTTAAAGACCCCAAACTGCTCAGTAAATTGGAAATTTATGTTCTGTGTATTTTGTCTGCATAGACCTTTACAGATGTCTGTGTATATAGGAAGTCCTAGTTTAAGTATGCACTGGTATACATTCTAATTATTTTTCTGAAGTGTGATAATTTACACAATAATATAAATACTATTAATTATGGTTTACAAGGCTATGCTATCTAATAGGGGAAATTTTGTGGCCTAGAGAGATATGGTTCAAATTAACTTACAGCATATCTAAGATAGGAGAAATGTAACCAATTATTTGCTTATTCTCATCTTGGATTTTGTGTTTGTAATACAATATTTTTGTAGATTAAAAACTCACATTTTCTAAGTTCAGAGAGCTTTGATTTTTAGATAGTTTTAGAAAGATATGTATATATATATATATTTCTCTTCATTCTCATAGTCTTCTGCTTCTCTAAATTTTTTTGTTATAATGTAAAAAATAATTATTATGAAGAAAAAAAAATAATCGTTGCCTGAAGCTGCTGGCAATATAAAAATCCTTGCCTGCCTAGCTGATGGCAGTATAAAAGTAATAGATCACAGGCATAAGTGTAATGGTAAATACATAAATTAAATGGGAGCCATTCAGCAAACTAATGTCAAAAGAAAACCATCAAAGGAATCAACTCCTTGTTCTTGACAGAGGCACAAATATTAAATCAGCTGATAAAATTCCAGTCTTTTTTCTTTTTAATCAACACCTAAATGGACTGGATTTTTAGATGTTTAGTGTATACACAGTTTATAACTAGCCTGGGCTGTTGCCTAACCCCCTTAGCTTTGAGCAGCATTGTAAACAGTGGTCCATTTTAAGTGTACCAACAGTCACTGAAGTGTTATATTATCTTTAAACAGGAATGCAAGTCAAAGACATGGAGATCAAGTATTGTGTTTAAAAAGGACACTCTTGTCATTCGGGAAGTTAGAGAGGATGACATTGGAAATTACACTTGTGAGTTAAAATATGGATTCTTTGTTGTCAGAAGAACGACGGAATTAACAGTTACAGGTAATTACAGGATCTTGCTATATCTCCTGTATTTATATAAAAAATATTGAATACTGTGATTTGAGTTGTGTGTATTTGAGTCATTTGCACACAACTTTGCTGTGTGCCTAGATATGCTCATACATTTAAGCTCTCTTGAATACTTCACAGTGGTTTCTCTAGCACCTTGACATGTCTGACTTCTGTTCTGTTCCAAAAGATTGTGGGGAGCTCCTTCTTTTGACTGGAAAATGTGGCCAAGGAACAGGCAAATTCAGCAAGCACTACCTCTAACAGAAAATAAGATTATTAAATCTTATCATACTTCTTCATGTGATTAAATGCCTTGGGATTTAAAAATAGCTGTAGCAATAGCTCAATAGTATTAGCTCTAATTGTCTTTGGATGTGAGAACGGCTGTAGCCACAACCCAGGAGCAGCAGCTCTGTCCCAATGAGACCTTTGCACCTGTGTGACCGGTGCCTGAGCAGGGCGTGACTGAGGGGCAGTAGCATTATTCCCCTGCTATTCTCTCCCCACTTTCTGCAGTTTATAATAGTTCAAGAACTTCCTGATCTCAATTATCATTCACTGTGGCTACCAATTAACCTATTTTCCATTAGTCTGATTATTTTTCTAATCCATTTAGTCTTGGCTGCAAAAACATTTTGAAGTATCAAGTTCCACAGAGTAATTATGTAACATAAATAAACTATAATTTAGTAAACAGCAATTGAACAAGATACATTTAATATAATCTGCATTTAAAACTACCACATCAATATGTAAAATCCATTATAGATGAAAACAAAATATGTACTGTAATAGTGATGTCCACAGAACAGTATGAAGAATGGTCCACTGAATTTTCAATTCCTCACCAGACGTCCAACCTCTGTTTTAAAAATACGTAAAACATATAATTGAACATATACCTAAGGTAGAAAATCAGTCTTTAGAATTATAAGATAACAATGGAAGACAGGAGTACATAATGATCTATGCAATGCTGTGTAGTTACACAGTAAATTTCATAAAAGAAGGCAAAATAAGGATTTTCTTGGAACACTAGAGGTGAACGAGATCCATGTGGCTATCAGACGCCTGCATGTATGAGTTCTTACACCTTCAAAATACCTAATAAACCAAGAAACAAATCTTAGAGAAATTATTTTGTGGGCTTTCCTTGCTCCTTTTTAGTATCTAATATACAAATCTATTGCATACCAACAACTAGTAACACACTTATGTTGGGCGTTAGGTTGAATTGCAACAGTTTCTTTCAATGGTGAAAAGTTTGTTTTCTCTTTCAGTGTATCCCATTTGCCCTCTCCATTAACAGAAATTATAGAGAATTGTGGTATGTAATTAGATGAGTCTGGAAATCCTATAATTTATGTTGCTTTGGGAGATTTCAAGTAATCAATTGTATTTATTTAAGCTCAATAACCAGAAACTTTTTGTTGTTGTTGTATGGAATTGATTTATTTGGTCAGTACAGGGAGGCAATTACTGTCAAGTGATTAACCTCACAGTAAACATCCATGTACTCTGTTTGATTGACTCTGATATAAAGAAAACAAAGAGAGATTCTTTGAGCATGTGATTTATACCAGAAGGAGGTTGTCAATTGTCTTTTACAATATATGATATATGGATTTGAAGAGTACGTATTCCCTCCGTCATCAGGTGATCCCTTCTGTCCCCTGCTCCACTGCACAGCAGTATTTCAACAGGCTCAGACTGACAAAAAAGAGAATGGAAAAAAAAAGTTGGAATCAGATGCATGTTTGCATTTGTAGGAATAATTTTAAAAAAATGTAATTTATCACTTGTAGTGTAGGTAGGAGTTCAGTATTTAATGTTTAACTAGACAGAGACAGAAGGAGACTTGGCTGATTTTGATGTGCTAAAAATGAATGAATGCATATGGAGGGAATTATTCAATTTCCACCTCTGCAAACTCCAGCAGATTTAAGGACAACCTCCAAATTAGTAAACTTGGGTAGTACTGTAGGTCTTCATAACATCTTTATAATATTATGTGACTAAAGAGGACAAGCAGATTTACTTGTAGTACTACTAATTTTATAACACCAATATTGACGTCTTGATAAGACTTTTATTTAGTGCTTTATAGGTAGAGATTCTGACCTTAGGTGCCTGTCATGCGTTCTTGGTGACCTGAAAAGCAAGTTGAAGTGCCATGGACATACATTGAGGAGTTCATAGAATAGATGGGGGCTGGTGGAACAGACTGTTTATTTGATTTGGAAAAGGAATTAAACTTTAATTTAGGAACTGAGAAATAAATGTTGCAAATGTCAAATTAAAAGTAGAGAATTAAATTGATAGTTGATTTTCTTACTGTATTAATGAAAACATAATTAAAGGAAACAAAGGAATAACACACCTCTCAGATGTACAGTCTCAAACATGTCGCCAGGCAGTATCAATAAATGGTGACATTTGTGTGAACCGTTGCTGACAACAAATTCCATCAAATTTCATCAGCTCCACAAGGAGTGATTTTTTTTTCCTAAGACATCTGAAATTTCTCTACCAAAGATACTTTTTAACTAGAATGAAAAAAATTAAAAATATTAGTAATATTTAACAATTTGTCTCAGAGTTTTCAGAACATGTGGGAAGTTGCGATTTGTTTATCAACATATAACATGTTTATCAAATTTGGATTTATGAAAAGTAACTTTCTGTATTCCTTAGTATTACCCTTTGTGATAATGTTGTGTGTGCTGCTGTCACACACCCATCATTAGAAAACAGTCTCTTATTTTTTTCCATTTTCTGTGTGCTATGTTTCCAAGTATGTGTTTATGTAAGATTGGAATTTGGGCTTTCTACATTTCTTTCCTGGTATATACCACATTTCCTCTAGAAACAGAAAAAAAAACCAAACCACACCTGTGATGAAAGAAATCCATGAGTCAGATATTTTTTATATATATGTATGTGTATGTATGTCTGTATATATATATATATATATATATATATATATATATACACACACACACGTATCTAGTATTCTCAGTATAAAGCTGAAGATCCCAGTCCCTGCATTTTCCTTTCTTGACTTGGGTGGCATGGCTGGAGCACTTACCGTTGAAGGCTGAGGCATAGAAGTCATCAGGAGCCTCAGCCTTCTCTTTGCCCAGGGTAGCCAGGTCTCCCGTTTCCTTCCATCAAAGGAGAGGGCCCACATTATCTCTATTCTTTCTTTTGCTTGCAACATATCTACAGAAGCTCTTCCTGTTATCCTTGATATCCATGGATAGACTCAATTCTTACTGGGCCTCGGCTTCCCTGACCTTGTCCCTAACTTTCCGTACAATTCCCCTGCATTCCTCCCAGTCCACTTGTCCTCTTTTCCACTTCTTTGAATGTGTCCTGTAAGTATTTTGAAAGTGTAGTGACATTCAGAGTACTCTGAACTTTCTGGTGATCTTTTAAGACGAATGTGGCTGTCTCTCTTAAAAAAAAAAAAAAAAGGAAGAATAAAATAAATTTTACTGGGGAGGAAAAGTTATGATGTCTTCAGACAATATGAGAAAGGTTAGAAACAGTTTTCTTTACCTTACAAGCACTTATAAAAAGCTCTCTTTCTGGTGTTATCCACAGGTATTAAAGTAGAAGGTAGAACATCTTCACAAAAGTTTTTTGGAAGAACAGAGTCATATGTGTAAGCAACTGCAACACTGTAAATTGAGTAGTAGCTGCCGGATTCCTTAAGGCACGCAGGGTGAGCCAGCTACAGCCCTGGGGGGATGAGGCAGCAGGCTGTCTTCCTCACTGCTCTTCTCTCTGGGCAACTATGAAAGATCACTGACCTAAGGATCCCCTTTTTTTTTCTCACATGATGCACTTTGGCAGCCTTTCTGTCTCCTATGGGGAAACCGCTGCTGTTATCCCAGACTGTTAGCTATGGATGCAATTATATATGCACATTCTTTTCAGTATTGATGTTGTGTATGCTTGTTACGATAAGCTCAGTGCTTTGCACCTTACATACCTGTGTGCCTCATGGTGAAATGTGGAATGGCTCATATTCTGATTTGGAACTAAAGTTGAAAAGTAAGAACAGAATTCACATATTTTGAAAAAGGTCAAACTCACTTCCTAGGTGGTATCCTTCTCATCTTAGTATAGCTGTTGAAAATCCCTAAGCCATGGTAAAAGGTGATATTCCCTCCTTTTAAAGAATGATAAAGAGAATTGTCTTTTCTTAGCTTAAATTACAAGCACTTATTGCCACCTTGGGTACATCTTTAAAATAACAACTATTTTATGGCTCAAATTTTTGTTGGTTTGGTTTGGTTTTGAGTTTGGTTGGGTTTTTTTCTTTGATCTTAATGAAAACTTTTGAATATTTTAGAAGATCTGTATCTCATGGTGAAAATATATTATTGTCTAAGTGATTTGAATCAATTTCCTTATTATTCTGAGATCTGACTTAGAAATTACACACTTTTCAAAACACAAACTATACACTGATTATTTCTGCTTGTAACTTATGAAAATATTCACATAAACAGCCCAGTTGGTAGCTTTTTTGGTTTGTGGTTATGCAAATACACATTCTAAAATGTCCTGCAATGTACAGAGTCATATGTAGACTTTTATACTTCCGGAGTGGTCAGATTAGCAGTTTTACTTTTATATGTTTCAATTAAGGCATACCTGCTCTCTCTGACAGACTGAATTTAAGAATATGTTCAGACTTGGGAAAGAATCGTATTTTACAGCATAGTGCCCAACATGGGTCAAAAATATTTTCCTACAGTGGTTTCTTTTAATTAAATATTAAGTTTAATAATATTCTTTTTGTTACTTATAGTACTGAGGAATTTGCAAACTCTTTCCACTTTCACAAGATTTCATTCAGATTAAATGAAGACTAGCCTGTGTCTGAGAGGGAGTGTCCCCACTGCGATAACGAATAGTTCTCAATGATGAACATCATAAAGCAAACAGACCCAATCAACCTTGCAGTTGGAGCATTGCTTGTTCAATTCCTCCATGGCTTTTTTAGTTTTAAGTATCAAAATATTTTTTTCTGTTCTGTTAGAAGTAAGAAGCCCTTATATCTGGCAGATGGAATCAGAACTGATGTGTAGGTTCTTACTCCTGAAGCTTCTACTCAGCAGCTACTTCGTTGTCTTTATTCATTGGTTAGACCCCTAAAGTCCCCTTGGAAACAACTCCAGCTGTAGTGAGCACAATTTTAGATTTACAGATTTGATCATGTCTACAATCAAGCTATAGCAATACTAATTTAATGTGCATTGATGCTATTATTTTTTTTTATTTAAATTTAGCCTGCTTGGTTTAACAGATTTGTACAATAATCTTGAAAGTGCCAGTTTACTCTTTCAATCTTCTACCCATGACTTTTGTAGTCTTTAGATTTTTTTAGGCAAAAAAAGGAATGCAATTTTTCTGTTTCACAGTTACACAGTAGCTGACTCTTTAGTGTTGCTTAAAGTCTGGGATGTGTTGAATAAGCTTTGTCTCTTGCTTTCTGACAGAATTAGTCTTCATTAGCATAGTAGAAAATCTTAAATGACTACATGTATGTATGTACTTTTAGAGCTGAAAAGATCACTGTAAAAATAAATAGTATGAAGAAATAATTATGGTTAAATTATATACATAGCCTTACAGCTCCTACATGTGGATTTTTATACATATTTTATGAATAAGAAAAACAAAAAAGTGAAAGCGACACACACACACATTTTGAAGGTTATAGCCTACTTTAAGTGGACTGTATTCTGACTGTGTAAGACAAAATATTCACCATTTTTTCCCCAAAGATATTAGCTTTAATTTTTTCCAGGTGTGCTACTCTTTCTCACTCGATACATCAAAATGCAGAAAAGTGCTGCAATAAGTATATACCTTTTTAACATTAGCAAGTGCTAAGTGAAAAAAGTGTAAAACATTAAAGAAGGTTGTTTTCCAAGCATTTAGAGCTTGAACATAGACTCTGCTTGTTGTTTGCAGGTAATGACAGGGTTGAGCCATTTTGAATGTACCCGGCCCCTCTTTGCTTCAGCTGATCCTGATAGTTATCAGACCTGATGCTCATCCTTTTGTTCATCATTAGTTTAACTAAATTCCAGAACATAGTCGGATAGAAATTCTATTTACCATTATTCTGTGCAAAGACTAATAAAATATAAAGCAAACAATAGACTCATTATGAGAGCAGAATGTTCAAAATACCAACCTAACATTTTAAAATACATAAAATCCTGTAGGTTTAACAAATACATGGCTAAAGCATGGGCTGGATGGTTTCTTTTTTAATTAGAAATGAGTGATCTCTTATAGTGCAATCATTTTGGTATAGCTGAAAACAAGGGTCTAAATTAATTTCCTGTGGGCATTTGAGTAATAATAATCAAAATGTTATGTAGATATTTGATTAAAAAATTCTCTATAAATGTTCACTTAACATTTTTATTGTAAATGGGTTAAGTGGGTTATTCAAAATCAGCCTTATATTAAGACAGGAATGAGCAAAGCTTTATATATCTTACTTCAAAGGAAGTACAAATGATGTCATGTCAACCTCTGTTATAGGTTGAAATTATGAATTACAAAAGCAGCTTCAGTAATTTAGCAAAAGAACAGATGCAAACTTTAAAGAGAGACAAAATGTCACCTTCATTTTCAACTTGATGGTGACCTGACACTTCTTCCTTTGCAAAATGCTGAATTGGGGTGCTTCCAAAAAACAACTTCAATTATTAGAGATTATTCCTATCATGATCACTGGGTACAGAGAGCTCCTCTAGACAGTAATTCAAAGAATTAGACAGAGCTGGGTGTTAGAACTTATTTAATACAACAGTTTCTATGGGCTTTAGAAGGAGAGTTTTTCTTCTTTGATCTATGAGTAACTGGTTCCTTTTGGACGATATGTTTACATGCTTGTCTTTCTGGACAATGTCCTAATTCATGCACAGCATACTGTTCTTTTTCTGTTATTTGTCAAAAAATCCTCCAGGTCATGGCCACTATTTCTGACTTTTCTTATTTTATTGACATTTTTTATGCAATGATATTTTTTTGCACTTCCCTTTCTACAACCTAGTTCTTCCTCTCTATTTGATAGCATAACTTCAGAAGAGAAGTGACCAATCTCTTGCGGCTTTTTGTGTGGATAATGCAAAAATAAGGCAGTTATAAAACCCTAAAATATACTAGAAAGTTTTGCATTCAGTATCTTAAAGTAAATTTCAGTATTTGCAAGCTTATTTTATTCATCCTTTTTACATTGTGTGCTATGTCCATTGATGCCTTTTCTTATCTTCTACAATGTTAATGAATGGAAAAAAATATATTCGGTTTGTGATAGTTGCTTGGACAGATGCTATGAAATAATGTAATTGAGGATGCAGTCGTGACTTCTTTTGGAATCCTGTACTCCCTGTTGACAATATGGTGTCAGTAAAAGGTAGGGGGATGTTTTAATATGTGGTGATCAGTAGAAGAAATCTTAGTCCCTAATGAAAATGAAGACTTCCACTTAAAGTAGATATTATGCAAGAAGTGTAGATTGTTACTGTGCATGCTGTTGTTAAAATTGTGACAGTTTTGCTAAATTCTGACCATAGTGTTGTTATAAACCTGACATCTTTTTAAACTTCTACTAAACTTTTTTCTGAAGACTTTTTTTCAATTGTAACTTTGTGTGTAAGGTTAAAAACTAAGATAAAAATAATAACTCCAAACAAATTTGTTTTTTACATCAGTTGAGAAAAACTTTAGGGAAATACCATTTCCTGAGTTATGAAAGTTTGTTCGTGTGAGTCAATTTCCCTTTTTTCGTGAGTCATATCAGAATATTGAAATATAAAGATTGTGAGTGGATGCTGTTGCCATGATTCTGCTTCCAATTGTTTCAGTCTAGTGGGGTGAAGTTATTAAGATGAACTTCATTCTAGAGAGAGAAAGAAGTTGTACACAAAAATGTTTACCAAAAAACTGTTTTAGTGACTGCTAAAGACATAAAAGACACATAAACCCTTAACTCAATAATATCTTGAAAAAATTAAGTAAATCTGTTGTTAAGGCACCCAAGATGCCTGTTAAACACCCTTTTAAAAGGTAGATAAATTACAATGAATGTTAATTTTTCACATTATTGCTATGGTAGCAGAAGACTTCATTTTACTTTTATGTTCCCCTAGAGTATGCTAAATCCACCCATACTGTTCTAACAGAGCATTTATCATTTCCCTAGTTTTTCTTATAAAGCTTTAGATAATTTATGTGTACAGTGACGTCTTCCAGGATGGTACTTTAATAAACCAGAGTATAAAATGTATGATAGCATATGGACCTTGTGTTGCCTCCATCCTAAAAACAATCTATACACATTCCTAAAAACAGTCCATACACAATTAGACTAACTGAATATTTAGATTTAAAATGGAGAGCATTTTTCCAATGCTTTCAATGTCTTTCAATTGGCTTTGGCAAATTCTAAACTCAGTGCTACTAAGTGAAAATATATTGATAATACATATGTTCAGGCAGAGATTCCAGATAATACATGCATCTGAAATCAATGCAATTGTTCTTAGAGGCAGAAAAGCTTTGCTTAAAGAAGAAAAGGAAAGACACCTCATTTTAACTGCAGGAATATCACATAGGTACAGTGTTAGTAGCCTCAAAATCATGTAGATAGTATCTGAGATATATTCCATTATATTAAAAGAAAAACTTCTCTTTAGGAGTATTCACATCCTGAGATGACCTCAGAAATGTTGTTGTCTCCCCTTCACCACTCCAAGAAAAAAAAAGGCTTCTTTTCGTGGTATTGTCTCAGAGTATTAATTAACCATCTAAAATATCATAGTATATAAACAATAGAAAAACAGTGCATATCAAATTTAAGAAACAAATTTTACTTTGAATTCTTTTACAAGTGTGAATCAACACTGACATCTTAGCTTCTTTGAGATTAATGTCAGTTTGCCCATCAACTTAACATAGCCAGTATTTCATCCTTGGATTCTCTGGTTATGAAAGATCAGAACTGAAGTTAATTTTAAAAATTGAAATCAGTTTTCAAAAAATCTATTTCTGCAGAACACCTTGATGTTTTATTGGTTATCTGTCATGCAATTTCTCTCAATTAGTGAATACATTAGTTTTTTAAAAGGCTTAAAATACTTTTTGCATGTTTTAGTAACAGGAAAAGTGCATGATGGCTGTGTAGTGACCTTCCAAAACAGGATGAACAGTAGATGAATTTTTTTTTTTACCATTTTAAAAAGGGAAAACCTGCCCATATATTTCTACATGACTCTAAAATACAGAATGTAATTTTGACTGTAGCTGAAACTATAGTTCTTCCTAGTTTACTCACTTAGTGAATAGTTTGTTTCAATTCTTGTTGGAATCAGTATGAGTATAACACCTACTGACTTACTGGAAAAAGTACAGGGCTGAAAAAAAGCAGTCAATACTAATGTTGTATTCTATGGTAATTTATCTGAAAAGTTTAAAAATTAACATATGCGAAAAATAATAGAGATAAAAAAATTGAAATTATATACTATTTTAACTTCTGATGCTTTACTAACCTGTGTGAGAGCTTAATATAGGAAAACAACTTCACCAACTTGTTTTTCTCTATGAAGTTGATAACACACAATAATTGTTTGAATATGAAAAAGAAATTGGAACTAGCAATGACATTTTCCATTTCTTTAATGTAGTTTTTCCTTTTGCTTTGAAGTATTATATTCACATCCTGAACTAGATTAATTTAAAAATATTGGATAATACTTCACAGAACTATGATTGAGGAGTGATATAAATCAGTGAATTTCCTCCACATTCTTTACACAAAATGAAGAGGGAGTGTAAAAAGTGTAGAAAGATGCCTGTGAGTTTTCTCCCTTTCTAAATCGTTCTGTTTCTCCTCACTGCATTCTTCCTACGTTAAACAAGAGTGTTATATTTCTGCAGACACAGGATATGACAAGAAACATTCTCAGTCCTTAAATAAGCCCTTTATGGAGTCACTAGTCCCACAGCACAATTCTACTCAAGTTGTGGGAGGTTTATTTATGGTGAGTATATGATATGTTGTGTGGTTGTTTTTTGTTTTCTTTTTCTAGAGATAAGATTCCTCTTATCTAAGCTTAGTATTTACACCCGCTGGCATATGAGCTCACTGCTCTTCATAGCAATTCCATGGCATGACTTGTATCCTCTCTATGCCAACGTGTTGAATATCAGATGAGTTGTGTTACACAAAATTCCACTTCCAACTCTTGACTATCCATGGATCTTTAGTTGACAAACTCAAAGGTAGATTTACAATATAAGTATCTAAATAACACGAGTCCTACTTTAAGGTTCCATGGTTGTTATGATTATAATCTTTGGAAATGGTAAGCTGGCTCTACATAATATTTTATTGTTATAGAACAAATCCAAAAATTCATGTTAGCTTTTCAAAGCAGGCAAGAACAAATCTGTAGTAGAAATGTGTTTGGTTTTTTTGTGTTTTTTTTAACTGAGATGTACAGTTGAAAAAAAGTAAAAAAAAAAAAGGGCAAGCTTTTGGGTGTACAAGGCCGTTTTCAGATCTCAGGGGCTTACTATACCAGTTGGTCTAATAAAATATATTGCTTCTACCTTCTTTTATGTGAACCATCATGTCTCAAGAAACATTACTATTATTATTTTTCATGGTATTTAAGTTTTCTTAGGATGGAATAAGAACATGTATTTCTTTAAGCTAACTGCAGTGTGCAAAATAAGTATAGGGATTTTTATTAAAATATTACTGTTTTGATTCATTTTGGCAGTTAGAATAAACTGTGCTTCATATGTAACACAACGTGTTCCTTTTTCCATCCTATGCTTTCTTTGAAAGTGATGATTGTGGTTACGAGACAACTGGAAGCTTTCCTTTCATACTTCACTATTCTCAATTCAATGCAAAATAAACATAAAGAAAAACGAGTCCTCGCTGAAAACAAAGGTTTTGGCTTGAGAGCTGCAGTAAAGAGAAAAAATGTTTTATTAGAAGTAGGTGGGTTATGATGCTTCAGTGTAGAGATGGCAGATTTATTTTAAACTACTACTTCTGTTCAGTACTTGCACATATAATAGGACATTATTAATGTTGATATCAACTGTCTTAAATTCTTAGGTGAGTAAAGAACCTGAGGAGAGATGCGATTTTTATTTTGTTGTCATACAGCTCTGCCAGCAAACCTTCTCTCTTGCAGACTCAGCACAAGACAGAAGTGTGACTTGCACTGAACACCTCCTACTTCCACCACAGCTTTGAGCCTGGCACCACAGCCCAAGCACCAGCTGCCTTACAGCGTGCCATGCTGGACCTGTCCTAACATACCACCCCCTCTGAACCTGGCACAGTTTGTGATTTCAGTGGCCAAAACAGGCCTCTCTCACTTTGCCCAGCCTGCCCTTTGAAGGCACAGACCAGAGATGCACTTTGGGTCTTGGTGTCGCTTCTAAGATGTGCAGCAGCAGCAGCAGCAGGAGCAGCAGCAGGAGGTACCTCCAAGGGGGCCACCCTGCCTCCCCACATACAGTGCTGTGGTTGTTCCTGCCCTCCTGCAAACCACCCTACTGCACATCCTACCCTGGGCAGAACTCAGGTGGCAGCAGTGGGCAAGCCAAGGCTTGGGAGGAAAGGCAGCTCTAAAATAACCCTCTGAAGATGGAGGCAGCAGGGACCTCTGCAGCCCCAAAGGGAGCACACCACACACCCCCCCCCAGCCTCCAGCTCTGAGCAGCCACCCCTCCATGAAGTGGCAGAGTGTTGCTGAAATCCAGTTTGGATTTTTCAGGTGTTTTGTTCTTTCAAAATGATTCCATTACTTTTTCAGAATTTTGAACTAGCGTTCAGAATTCAAAAAGTCACTCATGAATAACTTGGCAAAGGGCAAAAAATGCATTGTGATAAGCTAATTTAAATAGAAATAGGCTCAATCCTTTGTGTGGGTTGCATATGTGTTTTGGTTGTTTTTTTTTTAAATATCTAGATTTTTATGAGCAAATTCAGTTTCCTGAGGAGCTACTCCGACACCATCAGGCAAAAAGAAAAATTAAGGCTAGGTGAAGTGATTGTCATTTTCATACAGCAGCAATCCAGACTTTTTGATCACATTTGAGGAGTGACAGTTTCTTAGGATGACTGAGAGGACAGGAACAGAGATTAGGGAAGAACAGACACTTGAAAAATGTGGATGATATGATATTTGCTGGAAATTATGTGATCACAACAGGAGAAGCATTTATTTTTTTCCCTACTCTTGTGCACAAGTAAAAAGCTGTATGCTTAATAGGAAATAGTCCTATGCAGCTACTGTTCTTACTAAGAGAGGCTCAAAAGACTGAAGAAAAAAACTTGAAAGATCTATTCTGGCTTCTGAAAAGTCAAGGACATTTCAAAATAGTTTTACATGTGCTCTGTAATGTCTTATTCTAATATATTATAAATGCTAGTTGGCAGATTACATCTCATATTTTCAAAAACTAAAGTCTGTAACGTTCTGCTCTAACTGTCTTCTTGTCTATGTGGTTCAAAAGCATCTTCAAGACCTGTCATAGTAGTTTTGATATGCACATGAAGCTGAGAGAACAATGATTATAAACTCCACTCAGAAAGATATAAAGGTAGATATGTCTGCTGACATGAATAGAAAGCATAAAGCTCTGAAAATATCTTACTTTAGACTACAGTATAGGTAAATCAAAAGAAAATATTATAAACACAAGTTCAGTGTCCTGTTATTACTAATTAGTTCCATAAGAGACATGATAATTTAATTTGCTTGTCAGTGTTACTTATTTTTTTATGACCTGTCTTTTGAGAATAGCAGTTCTGAAAAATATTACTTAATTCAAAGATAAACCAAACCTAAACAATATAAATTATGGGGTTTTTTGGGTCTTACAAACCTAATTAAAAGACTCTCATGACTTGAAATTTTCTTTCCATTTTTGAATGTATGGCAAAGTAACTCTTCCAAGAAAACATGCCAGCTGATATCTAGTTCTCTTATTAAACTGAGTGCTTCATAGTATCAAAGGGCAGAAAACTTGCATTAACTTGATTAAAAATACTACACTGAGTCAGTAGAAAAACTATGGATTTACTCTTGGCATTTTAAAAGGATTTTTTGGGCAGAAAAGAGAGGTTTTTAATAAGTAAATTGTTAAAAAATAAATAACTACATGTGTAGAAGCTCCTATAGATCCTGCTCGTGTACATTATGGAGGAGTAAATAAAATCAGGAGAGTAAGAAATGCAATTCTGATTCAAAAACTAAATTGGAGGTGGTCTTAATTCTTGTTTGGTTATGGAAGTAGGTAATATCTAGTTAAATTAACTGAAATACTGTTAAATTTTCAGGATATGGATTGTTTCTTCAACATGAATAGCAAAATTGTATTTATTCTGTTAGAGATCTTTCAGCATTGTCAGCATGTTAGGATAGAAAAAAAAGTTGTTTTTTGCAGTTTCAGCCATTAAAAGATAAGCTAGGCCAGGCCAGGCCCATGGTCTGTGCAGGATTTTGAGAAAAGAAAAAAAATCATTTGCACTGCAGTACTGGGCTGTTAATTAAAGATTTGAAAGAGGTTGAAAAATATACTCATCTACAGCTAAGAGACATTTGATGACTTTTTTACTTATGCAAATAAAAAGCATAGTCACATGACTCTATTAAAATAATTTTTACCTGTTGTACTTTTAATTATAAATATTTAAATGTTTTAATTAAAACACATTCACACTCATTCACTAAATTTGAATGGATCTTGCTGATTACCAGTCAATAGAAAACATTTCCATTTTAAAAACCCTCCTCTTTTCATTCTCCAAAATCTTTGCCAACTGTTTGAGAGGAGGGGGGAGGAGAGCAACAAGCATTAGACAAGCTGCTTGTGTGTTTGTTTTGTGGGGAGAAAAAACAAACATAGTTTTAAGAGTGTTCAGTTATATTTGACCTTTACCAAATTTGACCACCGTGTCTTTGAAGAAATATGTGGAACTTTCTGCCCCAGAAAGAAAATACACTTTTAAGAGGAGAAAGATAATTTAAAACTCTTGCTACATTATTAGAAATCTCTTCAATGAGATAAGAAGCAGATTTTTAATGTCCATATTAATACATCAACTCTTTTTCATGGATAAATTGACAGTATTGCTGGGGGTAGGGAAGGAATTGCTGTGAATTTAAACCAAGACAGTAGAATAACTGTGGATAGAGTTTTTGAGACAAATGTGTCTTTCTTTCTACTGTGCAACAGGAGCTTAGGAAGACACACCCTTAAAGATTTGGTGTGTATGGAAGAAAATGAATATGCAAATATGGAAAGAGTAAGAGACTACCATTAGTAGAGATGGGAAAAATACTCATAGAGAAGAGAGTGATTGTTTTTTTTTTTTTTCTGCAGCAGGCCCAATGTAAAGGCATTTATCATTTTCCCTACTGTAGGAATGTGTACCATTTTTCACAGGATAGTACTGACACTGAAGACTGGTGAGCTAGTCAGAAGTCATGAATATATTTTAGTGAATACAGTTATATCTGTCATCATGAATGGCTGCTGTAATCACAGCTTCTAAAACCCATTGTTGGCTTCAACAGTCCATGGCACAATGGAGCTCTTCAGAACTGCACCAGTTGTTGACATTCCATTAAAGAAAACCTTATAAGTGTAATGAATATGCTTAGATTTCTTTTTACTCTGTACAACTGATTTATAAAAAGAAATAGGAGAGGGAGAGAAAAACAAGAGGACAAACAACTGTGAAAAGTAATTAAAGTATGAATGCTTGGGAAGGGTAAAATACTGCTATAGCTATAGTAAAGACTATTTGACACTCTTTAAATTATTAAATGGATTTTTTTTTTAGACTGTATATTGTTATATCATTAGGATTATCAGAGCTATCACACTGAATTTTGTTTCTAATTTTTGTTTAAAAATAAGGTTATGTAAGACTTTTAATTTATCATTTATGTACCAGCAGGCTCTATAACAACCATTTTACAAGATTTGCTCAGTTGAAATTATGAGTAGTTAGATTCTAGGAAAAGTTCAATGGTAGTGGATATTTAGTTAACTTTTTTACATTGTGTATTTCTATATTCAGCTGGAGAAGAATGTACCCTACCTTAATCTCACTGAAATGATGCTGTCCTGTAAATTTACTGCCCAAGGTTTGTATAGATTGATACAGTAAAAACATAAGCCAAAACAGAGCTAGACATCACTTATTTAATAAATAATGATTTCCCTCTCACCCCTAAAGGGTAGTTTTCACAATCATTTTAGATTTATATGAAATCTATTGAAGAGTTTTGCCTTTACCTGTCAGCTTTGCCTTTACCTGTCATCATGAGATATTTCAACTGCAGTATGCAGCCTTTTCCTGTTTAAAAAGCTTTGTAATTGTTGTCCTCATTCTAAGGAACTTAACAAGTGAGAGGCTCCAAATTACCTTTGAAGCTATTACTATGTAATCCACTGCATGGTTTTGGTTTACTTGCTTAGTTCCTTTTAATCTAAAAATGGTATTACAGCAAAGCAAACAGCACTGTCAAATACATTAACCCATTTTTCTGTCTGCCTAAGGTTATGTTGGTTACCTATACAGATATTTGAGAAATATCTCTGCATCTTATGCACAAATGTTAAATAATATTAAAACGTAAATGCATGAAGAATATTAGAATAGGTTTTTAAAAGACTGAATTAATATTTAATATGGCTTTGTTATACAAATAACCTGTCACAGTCAGTAAGCTCTCCTTGCCCTGCTGCACTGAAAAAAGTGCAACACTTTAGAAATATTTTTAATTTTGTCCGCTAAAATTAAGGTGGGATTTTTGCGTCCGCATCACAAGTTGTTTTAAAATAACCTTGATTGTCCTTTGGAACTGGATGCACATCTGGTACTCCACCAAGCATTGTTATATGGGTTAGATTGCAAGCTGCTAATAGTTAAATTGTAAGTCTGAAGAAGCTCAACAACTAAACAAGCACTTAGAATCTTCTAAGCTTTTTTTCATATATCATCTGTAAGAAAGTGAATGCTTAGGTTATTAATCAGGCTACTAGAAGTTGCTTGCCAATCCTTTTTTTTCTTTCTAGGAGATTTATTTTTGCCTAATACAATAGGAAAAAATTAGCTAAAATTATTTAGAACCTTTTTTTCAGAGTCATGAGTCTTAACGGTCAATGAAATATGAATGCAGAAGTAAATGAAAATAATATAAGTGAGAACTTAAAATGTGTGGAAGTGAAGAAATTTGGAGGTCACATGTTAGAAAGGGCAGATACTGCAGCAAATGAGGCTCAGAAATCTTAGTAATATTAGTGGCAATGAACTATTAGGGTGTGCTGGCTGAGAAGTCAAAATGTTCTCTGTCTTTTTTCTGAGTGACATAATTTTTTTACTTGCATCGTGATTCCATCAAATGATGAATTTTGTGACACTGCTAGAGTCAGTGAAGTGTCACCCCTGTCTGGCAGTCATTCTTGAAAAACAGTCTTACCAACCAAACTAATAAAGAATGCATTCCAAACAGCTACTGTAATACTGCATTGCAAGAGCAGTAATAGGCAGGAGCTTTCTGGATGTGTCAAGACGGTTCCAGGTTTGGAGATGTTTAAAAAAAAAGTAAATCTTTAGTTTCACTACTGATAAATTCAAAGACTCAGAACTTAAAATGTCTCAATCTCTCGGTCATCTGTACTACATTCATAAGAAGAGGGAAAAAAAGACACTAAGTTCCTGTTTATAAATTATCAGGCATGTCTCATTATGATTCCTGTCTGACAATGCCTACATCGCACAAAATACCATTACAGGCAGCCATAATTGGCACTCTTATTGGCAATCTCAGAGCAGATGAGATTTGAATAGTTTTGAAGGCTCTACTACCAGCCTCAGTCTTAGGCTGAGTCCCAAAAGTACTTCGGAGGAGGTGAGAACAGGAGGGATGAAGAAACCTCTCTGCTCTGGTTCGTAGATAAATAAAAGATTTTGGTTCATGATATCGTGACTGTTTGCTACTCAAGATAAATAACTTCATTTGAAATTAAATAGTCTCTGTCCTGTTTCTAAACTCTTTTCAGTAATTCACGTGTGGCTGATATAGAAAAGGAAAAAAATAACTCTTGAATGACAAACCAATGCGGTAAGGCATTGCCTAGATTCAAATTGTGGAGTTTTTTCCACACAGAGAGTAAGAAAATTGGATTACCTGTGATAAAATTTAATTTAAATGTATTGTCCCTACTTAAGGAGATACCCAAATTACTCCTACGTGGTGGTTTGCCTGGGGATCAGCCAGACTTAGGCTAAACCACAAACATTCATGTTGAAGGACTGTACTGTGTTCTGATCAGCTTGTGCAGCTTGTCAGCTTTAGTACTTGTTTAACAGTGTTTTTAACAGTTAGACTTGATGAACTTAAGGGTCTTTTCCAACCTAAATGATTCAGCGATACCATGATTCTATGAAAATAGCTGTGGCATTCTCTCATGTTACTACAAGTTCCCTTCAGCCTAGCTGTATATTGCAGCCACGTAGTTCAGCAGCTGAGAGTAGGTATTAGTTTGTGCACTAACTCTTGACAATGGCCTGAAGAGGAGTCTTCACTATTTG
This sequence comes from Manacus candei, assembly GCF_025592945.1. Lineage (NCBI taxonomy): Eukaryota > Metazoa > Chordata > Aves > Passeriformes > Pipridae > Manacus > Manacus candei. Next base: position 1,273,938 of record NW_026138089.1, on the reverse strand, counting down.
CATTTGAAACTCATCATTGCTGTATTAGATCCCAGAGTTCACTTGGTATTCTCTGAAGGTGTAACTTAAAAAAAAAAAAAATTCCAGGTTTAAAATGAAGTTGGTGACAGATATTATGAAACCAGTGTGGGTATGTATATTTTAATGGTATTAAAGTCATTAAATTGTGAGTCTTTTTACTTAAATTTTAGATAATTGTTTTGAAGTAGCAATTTATAGTGTAAAAATCAGTGTTAGCACTCTGAAAGGCAGTATGACTTCAAAATGAACAAGCAGAACCCCACCAACTAACAGGATAACTATTAGTGATAGCGTGTTCTGCCTATCCCAAAATATGAAGGGAAAGCGGAGCACTTAAACTGCTGTCAGTGTTCTGCCCAAATTTAAAGCCACTGCCTTTAAGTGCATGGCTGCATTGCACTTCTACAGCTTCTATCTCGTCAGCACTGCTGCACAACTAAACACTGAACTTTCCTCTGAGAGCCAAAACAGACATTGGAATTTTCCATAAAGGTCAACTGAAATTTCTCCGTGCTCTTTCCAGTCTCTCTCCTGGCTGGATCTCAGGCTGCCCACAGCCCTACTCTTCAGAGGTGAGCTGTACAAAATGCTTTCCAGCAGCACCCACTTGGTAATTGTTTTTCTGTCTAAGGATGCCAGTGCTTCTAAAGTAGGCAACATGTCAAACTGACAGTGAAAACTGCACAATACACAGTTGCCTATGACTATCTAACCTCTAGGAGTGGTGTTGGCAGGTAAGAGCCGCTCATTTCTAGTAAGCTAGATTTTTCTAGTCAGCTGCAGGCTGTTAAGAAGACAGATTGGATCTGGCAGTGTTAGGACTCATCATTAACTTTCTACTTTGTAAAATGCAGAAAATTTTTTCCAATGTATTTTCTAATTGCTTTATTACAAATAGAGTCATGCAACACTTTGTGTGCTTGTCTTTCCAGTCACAAATTCTTCTGATCAGATTCTGAGGGACAGAAAAGTATCCAGGTATTGACTTCAGATTCTGTAAGTCCAGCTAGGTTCATAATTTTATTATGTACCAAACAGCATTTGGATATCAAAGTAATGCAGCATTCACCTTGAATAATTTATAGAAAGACTTTTTTTTTTAAGTTAAACTATTTTAAAAAAAAAATGTTTTGAATTAGCACCACTCTGAGTTTCAGAATAGAAAGTCATAGAAAAGGAAACCGGTGAAATATGCAGAACTACAGGATAGGTAGTTGCAACTTTATTTACTGAGTGCACATTGCCTGATAATATTTCAGGCTACTGTTCCTTCCTGGATCATCATCCTTAATTGAAAACTTTCTTTAGCCCTTTGCTGACCCTCAGACCATTTTAGGAACTACATTCCCTTCCTCTCACATGGTAGTGAAAAGATGGGTTAAATGGGACTGTTATTCTCCTTCCCCAGGAGGTCAATGCTTAGTGTTAAAAAATACCTCTCTCTGACCTTAGTGCTGCTTTTGGCAAGCAAAAGATGACTCTTGAACCAGGAGTGAGCTGTTTTCAAACTCTGAATTTTCTTCAGACCTTTCAGCTCTTACTCTTGCTTATTAAGGAAATAGATACCTTATGAAGTGAAAAACAGGTACAAGATTCATAGATCCATAGTTACACGCACAGATACAAGGAAGCAAGAATATAATGTTGTTCAGACCTGAAACATAATTCCCACGAACCCAATTTTTCCACTAATTTTGACTCAAATTGAAAAGACTTCATCTTTCTTTGTCATCTCTCATGGTACACTGGGCTCTTCGCAACCATTTTTAATTGCCAACAATTCTCACATTTAACATACTAACTATAAATACCCAATTGGTTCCAGTGATTCCCTTCACTACAGCACTGCTGACTTGTTTAGAATGACCTACCAGCAAAATAAAAATTAAGAAAATAAAACTGTTTCAATATATTCTCTTATAATTTCTCTTAAATAGATTTCATGGAATCAGGTTAGAACTGGGTTCACCTGAAGGACCAGAATATGATCAAAGTGGAGTAGCACTATCCATTGCATTGAAAAAAGGAGTGGTCTTTTTAAATTTGCTTCTCGATAACTAAGTAAATAAATAAGCTTTTTAAAACACGGAAGGAACAGATTAGTTAAAAAAAATAATCACTTTGGAAAGAGTCTGTGCAACAAAATAGCCTTAGAAGGACAGTCTTATTCTTTCAAAACAGTCTATCTTTTATTCATCCACAAGTTTTCAGTTCCTTGACCAAAAAAAATTTAAAAAAGCAAAAAAACAGAGTGACAGAAGGAAAAAAGCATGGTATTGTGGTAAATACATTTTCTTCAACACTACTTATCTGTTCCTTAAAGGATGAATATTTCTATTTCTATTTCTGGTCCCCATGCAAACATTTTAATAAATGTCATCAACTGTGAAAATACAAAGCAGAATCAACTGCTTGAAGGTAGAAGGAATGTTTCCTCTGCATCTGATATTTAAAATAGGTTTTGGATTGGCAAAAGACTTTTTTAATATGATAGGCTGCAGCTGATTAGATATAAACTATTGCTGAAATTGTTATTTCCATAAATTATCATTATCACTGAAATTCCAAGAAAGTTTGTTGGGTTTTTGTTTGGGTCTTTTGTTTGTTTATTTGTTTTTGGGTTAAGATATTTGGTTGGTTTGATTTTTTTAATAAATCACTTTGAATTTAAACTAATGCTTTTATTAGAAAATTATGCGGTACATTTTCAAAGCAGTCTCTCTTCTGATTGCTTTCTTTGAGATATAGATGTTAAAGTAATAATGATAGAGGACAATAGAGGGGGAAAAAAGAGCATGAATTTGTGTATAATCTTAGCTGTATTCTCAAAGAAGAAAAATTTCTACTGACAAATGTAGGATGGCATTAAATGTCCATTTGACAGCAGCTTCCTCCCTATGAATATTTTGCAAGGCCTGAGAAATTGTGGTTCTTTCTTCATAGTGAGAGATGGAGGTCAGTAGAGTGCTTCCTCTCCAAAAAGAATTGAAAGACACAACCTCTCAGATGAAGGTGTATTAGTAGCATGTATATTAGTAGGGCCATGGTTTGGCAAGTGAAACCTCACTAACATGACTAATTCCCCCCTTATAAACACTGAAATTACTGCCTTGTGTGTGTCAGAATTATGTTTCAAAGTGTAGTAAACTCTAGCCCTATTTGTAATTTTTTTTAAGGTTTAGCCATAAGAAGAGGCAAAAAATTCTCATAAATTGCTTGCTTATATTGATATCCATGCTACAATTACCAACTTCCTTCATGAGGCATTTCTGTCCATCAGAAACTTCTTACTCTGATAAACTTCCCTTAAAAAAATTATTATTTGTGCAAAAGAGTCTTTAAAGATTTTTATTGACGTGAGACCGTTTTATTTTTTAGTTGGCACTGGAACTGACTTATATTTGCATCTACTTTCAGCATAGCTTGATACTCTCTGGGGAAATGCATCTATGACCCAACTGACTAGAAGTCCCTGTTATCACAAAGTCTGCTGCCAATAACTGACATCAATTTGAGCTGTTACTGATTTTCAGTTTTTGAGTAACTTTTAATGGTGCATAATGTTTGTATTTATTTTGTGCATTGTATATTCATCTTTTTTACCTTTTTTACAGTTTTTTAGTTAAAGCATAACCCAAGTGTATATTTAGATTTATTGCAATGAACATATGTGTTCTGCTTTTGAAATTATAGGAGTGTATAAAGTAATGAAGCAAGAAATACGACAAAACTAGCCTGACTTTTTCTTTTAAATAAGAAATTTATGGGATAAGAATGGATATATTTTAATACTGAATATCTTTATTAAATTAGTAGTTTCCAGAAAAGTAGGTATGACATGACTTACAGACCCAATATTTATTTTTACAAACCCAAATATATAACTATACTTGTTGCTAAGATACTAATTAATAGTAATGCCAAAAACTTCTTTATTGAAAAATTTGTTTTATTTTTATAGTTTTCCTGGCTTATTCATAACTCCCAACAGTGTTTTAAGAAATATAACTTATTTTTTAATTTTTCTGTGCACCTTTATCACTTTTTAATTAGACAGATATTATAATTGCTATATTTTTAGCATGGTTAAGAATGTTAAAGCAACTCTGAACACTTTGAATTAAAAAAAAAAAAGCTACTTTGTGTTGCAGTAGTAACCAAATAAGGATTGATTTCATATAACTGGTAATATTGACCAGAGGCACTGTTCATAGCACTATAAATAAGTAGTATATACAAGCAGTATTGGATTAAATGTATGTAAAACAAGATGATTAATCAGATTTCCTTCATGTTCTCTCTTAACCTCCTCCCTGAATACCCAAATTATTTCAAAAAGTGGAATTACAACACTAATTTCCCAATAGATAGCCAAAATAGTGAACAAAACATAGATTTGTAGTCTACGACATGAATTTTTCATTGAAGTAATAAGCGAGTGGTTACTGTGTGTGTTTATGTTTTCTCTTAGACAAATGAAGTAGCTAGTGAATTCTGCAGCAAAGGCAAATGCTCAGAAATTTAAATAGGACACACATTCATACAGAATGTGTTTATTATTGGTTGCATATATCATTTAATATTTAAAAGCCCTTTTATCATGTACTGTAGCTCATGGAAATAAGCTTTCTTCTAATTTTTAGTCTTGGGAAATGGCTTTCAGTTAGAGGATTCTGGGATTTAATTATAGAACTTTTCAGAAACTCTTCTTAAAGATACTAATTCTGCTCTGAATTAACCCATATGTCCACATTTGGCCTATAGTAGTTGCATAAGGAGAAATGAAAGAACACAATGTCATGACCAAGACATTTCCTGAGAATACCTTCCAGTTTCCTCTTGGAGTTCAGGGAATTTTTCCACTGCTGACTGTATCTCATAGTCTTTTTCCAATCTCTATTTCACTTATTTTTGCAGTCTCATGTACCCTCTAAGCCTCCACAATATCTTGCAGGAAGGAATTGCACTATTTTCATCAAGCATTGTGTGAAAAATGGTCTTTTTGTTTGGTTTGAAACTTTGTTCTATTAGTTGTTGTTGACTGTTTCTATTCTAAGTTACATTGCTGAAAACCAAGAACAAAGCTGATTTTAAGTTGTAGTGTAGAGGCTTCAAAGGGACGCAGCTGTCATGCTATAGAATATTCTGGTTCTCAAATCTAGAAGTATATGATTTCAAATCCTACAACTAAATGCTTAAACAAATGAAAATACCTTATAATTCTCTGCATAACAAACTACCTCTCAAAAAGTTTGCACTTTGAGTTTTTAAATTAGCTCACAAAGAAGGTGAAGGCAGACTTTGTCTGCTTTGCGTTTCTTCAATCTCTCAGCATTTATTCCCAGCTTTACTTAAAATGTTCATTATTTTTACAGCCCCGGAAATTAAAGCCTACAGATAAAAAAGTGATCAGTTTAAAATACCAGTGGTATAAGGAAGTCACCTAGATATATTCCCAAAGTCTGAAGCTATCTTGAAGACCTTCAGAAGAAATAAACTTCACGAAAGTACAGACAAGCACACACATAATGTGTATGATGGCAGTCAGTGAGTAGCTTTGTCTCACCTGTTTATAGCCTTTAGGCTAGAAAAACACTAGTGATTTTGTCTGAGCTAGTCATCTAGGCTGTTGTCATAATCAGTGATGGACTCACAGGCGGGTCTGTTTCTCTCTTAATTCAGTCAGGGCACTCTGTATACACTTCATGTGGCTGCTGTTAGTGGGATTATTTCCACTCAGGGTCAGCAGGAAACACCAGTCATTTAGGACTGATAGCAACTCAACTCTTTTTAAAAGATAGAGACCAGACTCATGACTGATGTACTTAGCTGCTCTTGGCTTTCTGCTGCTGTTTTTCATTCTGACATTTACCTCACTTGTACCTCCATTTCCCTTTGAAAAAGGGATTCACTTGTACTTTCCTTCTCCTGCTTGTCAGACAAGGTATCTCTTTAGATTGTTCTTTACTTTTTTACTGTGGTGAGGTGTCGTGCAAGTTCTGCAACATAAATACGAAATGACAGTGTTCTCTATCAGATGCGCTGGATTTAAGATACATCACCTTTCTCAAAAATCATCAGTACTTTATCCAACCCCTCTTCCCTCTTGCTCCCAATCCTGAAGCGGGTAGGACAGCAAACTAAGTGCCAAGTTATTCAGAGCAAATTATTCAGATATCTGAATATCCTAATCCACAAAATAATCTAAGCTTTCAATGCTGCTCGCATTAAAGGATTTCACATTATTCATCAACAAATAAAGAAAAATTAAGTAGATATTTTTTAATGCAGTAAAGACGACCAATGTATAGTTGTCACCAAACAAGACAAAAGAGGTTCAGTATATGGCAAAACTGGAACAAATTTTTCTATTTTATCAATTTCTTCCACTCTACCCTTACTCTCTTTCTTGTATCTACACCAGCAAAAAATAATCATCATAACACCCTGGAGAGATGTAGGCCATCTAGTGGTGCCATGGTACATAGGCATTAAAGCTTTACCAAATAAATACAAAGATCTCATCATATAAGATGATTACTCAGAAAGAATATGTTAGGCCAGGATTTGAAACCGACCAACAATTTACAGTGTCGCTGTTGTGCAACACATTTAGTATGAGACGAATGCTAATATTCCCATCTGTAGTATGTATCTTAACCTCATTAACCACTCGATGAATAGAGTTAGGCTTATAGCTGAAAATTAAAAAAGATGCCTACAAAATATGCTACTTGATGTAACTAATATTGGAGAATTTCTATAATCTGTTCCAAGTAGAAGTAGAGACAATAGTAAAAATTTCAAGGATTAAAACTGTGACATATTTTACTTCTTGACACTCCTAATAAATTTCTCATGTTAGTTTTGCTGCTTAATTAATATGGCATGAAGAATAAAAATTGCAGTTGGGACCAGAGAATTAATATTTTCTCTCCAGTTCTCACTGATCATACTTTCAGACTGTAACACCATATCTCTCAGTGTTTTCTGGCTACAAAATTGTAAACAGGACCAAAACATGCAGATTTGTTGTAAGCTCAGTAGGTTTAAAAATCAGAGGTGGTTTTAAGCATGGTGCTCAAATTCATCTCTGTCTTTGCCATTTTCCTTTGCTGCGGTTAGTTGGATGGAATATTTGATCCATAAAAAAGGTGAGAGAGAAGTGGCTTTGAAGATCTGTGCATAGAAAATCAAGTAATTTTCTTGTGAACCCTGCCATTTATCTTTGGCACTCTTAAAAGTGTTTAGAGATAGAAATGAAATAAATTAAATTATTCAAATTAAATTAAATTAAATACATTCCCATTTTATGACAAAGGGGTTCACATAGCTTTACGCCTACTGTGTTTTCCAAAATACTCTCTGCTAGATCAACCCTGAAATAGAAAGAAAAGTTTCACATAGTTGATTCAATTAACCACCTAATTTCTTATATACATTTACAGTAATTATTATAGGTTTTATGGTAGTTAATCCTGACAATGTTTTTTGGGTAAACATGATGAAAGAGATATAACAATAATAATGTTCTTACATACTTTGTAATACATCAGTACTATTACTTGAAGGATTTCCATCCCTTTACCTTTCTCATTCTCTTCAAATCCGTTTCTTTCTCTGGAAACATTGAAACTTCTGCGATTAAAGGTAAACCAAACACTAGGTCTTAGATAAGGAAATTATGTAGGTACTTTTATGATTTTATGTATTAACTAGTAAATACAAACTCTAAACACATTAATAAACCCTCAGGTATCATATAATCAATATTTTTTTTATGGGGACAAAGCCATTCACTGTTCATTGCAAATATTCTTTTACCTAAGCAACAAATTGGAGAAAGACTATCACAACTCAACATATCTTGAGATTAAATACCCTTTAATCCTTTTCTTTTATAAATATTTTTTTAGGGGGAAAAAAAGAAATTAGAGAGCTTTGAATGACTTATTACATATATAGCAGCGTATACAAAATCAGCAGTACCAACAGTACCTTTTTCATTGAGGAACAAACTGAAAGGAAGTTACAAAATTAAGAGATTCACAATAAAATGAGTAATTCTGGATACCAAAAATGTGAATCTTTGAAAATATGTTAATGAATAAAAAATGGTAAAATGAATAGATGTGGGTAAGAAGTGTGAATCTAAGAATCCTACCTCTGTTGAGCACTGTGTAGTGCCAAGCTTCTTGCCTCATCCTTTCCATTTATTTCCTGAGAGGCTGCTGGGGTCAGGTGCAAGCAAATGTAAAAGGAGGTAGAAAAGCATGACAGTTCTCAGTTTAGTTTATTTCTGAATATTTAATGTTTCTTTTTGACTTGGTGAGTTCTTTCCAGACATACACAGGACAAATAAGATGTCAATGTCATAACAGAAACTAAATGTCTGACAGTTGCATTCAAAAAATGTCAGGTTAAATTTGATTGTCAGTATAATAGCTTCCTGAATTTTGGTGATACCAGTTGAAAAAAGAGAAAGTTATGTCAGTGGTGGCTTTTCGAAGCATCATTGAAATTATCAATCAACTGAAATGTCTTTTGACTGAAGCACCTTTAATTGTGATAATTATTTAGTCAGCTGATGCACAGAGAGGTACTATGTGCTTGACAAAAGTACAGAGATGAGGTTTTATTATTGCTTGATAGATGCTCTTTTTGCTACACCATTCTTGTGACAGGCTTCACTGGCCAGGCTGAGCTCATGAGTAAGCAGCTGCTTGTGTGAAAGCCAACGTTCAGCACAGTCACCCTGGGCACTTGCTTTTTGGAACCAGCTTCCAGACTAACTGAGCTGCTGGTCTGGATCTGTGTTCTGGACAATTCCAGCAAGGATGATTACTGTTTGCCAAATGTAATTCTCCCCTACAGTTTTAATTGGCTGCAATATTCGTTTCTGGTCTTGTGCACTTCTGTGAAACGTTGTTAATTGCCTCATTTTATTGCAGAGAATGCTATATTTTAATAGAAAATGAAATTATTCTTCCCTCCCTCTAGATGTACATATGTGTATATTTATTAACACAACTGGCTACTCTTTTTACCAGATATTTTTAAATAAAAACTTTATATAGCTTATCAGTTGTTTATGATACATAGTCTAATAATTTTTAGATTCCCCTCTTTCCTAAGTATTTCAAAATAGCAGCAAGTAGAATTGCTAATAGCTCAGCTCCCCAGCAGTGGAAAGCATGGCATGTTTCCCTTACACTCAGTGATATGAGAAGTGCACCATAGCTGTGCCACAGTTACAGCAGCTTTTGTTGAAAATACAAATAGTGTGTTGTGTCACCTCTCCATCTCACTGGCCACTTCAAAGTTTTTTAAGTCTCTACTGATGAAACTGATATTTAAAGGGCAAAACCTTAGCAATACTGCAGTAATCTAGGATATGTATATGCCTCTCTAGAACACTTTCAGACAAAGATTTAAGTTTTAATACAAGATTAAATTAAATCAAAATAGCAGAAATATATATCAGAGATACAGATATCCACTGATTTTCAGGGGTAAATGTAGGGGAAGCTGGTGAGGAAAAGTGATTTGTCATTTGAAGTGAGATTGAAGTTCCATAACTCCAACAAAGATGAACATATGGAAAATTTACTGCATATCTTAAGCCTGCAGGTATGTTCTGAAATTTGCCTGTGTGCTTCCTTACAAAGATATAATTCACTCATGGAAAACACGTTTGTCTTGAGCTTGTGCATAAGTGGTCACAACAGAGCACCTAAAGTAAGAATACTGATTTTGGTGGAAAAAAATTTACATTATTTGTTACAATTCACAGTGTTGTTTGGAGGGGATTTTTATTCCTCTGAAATAATATTGACGTTTTGAACCTCATTTAGTTTCCTTTGTTATTGTTTACCATGACTCAGATCCCCAAAGATATTGAGATGCCTGACTTTCAATTCAATCTATATTTACTGAGTCTGTTGCTTAGACTGAATTTAATATTAAATGCCTATTGCATTTGAAAATATGAGCCTAAATGCTTATGTGAGAAATAAAACTTATAAACCATTATTTTGTTTTAAAAGACATGGCATATTTTCCAATAATTTCATATGCATTTGACAATAACCAAAAGTAGGAACAACTTATTTTCATGCCTCTTGGTAATTTAATCTCATTTATGATTTTGGTCATAGATATACAGCTAAGGACATCAGAACACTTTAATTCTTCATGAACTCAGACGTTTGCAGATCTGTATGTTTTAAGCATCTTTAATCTGAGTGAAAATATAGGAATAGATGCATCACTTTTCACATTTCTGAAGGTTAAATTTAGATTTTTTAGCATCACTCTATTTCAGCAATAGTTATAAATGTTCCTCACTTTCATATGCAGCATAAGTATGCAAGAGAGCTGAATGCTATCACATTTATGGTGCTAAAAAGAAAATGCCTGGAGCACATTTTGCAATATCAACTAAGCTGAAGGGATTACTTGATTTGAAGAGAGATGCTGAAGTTTGTCATGTCCTAGTCATGTCAATGAGAAATAACTTTTAGAGCTGAACTTCAAAGGTGATAAAAAATATATATGTTGCCATTCAATTTTAGGTATCACTAAATGCTGTCCAAAATAACCACGTAGAAAAAGCTAAAAATTTTTAACTTCAAATTACAGTGGGTTTTTTATGTCAAAAATTGTGTCTTAAATTTTGATTTCTGAACAAGTAGGACAATTGTTGTCACTGTATTTTCTACTATTAAATACTCACTTGCAAGTCTTCTCAAATGATACTTTATCGTTCTGTATCATTACCCTTCTCGTGACATGTAATGCAAGTGATACCACCTTGAGTTACACAAGGCTGAGTATAATGTTAATAAGCTAATGACCTTTATGTATGTTGCTGATGACATTTGGTGTCAGATTCTTTCCACTTATCTTGGTTAATGGGTAATTCAGATACATCATGGAGGAAAATGTCATGCTTTGAATACAATTTGAAGGTTCACTGTCTGAATGGCTCTATTCCTCTCTGTCACTGGAATTTATCAAATTTCTGAGCACATGACTTCTCATGACAACTCTTCAAAAAGCTCATTGACACTCAAATACAGTTGATACATATTAGAAACTCCTCATCCTACGGTTCAGCATCTATATATGAATTAGCATATGGAGATATGAGTAATTGTTTTAATGAAAATTTCACCTCTGAACCACTTTCCTCTGAGTTCATTGTGAATATAATTAGGTCTGCCATAGTCTGCTCCCTGTGAGACTGCAGATAAGGCACAGCAAAAAATATTTCTTTGCTATAATCCTTCTGCCTAAGGATGATAGGGAGGCACTGATGAATTTAGTGCCATTTGTGTTCTCTGAACTAGAACTCTTTAAATAATAAAATATCGTATAATGCCTCTTTAAAGAAGAACTTGTTTTTTAAACAAAGAAGGGATAAATCTTTAAAACAAATGCATTAAGGGGCATTGACTATAATAGATGGAGAAATATATACCATATTCTTCAGTCCCACACAAACAAGGACTTGGTCATGAACTTCATTTGACCTTTCTGTAATAATGACTAAAGGAACATGTTTTCCCTCTCTGTATGCCAGTGTGGCACTTATATTGGTGGTTTGTAAAATGCATTATTGTGACAGTCATCATTAAGAAAACTTTTGTCTTGGTGCGAGCAGTTGCTGAAAGATTTTAACTTTGGAACTAATTCGGGGTTATATTATATATATATATATATATATAAAAGAGATACAGATCAGAAATAGTGTGACCAGCAGGACCAGGCAGTGACCATCTCCCTGTACTTGACACTGGTGAGGCTGCACCTCAAATCCTGTGTTCACTTTTGGGCCCCTCTCTACAAGAAGGACATTGAGGGGCTGGAGTGTGTCCAGAGAAGGGCAACAGAGCTGATTAAGGGTCTGGAGCCCAGGTGCTAGGAGGATCAGCTGAGGGAGCTGGGATTATTTAGCCTAGAGGAAAGGGGGCTCAGGGTAGACCTTTTTTCTCTCTACAACTACCTGTAAGGAGGTTGGAAATTGTATCAAGGTGGGGGTTGGTCCCTTCTCCCAAGGAACAAGTGATAGGACAAGAGGAAATGGCATTAAGCTGCACCAGGGGAAGTTAGATTGGATATTAGGAAAAAGTTCTTCATGGAAAGCGTATCATGCACTGTAACAGGCTTCCCAGGGAAGTGTTGGAATCCCTATCTCTGGAGGTGTTTGAAAGATCTGTAGGTGTGACATGCAGGGACATGGTTTAACGGTGAACGTGGCAGTACTGAGTTAATGGTTGGACCTGATGTTCTTAGTAGTCTTGTCCAATCTTAACAATTCTGTGGTTCTATGAGAAGTTAAAAAGAGAGGTAAAAAAAGAAACTATCCCTCTTCCGTGAATCATTTTTAAGACTTCCAGAAGTCTATAATATAGGCAGTCTGAAATGATGGTTCATCCAAATGCCTCTCATTCAGATTGTCTGCATTGTGTTACTTTTTAATAAAAATTATTTTTTCTTTGAGTTTTTAAAGTATCTGTGAATAGCTGTACAATAGAGATACTTAGAATTTATCTGTTGGGTTTATGAATGGATCCTTGGATCCTTGGATCCAGCTTACATAACCAAATGTCTAATAGTTCTGTGGCATGATGGCCATTTATCAATTTCCTAATTTTTTTATCAAAAGACTTGTTGAAAATCAATGCATTTTCACAAAGGTTTTAGTATATATTTTTGTGATCCCTGTTTATGCCATGCCAGGATCACAATGCTTTTATCTATTTCAAAAAAGTAATTTCAAAAGCCAAATTGCTGTCTTCGAGAAGTTGGAGTGGGATATATGATCTGTCAGATTTAGGTCACGAGTTTAAATTCACCCAAGTGAATTGCATCTGAAGATCATTATTATTCAATATCTCACTGAGACAGGAAATTTTTTACTACAGTGGTTTTGGTAAATAAATAAAGATTTCATTACTGTTATTCCATACTTTTCATCTTCTCTGAAGTTATCACATCCATGTCAGAACCTAAAACTCCTTTAATTTTGCAGTTCGTGCAATCTGTCTTCATGACCCTTGAGTTCCAGACATCTCTGAATAATGTGTGGTTTTCCTCTCTAGACCTCAAACTGAGTTAAATGCCTCTACAGTGCTTTTGATCAATTAGGGGCTAGCACAGTCAATGTCACAATGTAAAGCACAGCCCTTCATGATTAATGAGTTTCAACTCCCATACTTCCTTTGGAGGAGCAAAGCAGAAAGCTGTAGACACTATGACTATTCAATAGCTATACCAAAAAAAAAAAAATGTAAAAAAACAAAACCCAAAGCAAAAAAAAAAAACAAAAAAAACCAACAAACAAACCCAAACCCAACCAACCAAGCAAAAACCCAGCAACTTAAACAAAACAAATGGAAACTAAATATGAAAGAACATATACTTAAAATCCATTTATTTTACTCCACATGACATAATTTTTTAAGTTGCTCAGATATTTATCAGATGTTGAAGCTAAAAGAATAGTCAATTGTTCTTGAATTCCTGGTTTGTGGTTCAAATAAAATGCAAACTAAAAACTGAATCATGAAAGTTAAAGCAACTTTTTTTGAATTGCTAAAAGAGAAAAATATCCATTAAAATAGCTAAGGAAAATATTTTATTTTTCTGAATCTTTCTTCATCATCTGAAAGAAGTTGACAAGTTACATCCATAATATATTTATATAGAGCAAGGTAACATGATGTGTTTTTACTATTGGTCTACTTTGGCAATTCGTGATGGAAAGGAAGAACTAACTAATTGAAACAAAAGAGATGTTCATGTATCTTATCCAAACTTATTATTGTAAGAACTCATTAATATAATAACACAATAGTTTGCATGTATTTAATTATTGGTATATTCTATATAAGTAAAAGTGAGATTTGGTAAGGTTCACATATGTTGTTCTCATTTTATTTCTTATGACCACATTTGCCACTAGCAAAGAAGGTTTATAATAAAATTTTATTTTTTATTTTGAAATCTTAAATTTTAAAGTCTTTTTCCTTGCAATACCACAACAGGTTTTTACAGAATTGTTATTATTAGATATTAATGTTTCTTTGTTTAATGAACTTTGAATATGAATGTTGTTGAGAGTATTTTATGAGGTGTCATTATTCTCCTGACATTAATCCATCTTGAAAAAGACACACTTTGTATAAATGAAGTACTTAAAAAGAAAACCTTTTCATTTATATGTTGTCTTAAGTATAGATTATTACACTAGACTAATATTTCTGAAGACTGAGGTAGAAAAGATTGCAAAATTATTTTTGTGTGAGAATCCAAAAATTCATGGAAGGAGATACAACTGTTCAGGTTTGTCTTGCTGGTCTCTTAGTACTTCAAAATTACACAGAAGGCTTTTAATGAAGAATCAAAATGCATTTCTATATACTTTCCAGTTCAAAAGTTGGTTTCTTGCAGGGGTTAGGAAGGGGATTGAATATTAAATAAAAAACTTGAAATGTGTGTTCTATTCAGGAGCCAAACTGAGTATTAGAAGTTAAAAGACCAGCTGTAAAAACCAACTCTGATAGAGATAAAAGTTAATTTATATGTATAGTGAAAAACATTTTAAAGAAAGTAATACTTTTCTTAATTTCAAACTGAGGTTGATAACAAGCAAAAGTTATTATTTTAATATACTAAGATGTTTCAGACTGCAAATTGCAAGGAAACATCTGTAATCAATCATCGGTTTTATTTTCAGTTTTTCTGAAGACTCTAAGACTTGTAGGTTAAATTTCATATACCTCCTGCCTCCACTCTCTATCCCCAGAGACAGTTTTGTACATTATACAAACTACTCAGAAAACTGTAGGGGAAAAATATCAGTTGATTCATTAATGATCTCTCCCACAGAACCCCAGTATAGAAGTTGATCTGATTTGAGAAGGCGGCCTCTTCCTTAGCTTTTTGCAGATAACTAGAATTCAGAAAATAGAAAGATCCATCAAGATGCCCTTCAAGATTGGTACCTGAGATCTTAGTTAAGATTTCTTTTCCTGCTCTGTCACTGTGAAACATGGAAGTACCTCATGCACATGTGCCTCATGCACCAACTTTATGGCACCAGCCTCTGCTGTGCTTGTGTCCAGGCTGATAATCCTGTGGATGCTTCCTCCTAGGCTGTGTTAAGCACCTTGCCACTAAGTATAGCTGTGAATTTAAAGCTAGTAACCAGAAATACAGTATGTCTCAAAACATGAATAATTGACCTGCATGTGACAACTCTTTGATGTCAATCCTCAATGGGGTGAATTTGGTAAGAGGTAATCTAAGTGTACACTGATTTGCCCTTTCGGTGGTTTTGCATGGAAATCTCAGGTATTCTGTCATACCACGGTAGAGAATTCCCTGTACAAATGTTTCAGATAATCTCCCTGTGCAATACTTTCAAATCTCCCCATGATTTCAAGTCTATTCATATCACACTCTTACTGTACGCTCTGATGATATGAAAAACCCAAAGATTATAACAAGTTTCATCACTCTGAAGTAGTGTTTTGTCACTTATGGACTGTTTCCTCTGATTTCGTTAAAAGCATCAAGTAATAATGCGTTTTCTACTCATTTTACTGTTAGCACTAGTTCAAAATTACATCACAATTACTGGCTAAAAAAAAACCCAAAATGGACTTACACTTCACTTTATTGTCAGAATATTGGAATAATTTAACTGTAAAGAGGAGAACCTTAGAAAGTAAAAATGCTGCATTCGTGTTAGAATATAAGTCCTTTTCATTACTATACTAACATGTAATATTTATATAAAAGTAATTGTCATAATATGAAAATACAGGTCAAAGAATACCTATGGATTGTATTTTGCTAGTGTTACTGCAATTAAAGTAATTTTTAGATAGCAATTGAGAATTTAAGATATAGGACTTGGAGACAGGAATTTATTGAGCTAATCCATTTAACTGTGGGTCACATAACATTCCCTGAAGCTCCCTGTGTCTTGGCATGTCATTTTGGTATCAGTCTTTTCTGCTATACAAGGTATGCACCCAAAAACTATGCATCAAAAGAAAATACATTTTAATTATATATAATTGTATAATTTTATATTTCTATGTTCACAATAGAAGGAGCTCTTTTCCAAACCTCACGTAACAGGAGTTTGTATAATGAAAAAAAGATTTCTTTCCTTAAATAGTTTGTAATGTAATGGTGAAAAAAAAAAATCCCATAATAACATTATAATTAACACATAACAAATCACAAGGAAACAATAAGTCATTGTTAATTATAAGTAGTTAACTTGCCTTGAGAACATGGAGGGGGAAGTGCTTTGTGAGTACTTTGTAAGTGGGAAGTGAAAGGCAAATCCTCGATATTGAAGGATAAATGATAACACTACTGATATACTGTGAAACCTTTTGTCTGTCATTTAGGATATGCTTGATGATTTGTATCATCAAAGTAATAGGGCATTATGAATTTGGCACATGTATCTTGAATAACTTTGCATTTGAGACGGAAAAAATGGATTAACGCTAGTAAAGATTAAAATGATAGAAATTCAAAATTGTCTTACTTGTAAAAATAAAACTTGTCAAGACACAGATAACCTAGATGTGATGATTTGAGTAAGAAATATGATTTGAAATTAATCCAAGAAACAGCCTGGACAGATGGAAATGAATAGAGATTTTTGGTGATGAGAGCAAGGTAGCAAGGAGAAAAAGTGTACAAAAGTTCGTTTTAGGCAACTGAAATTAAATTTACAGCTGGGCATCCAGCAAAACATTGATCAAAGGTCAAATGGAGGTCTAAGCTTTGACATCCTGAATGGGACTACCTGATTTTAACATCTGAGCTAACCACACTAACTCTTCTATATCTGAAAAAAGACACAACTAGGAAAACATGCTGATCTCTGAAGCAGATCAGCACAAATGCTGGGTTAGTTTGAGAAAATAGTCATTTTTTCTGCAATGATTATTAGGAGAGATGTGGTTTTCTAGTATAGGTATAAGGTGCCTGAAGTTACATGTGGTAAATTTTTTGGGCAGTAATACAGTGCTTGGATGTGTTGCCATACAACAATGGAAAGTAAATTTGTTTCCTGTGGAGTGATTTCATGAAATAAATAATTTAAACATAAAATGCACCAGACCAAGAGAACTCTGGTAACCATGGAGAAAATTGCCACAGGATTTGAGATCATATTTTTATGTTTAGGATAGACTGAAATAGAAAGAAAACAAAGACAGAAGAAGAAAGTTGGCTTAAGGAAGCTATTAAATGAAAGAAGGAAAATGGGGCACTTGTAATATTATAATATACAGAGTATACTAAGAAGTTTGTTTTAGTGGTTTCTGGAAAATATATGGAAACTCTGCTAGAGGCAATTGTAATATTCTGTGCCCATAGAAATTGAGGACAAAGGACAAAAAAAAGTTGCTGGAGAGGAATATCAAATGCTTTTTTCTTTAGAAAATGGAGGTGACTTGACCATGTTTGTACTGTGAAGAAAAAGGAGACAGAGGGTGGTCAACTTTGTGGGAGAACTGTTTGCAGGAAATGGCAAGTCTCTAAATAATATTTCCCATTGATGTTGCTCAGCTAGGTGAAACCAGATTTCTGATCTAGATGCAACATTGTTCGACACAGCTGGCCATTTATTATGCTCTTAGAGCAAGATTCAATTGAAGAGAGGGAAAACTAAAGGAAAAATATAGGGAAGAATTTAGATTTGGCATGATAAGCTGCAGTAGGATACTTAAATCTATTTTCATGCCAGGAAACTCTTCTGAGACATAGCTGGGGGAATGGCAGGTGCTGAGGTGAGGAGAGTCTGGAAACAAATTGTCAATCCAGCACAAACTTAGAATTGCTTGTGGCGAGACTGAAGCAAACCATTGTTTGTTGAATTCCTGCATGAACATAGATACCAATTTGTTGTGTTGACACCATCATGGCTATAACAGCCACAGAACTCATTAGCTATGCATCATTCCTGGAGCTGCAACCCCCAGGCGGAGAACTGTAACCAAAAGCTGAGTGATCAATTTGCTTTGGCTCAGAATCAGAGGTACCTCCGTTGGAACAATGAACCATCTGTCAGGAGAAACTGGGGAAGGACATGAAGCTGTAGGTCCAGCTTGGGGAAGAGGGAGCAAGGCAACAAAAAAGCTGCAGTAGAGTAGTGAAGGGCAAGGGGGAGTGAGCCCTGTAGACCCAGACTGTGAGCATCAACTCATACAGGGGTGGGTGAACACCTCCTGGCAGCCTTTGCACACCAGCAGGACTCCACTGGGCTTGCAGGGCTGTCCAAGAGATCTTGCAGTCCTCTGCAGGTTGAGATGAACTCAGGAAACCAGGAGCGCTCATCCTAAAGGATCTGGTAGTGCTTGCAGTACCATAGCACTATGTTGCTAATATTTACCATGTTTGTGTGCCACAAGTTTAGTAGAGTTATCCTCTGCCAATTGTCATGTTATATTTCTTTCAATCACAGACTGTGGAATTTAAAGAAAAGTAGTTCATATAACTTTATCTGCTATTGCCACGCTTCCATGTTGCATTCTGTATAAACTATTAAAATCAACTGTACATATGCTTCATATATAAACATTTTTTTTTCCTTAAAAAAACTACAAACTTTTCTTCCCCAATATCAACATGCTGAAATACAAATACTGTGATTGACACAGGTATGACACAAACAGATAACATTCTGTGTCTCCATGAGAAATAGAACAGAAAATCCAAGAAAATAGGGAATAATAATGTCATGTTCTTTTATTTTTAATCACAAAAATATAGGGTGACCCTGTCTATAGGAAAAAATTATGGCAATACTAAAAAAATAATAGCAGCTTATGAATAGAATTGGATGGTACAGGTGTTAAAAAACTTTAATACTTTGTTAAGAAAGAGTGTGAATGTAATATAAAGGAATCAATCTCTTTAAAGAGAATATGATGTGATAGTAGGAGAAAGGAGAGACAAAATTGAGACTCAGGAAAATACACCTTTGCCATGGAGCGGTTATGACAATAAGGAAGAATTTTTTGGGGGAGTGAAGTCATAGAAGCTATAGAAAAATTAGTGGTAAGATCAAGTTTCATTAATATTCTTGTGGCAGGTAGGAGGTAGGATAACTGAAACACATATCAAAGACAAAGAAATATGCAGTAAATATGAATCAGAAGTTATAATGAAAAGTGGGAAAGGGAGAAAAATCAAGTTTGGTGGATGATGTCCAGCAGAATCATAGGAAAGGAGAGATTCTGATTGAGATGACTGGCCAGCATAGTGACAGTTGATCCAAACATGCACGTGGTATGTAACAATATCCACGCAGTTGTATTGAAATAGCTTGTCTGCTCCCTGAACTGGGTACAATGCCTTGGTCTCATGGATCTGTCAAGGCCATGGTAAGCACCAAGCTATTGGCTTGTCTTAACTGCCTTCTGTCTCCATTTAAATAAATAATAATAATAATAAAAATCACCTAAGAAATCACTCTTATCTTTTCTATCATCAAAATAGGAAGGATAAGAATTAGTGGTTTCCTGGTGACCATCAACCTTTTGAAAAGCAATTAAATACAGTTGATGGGCCCAGAAATTCTATCTGACTTGGTCTGTCTGTAATGCAATCTAGTCTACAATACTAAGTTTCTACATAGACATATTTTTTAAAAGTTCAAGTGGAAGAAACTTATTTGAATAATTTATAGGAGGCACATTTAAGTGTACAAAATATGCAACTATCTTCACTATACAGATATGTTGAGATTACAGTGTGCACTTCTCTTATTTTCCAGTCAACTTTCTAGAAAAGACATGAGATTCTGACTAAGCAAACATATTTAGTCAACACATTTGCTTTGTTCCCTGTTCCTCCACTGTAGTCCACTGATCTTCTAACAGATTCTTAATTCAACAGAGCAAATTTATTCTGGAAAGCACCTCAGAGGACATATGAATATTGAAATGTTTTTTTCCTGATATGAAAGTTAGACAAAAAAGACCAGTGAATCAGCAGGGTAGCTGTTTACAAGAGGTGAAAGCAAAATGCATTTTGTATAACAAGTTCTCATCATAAACAGTATGTAATCTCAGCATTTTACCAACCCTGCCATAATGTTTTATTATAGGCTTTACAGCTCCAAAAGATAAAGATGGTATGTACAAATTTGTTTGTACAAACCCAGCTGTTTTACAGCCTTTTCCATGGCCCTTTTTTATTGATTTTGTTGTTAGCAAGTGTTAAAAAAATAATAATAAGGTTGCAACATTTTCCTTTGTCAGAGTGGAAGCAATATGTGTTAAAGTGAAAGCGATTGAGTGTTTAATCCCCACACGGGGAGAAGAAAGGTTAATGAGAGCCAGAAAAACTTTCCCAGGAGCACAAGAATACAGATAGATAATGAAAGTATTACTCTCTGCTTCCTTTGAGTTCTTTTAAAAATAGGAAGGGAAAAGAAGAATGGACAAAGTCCAGGAGTAGGTCTGTATTTCAAGATAGACTAGAAACTTGGAAACTTGGAAACATGCCAGGAGAGGATTAGAAAATTATACCTGGAGGTGGCAGAAAATGTTCAATTTCTGTTTAGCACTCCCTGGAACATAACTGTGCTAGGAGAACCCAGAGGCAGCATAAAATTTTCTGAAAAAAATTTACTAAAAGACACATTCAAAATTCAGATCAGGGACTTGGATTTCAGCTTCCTACAGTAAACACAAGGGATTTACTGTTCTAGAACAGGGATGTCTCATTCCTTCTTAAATGATAATATATATATATATGTATGCAAATATATATAAGAAGGCAATTATCTGATACTGTGTCTTCTTTAGTGAGATATCTTAGCCAGTAAAAACAGGTCTCTCTCTTTTCATTGCCCAGTAAACTTCTTGATATAAACAGTTCTTAAAAACTATGACTAAGGAAAAAAAAAAACAACCCAGAACCATAAAATCTTGTAGAAGTCCTGAACTGGAAGAGACCCACAAGGATCATAGAAGTGCAATTCCTGGCCCTGACCCCACACAGGATAACCCCAAGAATGGCATCATGTGGTTGAGAATGTTTTCAAAACATTTCTTGAACTCTGGCAGGCTTGGTGCTGTGTCCACTTCCCTGGGGAGCCTGTACTAGTGCCCAATCAACCTCTGGGTGAAAAACTTTTTCCTGATATCTAAACCAAACCTCCCCAACACATCTTCATGCTGTTTCCCAGGTCCTGTCACTGGTCACAGAGAGATCAGTGCCCGTATTTTTCCTTCCCCTTGTGAAGAAGCTGCAGACTGCAATGAGATCTCCCCTCAGTCTTCTCCAGGCTGAACAGACCAAGTGACCTCATACGCTCCTCATACGACTTCCCCTCCAGACCCTTCACCATCTTCATTGCCCTCCTTTGGACACCTTCCAATAGCTTAATATCTTTGTTACATTACAGTGCCCAAAACTGCCACAATATTCAAGGGGAGGCCGCCCCAGTGCAGAGCAGAGCAGGACAATCCCCTCCCTCGACCAGCTGGCGATGCTTTGCCTCATCCCCCCCAGGACACGGTTGGCCCTCCTGGTTGCCAGGGCACTGCTGACTCATATTCAACTTGCCATCGACCAGGGGCCCCAGGTCCCTTGCCATGGTGCTACTCTCCAGTGTCTCATTACCCAGTTTGCCTGTAGATCCAGAGTTGCCCTATCCCCGGTGCATCTGGGACAGGGTAACCCTGGATGCCCCTCAAAATCCAGCAATGAGCTATGTGGGAAACAGCATGGACTTTTGCTCTGGCAGACCCAGGTTGAATCATATAAGGCAGGATTAAATGTCTTCCATGTCTCATCTACGGTTGTTTGTGGGAGGTTTTCCTTTCCCCCCCCCCCAAAGAAAAACAAAACCAAACTCAAATCCACTTCTTTGCCTTTTAATTATTTTTTGCAATTCTGTTTCTTTCTGGCTTTCACCAGAAGTACTAAAATGGAAAGATGAATTCTTCCTGGGAAGCCTGCTAGAATCTGACACACTATGGCACAGGGTTTCAGTGTGAACTTATGCTGGGATCTCCCCGGTTCTCTCACACGCACACCCACACCCGCACAGGGCAGCACCAAAACACCTTGTCAGCTCAAGCTTCATCTAGGCTGTATATCTTGTGGTCTGTTAGAATATCATGCTATTGAATAACTCATTATTCAGTGATGACATACAGTGAATGTTTGTTGTCTTTTAGTTCTTTCAAAGTTATTTCCAAGTCCCCTTTAAAAATACATCTCCTAAATAGGTCATGAACCCATATAAATTTCCTTTGGTTTTTAGTCTTCAGCACTAAAGCACTGAGCATTCTTTCACTCTCTCTAGCAGTTGTATTTGGAGTATAAGCATCCTGTTAAAAAGAAAACATCTGCTGGTGGATGAACTATTGTAACCCTGAATGGAGGCTCTGTTACATTTAAAGTTACATTTCAAATGTTCTTAAGGCATACTTAAGGTAATGATACTATTATTTTTCTGTTGAACAATTTTTGTACAGTGTTTTGGTAAGTTACTGTCTCAAGAATAAAATTTGCAATATATGCAAATTTTCTGTGACTTTTTAATGAGGATGGTTTTATCTCTCTGGATACCTATTCCTAAATGTACACATCAAAACCACATTTCCATGAAATCACAATGAAACTGATGTTGTTACTCGGAAATTTTTCTATCTTATAAAATATTTAATTTCTTCCATCCTTGGGTTTTGAATGTATTGTACAGCCTAATGTCTGAATAACTTATTAAATCATTTGTTAAATAATGAACCTTGAAAATTCTGAAGGAGTCATGAGTACTGCAGTCAATGAAAGACTTTATTCTTTAGACTATGAACGAGAAAATCAACTAAATAATGTTACTTCTCAGTTCCCCTGCCCCCACTTCCATTGCAGCATTGCACATCTGCTCTTGGCTCAGTGCTTTATTTAACTCAGTCAGGAAACTGCAAAAAAAGCTCATCCAGGTTCACAAAGTTTGAAGGATAGTTTCTACTACACTTGAGGACTTAAAAGGTATACTTGAATTTTCATTCTGTTTTTGCAAAACTAGGTATATAGTTTTTCATTCCTTAAGAGTATGCTTATAGTTAAATAGTTGAAGATAACATTAAGTATAAACATTTAATAATTTTCAAAAATGTTCCTTTATTTGTAAAATACAATTATAATTGCTTTTGTGATTTTTCTACAAACTGATGCACAGTGTTTGTCAAGAAATTCAGGGTAAAAGTTGTAGCTGGCTGCAATAATCTTCAGAAATTGCAGCAAGAAAAATTTTGTTGCATGCCTCTACTATATTGTGATTCTTTAGGTGTCAGAGATGATCACTTGCTGTGAATATATTCAATTTATAAAAATTTATAAGCAGTCATTTCTGTAACAATACAGCTTGTAATGAGATAAGATCAAGACACATTTGCATTTTGGCATAAATTGTTATATATAGTCAATATTAACAAATAAAATCTAGTCTACACTATTCCCCCAAATGAAAAACTAAGATGATTTGATTTATTTTAAATAAGGTCTCTGAAATGATAATAATATTTTCATGATATTTAGTGCTCATATTAATCAGAACTACTGACAATAAGGATATAGAGTGATTGAACCAATGCAAATAATTGTATTTTAAAACTTGAAGTCTAAACATACATTGCAAGACAAAACTGTGTCTCAAATACCACCTTTCAGTAGCTTTTGGAGATATTTCACTGTTTTGAAATAATACTTTTGCTTTCCAATACTCTTTTCAAGTTTAATATGTTCATTTCAGTTCATATTTTCAACGGAACACGAGAGTGAAGGGAACCTGCCCATGCACAAGTATTACAATGAACTTAAAGCAGAATAACTTAAAATACTAAAATCACTGACAGTCTGATAAAGGTCTGACCTGACCTGTGGACAGCCACTTCCACTCTGAGCAGCAGTTGGTGAAAGCCAAAGATGGGACTGCAGGGAAAATGGGATGGAGGGAGCAGGGGAAATCCTGTTTGTCAACAGAGTGTTGTATACTGGGGTAATTTCAGATGCTTTCGCTTATAAGTTAGAGATTTTGCCATTTTTTTCTTACATATGGCTTGTCTTAAACTTTTCTGCATTAGAACAGTAGTTTTTTTATGTATTCAGAAAACTATTTGGGTTTGGGGAGCTGATGTTATATGTGAGTTATAACAGTCATATGCCTTTAGTACAGTGCTTACTGGACAGTCAGTCAGTACCATTTCAAAATATCAAACTTGATAAATCTCTCTTTTTCTTCCTGTTCAACAAAATGGACTATTCAAGACCTGTAGACCCAGAGCAGATTATACTATCACCTTCAAAATAACTGTCTGCTGGATTAACCTCAGGGGTTTAGATGAGATGGAGAACCATCTCTACAGTACCCCATAGGCATGAAGAAGAGACACTGTGAGCAGCTCCATTTCAAATTAAATTGCATTACTATTTTTATGCTAGGCTTATTTAACAGTGACTGATCAAGCAGTAACCTACAAACTCATACAGAATTATGACAAAAATGTCCAAAACATCTTAGTCCAAGCAAGACAAAAAAGGAGTTTTAATGTAACCTACCTAATTTAAATGCTACATGGGTGAGAAAAGGCTTAAAAAAACCCCTGAGGAGCTGTGAGCTTAAGTAGTCTTACAACCAGTAAACAACAATTCTCACATTCCATTGCACATGTTAATGCACAGCAGCTGTAAAAGCTGTAAATGGTCACTGTGGTGTCAGTGATAGATAGGTATAGATCTGTGGTATTAGAATAGGCCTAATATTTGTTTATGTTTCCAAAAGGACAATCAGCCACTCGCACAAAACATAAACATGAAGTGTGTCTGGGTGTTTGTCAGAGCTTCAGCACCAGCTGTTTTGTGTGACGGCTCCTCCATCCATCTGTACTGCACAGCGTGCTACAGATGTAATTACTGCTCCTGTAATTTTGTTCAGCTACATTTATATATGAACTACACATTGATCATTTTCATGATAATATAAATACATGGGGGTAAATGCATGTAAATACATGTAATGTAATATGTGTAATGTAAACACATGTAATGTAAATACATCTGTCCTCCGGAGGGGGGCCATCAAGATGATTAGAGGGATGAGGTACCTCTCCCATGAGGAAAAACTGGAAGAATTTGGGTTGTTCAGCGTGGAAAAGAAAAGGCTTTGGGGTGACCTAAGTGTGGCCTTCCAGTACCTGAGAGGAACCTACAAGAAAGATGGAGAAGGACTTTTTACAAGAGCATGGAGTGACAGGACAAGGGGGAATGTCTTCAAAGTGAGAGTAGGTTTATATTAGATAATAAGAAGAAATTCTTTACTGTGAGGGTGGTGAGGCACTGGTTACCCAGAGAAGTTGTGGATGCCCCATCCCTGGAAGTGTTCAAGGCCAGGCTGAATAGGACTCTGAGTAACCGGTTCTAGCGAAAGGCGTCCCTGCCCATGGCAGAGGGGTTGGAGCTAAATGATCTTTACAGTCCTTTCCAATCCAAACCATTCTATGATTCTATGATTCTATGAAAATATCTATATATTTAAAGTATCTAAAAATCTCCAATATTTTGATAGATGTAATTAATCTGCCAAAAGTTAAACAAACTATTCAGACTGAAAGTACTTATGGAGTATTTGGTTATATCTCTGATATGTACCAGCAAATTGAGAATTCCCATCCAGATAAATCCAGATTTTTCTATTAAAAACCAGTTTAAACAGGGATATGATTTACACAAAGCCCTCCATTTACCATTTAAAGAGAAATTAATCTATTACAAATGAACCCACTCCAACATTAATTGTCTGCCACATGTAACTGTTATATCTAACACTTCATTTTATCTTTTTTTTTTTTTGGGGGGGAAGATACTTTCATCAAAAACACTTGAAAATGCACTTAAATTATGTCTCATAGTATCATTCATCCCCTTTTCTGTATTCCAGGCACAGCATCAATCTGGAAATACAACACACTTTCTCCCAAGTCATCCCCTGCATACAGAATGTTTTTCCTAAGCTAATTTAGATGAGTGTGCTTCTCTTTAACCCACATTTCTTCACAGCTGCATTAATGACAATAAACACTTCCTTACTATAAAAATGACGTTAGGCTTTACTGAATATTTCTCTGGTCTTATCTATTACACTGTTTCCCCCAAGCCCATATTAAACTTATACCTCTGCCTAAATTCTTACTAGGACTCATCTGTCTTATATTTTTACACCATACTATGCTTGCCAAATTCTTGTTTTTTATAGGAAAGAATGACTTATAGGAATTATATGAAAAATTAATTACAAAATCACAGAATATTTTGAAGGGACCTCAAAAAATTATATATAATGCTAATTGGAGAGTCAGATATTTAGCCTGACACTCTGAATATCTAGTAGCTAATTTATTTTTTCCTTCTTTGTATTTAAAATATATATGTTATTAAGGAAACAAACTCCTGTCATCTGATATTCATATATTAGAATCAATGTCTGCAATGCCAAATATTGCCAAAATTTGTGATAAAAGAAATAATTGCTACCATTTGTACGGCAGAGTTTTATCTCTGTATTAGCATCTTTTTTCTTGCTGTTCTTCTCAAAAAATTCTGTATGGAAATTAAAGTTTTTAGATGTTTTACTACTTATCTCAAATGAAACAAAAATGAGAGTTGATTGCAAAAGATAATTGCACTGCCAAAACCCAGGCTTTACATTAATCTAAACAGTTTGAATTTGCAGTCCTTGTTAAATCCCATTGCTAGTACTTAAATTGAATCATATTGTGTGGGTTAATTTTCTAAGGAGTTTAACAAAAATATTCTCAGATTTGCACAATATTTCTGTATTTGTGTAAAAATTGTATCCTTATTAGTTATGATGTAAGTGCATTTTAGCATAACATGGACTGTAAATGGGCCAATAATGAGAAGTACAGCATCCTCTATTGACATGGAGATGTGAGTATACAATGCATAGAAAAAGATTTAAAAGTTAACATAGAGATAAAATCAATTTTTAATGAGAAGTTAACATTCATACTGAGTTTTCTGTTGTCGGTATTATTAACAAAACTAAATCTATTTTAAATTATTTCTATTTACTTGACATTCTATTGTGTGTGCACTGTTGGTTGATTTAATGACTCATGAAACTCTTCAAAATGGAAACGGGGATAATATAAAAAAACCAACTTCAGTAAATCATTAAAGCATGGCCCATTTGTGTTTATGGTTAATGTGTTTGTACAATGAGAACAAAGTATCAAATAAAGATACTGAGTTTATAAGACTTCTTTTCTTGAATAAATGTTTCCAAAGTATTAAATTATCCCAATCAAAATCTAGAAAGTTTTATCTACAGAAAAATAGAGAAGATGGAATATTGGCTTTAATTCTCAGTAGCATAGAATTTTAAAAAAGTCAGGCTGAAAGACCAGTGTGAAATATAAGCTTAGACTTTTTATTTACAAGTGCATGGGTGCGTATTTTCACTTCTATATCAAAAATCTGGGGAGCTACTGATGACTTTTCTTTGGTCCCTGATGCAGTCTGGGCAGAGGAAGCAGCCAAGCCGCAGCCAGGGCCTCCACCAGCACACCCTGTGACCATGGGAAGCAGGGCATCCACCTACTCAGGTGGCAGAGGAAATTCCTTGGACCAAGGCAAGGAAGTATAGGGCTTTCTGCCATGCAGAAAGGCACAGAAGTATAAAAACTGCTTGTTGCAGCTCTGTCTTCTCAAATGACTTTAAGTTTTCAAGAAGGTAAAACTTCTAGTGGTAATCTAATAAAGCAAAGCACTTTTGAATCTAAAAGTGGGGGAGCTAAAGAGGGGTGGGGGGATGTCATTTTTTTTTTGATAGCTTAATGTATTTGGAGCCAGTAATTTACCCATTTTGTTTATTATTTAAAAGTTTTAGTTAGGACTGAAATAATTGTCATCATTATGTTTTTAATTAAAATGTTTTCAAATTTGCTGATTGTACCTCATTATAAACAGCAGTGTCATTACATATAATTAAAAATTATGGTCTCTGCTAAATAAGTAAACTTATGTTGCCACAAACTTTGTATCATTTCCACATGATTTCTCCTGAGTTCAGGAGGGGTATAGATTAGAAGTCTATCATATAGTAAATTAATTTTACCAAGTAATCTTTTTTAATGTTTCTCTTAATTGGCAGAGGTTTTTTTGAATAAGAGCAGTAGCATGGAGAATAGAGTGAATCTATGCTCTATTAAAACACTGAATTCCTGAATATGTATGAATTTTTGGCTGGAAAGAATAAAAATTAGGTTTTTTTTGTTTTTCTTTAATACCATTTAAATGAGGCTTTGATTTTTTAATATGTGGAGAAGATGATTTTATTTCAAGCAGAAAAGAATACAATGAAATTTTCTGCCCTGCATTATGCAAGAGGTCAGATTATATTATGCAAAGCTGTGCTGTCTGGATTTGTAATAAAAATATCTCTAGCCTACAAAATTAGCTTTATTAGTTCGTTGTTTGATCATTTATGTCAGGGAAGATGAGACTGGGTTTTAATCTATGTAAAGATTTTGAAAGGATTGTTGTGTTTTGGAAATACCAAATTCTGGGTTCTGGAAGTTGTCTATTCGGTGTCACCCTTGCATCTCGGCAAGGGAAATGTCATTCTGCACTTTATCTGAAATAGAAAGGTTGCCCCTTACACTCATGGGGCTTTGTGTGGGTCAGCAGTTTGATTATTATGGGAGAATGCAGCAGAAGGTTACAAGGGGAGAGATGATAACTGCCAGGGGAAGGCAACTGCTGCAGATGGCTTTTGATATCAGAACAGAGAGATTGAGCTGATCTTTCAATTCTTCTGGGAGAAAGTGTACATAAGGAGGGATAATGTGTTCTCATGGTTGCTAAGCAGAATTTTGTGCTAATTATGGCTGTTCTTCTAGATGGGTGCTTATTTACCTGAGCTGGGGAAATCAAGCATTGCGGCACAAAATACATGGTCTGCTCAAAACTTTGATATGGGAAGGTGTGCAGTCCTGACCAACCCTGAATTGTTGGTATCTGAGTAGCCTTTACTAGTACAGAATTGAAAAGCAAAACCCTTAACTTATCCTGAAGATGTCAGAGGGCAGGTGTAGCCATAACCATCCTTGAAAGTTAGGCTATCACCATAGGTGTTTCCTAATCTTTTCAGAAACATCAATGCAACCACAGCTTGGTTGAGTTTTAACAAGTGTTGTTCTGGTTATTAATTTCCTAGAGTCTCCTTAGAAACTGAGAGGAAGACAGAAGTATAATTTTATGTAAGATACTAAGTAGATACTACTGTATGGGATCTGCATGCACAATGTTAGCTTGTTTGTTTGGTCATCATTCTGAACACTGAGTTGCCAAGAAAGTTTGGACCAGATGATCCTTAAGGTCCCATTCCAACCTTGCAGACTATGATTCTATGATTTTATGAAAGAGAATGTGGTGAACTAATTTCCCTCAGGGATGGTCAAGTTGGATGGGGCTCTGAGTAACTTGGTCTAGTGAAAGGTGTCCCTGCCTATAGCAAAGGAGTTGGTACTAGATGATCTGTAATGTCCCTTCCAACCCTAACCATTCATGATTCTATGATTCTATGGCGTGTCTAAGGGATTTTTGAAAAATAGGAGATGGGTCAGTCATCCTAATTTTCCACCAAACACATGGAAAATTACTTCAGCATTACTTCACCAAACACTTCAGCAACTAGACACTGTGGCCCAGGGAGATTTCACTGGCAAAATTATCACCAGCTGATTACAGTGGAAGTCCGACATCTAGTAAAAGATATTTGAGAGTCTCATAGTTTAATATGCTTGAGGAGTCTTATGGACTATTTTTTGTGATGGGAGTTGCACACATAAAACCTGGTAGTTAAGTCCTGCAATATTCACGACAGGCTGATAAGCATCTTTACAAAGGCTACATCACATCTAACTGTTGTCCCCATGTTAGGATGTTAAGATGTTAAGATACTAGGAACTCCAGAAGAAAGTCAGCTGGTTACTCTAAGTTAGTTGCTTACCTTTTATTTCACTGAAACTGAAGGGCACAAATGCTGCATTAACTTTAGGGCTTTTTGCTACAGCTTTAAAGTTCTGTGTCAATGAAGTGTTTCATGAGGTTATAAACACTATTTAATTTCACCTGGGAGAATGTCTGTCTTTCCTTCTTAGTTGCAGGACAACATTGCCTACCTAACATATGTTTAAAAAACTAAACTTGGACAATATCACGTTTCTGTTAACTATTAACTGTTAAACTAATTTCCAACACTAGGGACAATCTAATTTCTCTATCTGAATCACATGTACATAGACTATATATATATATATATATATGAATATAACATATATATACATAATATGTATATGTTTATATATGAAAAAGGGGGGTTAATTTCTTAATCCAGGCTTACTAGCATACACATGAAATCACATATAAATAGGAAATATTAAGAAACCCTACTTTATTGACATAGTTATATGTGCTTTAACTTTGGTGATAAGATGCATTATGGGAAGGACAACGCCAAAACTGTGACTTTTGGTTTTGTTTTTCATTTGAAAGTCTTAGAATTATTTTTAATGCCTGCGATTACTTTTCACGTAAAATATTCTCTACCTACCAGCAATTCTCAGAGTCATTCCAGATCCAGCACTAATACTGTAGGCTCTTACAGGAGAAAATGCTTTCCTCAAGCAGTTCTGCAGGTCCATGGAGCATTGTTAAAACAAGCAAATGTGAAGTGTTAATCTTTATTGGTCTGTGAACTTAATCATGCATAACCAGGAAGAGTTCATTTTTTTAATTAAATCACCCCCCACTCATTACTTATGTTATCCTCAAAAGAATATCAGTGAAAGGGTCAAAGTCTGCTGGACCTCTCACTGTTCCTTTAAATTAACACATCTTCTGATTATAAGTGTACATATTGTGCTAACTTTGAAGATTTCTACATATTAGAAAAATGGGAATTCTTTCTGAATGACAGAATGAGATCAGGATTTCTGGAAAAAAGGTTTTTCTGCAGCCTGTGTTTGTGAGTAACATGCACATTATTTTATAGTAGCTGACATCTATGAAAATTCTGGAGCAATAAAATGTCTGTTTCAAATTGCTTTTAAAAAATTATACAGGCTACTTTAATAGTGTCTGAACAAAAATATATCTTCTTTTATTAGATTGTCTATGGCAGAACCAAATAACTGTTTGAAAACAATCTTGGAGAGAGAAATAAAAGGGAGGACTTTACCTCATTATTCATATATCCATTATATTAATAAAAATCACTCCTTGAGAAGCTACAAATTCTTCTTCATTCACATAGCTTATATTTATCCCAGAGGTTTACTGAACTACATATCAGAACAAGGATTATTCACTTGCATACATTCTTCTGAGAAAGTATTTTTGAATTTCATGTTGACCATTTCCATTTTGAAAGGCTTTTTTCAGTGGTCTAATATAAGCAGACCACAGTTTTTAGGTTCAGATGATTTATTATGGCTTCTGTGTTGAAGCTGAGAAAAGAATACCACAAATAAGGACCAGTTTGTGGATTTGACACCATAAAACAGATCACCAGAAGGGAAATCTCATCGGTCAACAGTTTGCTTTCAGAGGATAGAGGCAAGGATACAAAAGGGTATGGTCCTGAAGAATTTATTGTCATTTTGCACTATTTCACAGTGCATTGACACTAACTCAGTCATTGCAGAATGTTAAGGATTTTCCTAAAATAGTTTCAACTTCTCAGTCACCAGACTAAAAATGGTGAATTTATATACCACCTTCTTTTTCATCCTTAAAGATGCTCTAGAACAAAGCATGTGACTGTCTTCAGTCTTACTCTACCTATTTTGAGTGCATGTAAGTAAAATAAGGAGCCATGTACTCTATCTTAAATTTCTATGCAACAACAGTTTTACACCAATTATTTACAGTGTTTGATACTTTGTTAGCATTGCAAAATTTCCTTCCTTTTGCTGTTTTTCACTGCTTCAAATTTCGCTTTATGAAGTCAAATTGGGCTGAGATGCACAAATTAAATGGGTAACTGTAATGCAGTGGCATCCCAAGCAAGACGTCGTGGAATCAAGCTATACCATAGAATCATAGAATCATAGAATCAACCAGGTTGGAAAGGACCTCTGAGATCATCAAGTCCAACCCTTGATCCACTACTGCCGTGGTTACCAGACCATGGCACTAAGTGCCACGTCCAGTCTCAGCTTAAAAACCTCCAGGGACAGAGAAGCCACCACTTCCCTGGGCAGCCCATTCCAATGCCTGATCACCCTCTCTGTAAAGAATTTCTCCCTAATATCCAACCTAAACTTCCCCTGGCACAGCTTAAGACTATGCCCTCTTGTCTTACTGATAGCTGCCTGGGAGAAGAGACCAACCCCACCTGGCTACAACCTCCTTTCAGGGAGTTGTAGAGAGTGATGAGGTCTCCCCTGAGCCTCCTCTTCTCCAGACTAATCAACCCCAGCTACCTCAGCCTCTCCTCATAGGACTTGTGCTCAAGTCCCTTCACCAGCCTTGTTACTCTTCTCTGGACCTGCTCCAGCACCTCAATGTCCTTCCTGAGCTGAGGGGCCCAGAACTGGACACAGCACTCCAGGGGTGGCCTCACCAGTGCTGAGTACAGGGGAAGAATCACTTCCCTGGACCTGTTGGCCACACTGTTCCTGATCCAGGCCAGGATGCCATTGGCCTTCTTGGCCACCAGGGCACACTGCTGGCTCATGTTCAGCCTCCTGTCAATCCAAACTCCCAGGTCCCTTTCTGCCTGGCTGCTCTCCAGCCACTCTGTCCCCAGCCTGTAGCACTGCAGGGGGTTGTTGTGGCCAAAGTGGAGGACCCGGCACTTGACCTTGTTGAACCTCATCCCATTGGAATCAGCCCAACTCTCCAGTCTGTCCAGGTCCCTCTGCTGGCCTTTTTCACTGCAGGGCCCTGGGTGATTGAGGGGCACCTGGTAGGCCCTTGAAAGTTTGTTCCACTGTACCACAGCTTGGTGCAGCTTGGGATCTGTATCAAACCAAGCTGCCTTTGTGGCCATGCTTGCCCTTCTATTGGTAAAACAGTATTTTTTGAGTGCTGCAGAAGAGTTAGGTGAACCCTGACTAAACAAGTTAATTCTATCCCTCTTAATTATTCAAAAATTACTGTATTTTCCCCATGAATAATTTATAATTTCTTTTTCTGAGGATGCAGCATGTGTCTTTACTGACACATCCCCAAGTGTGGCTTCACTTCCAGCCCGATTCTATCTAGCATGGAGTGTGTTTCCACTGGGCACCGTATGGCTGTATAGAGACATCTGTGCCAGTCCCATATGTATTTCAACCAATTAATATATAACTAGGATTGACATCTGCACTGTTCTGTTGAACTAATTGAGATTATATAACATTTTCATGCAAAGGACTATGTAAAATAGAATTTTCTGCTTTTTCTATAGTCATAAATCCTCAATGCAGTTGTATAAAGGTCATCTTCCTTATAAGTGATAGAAGACAACATTGTCCAGCCAAAGTTCACATTAGAATTTTTGGTCATGATAGTGCATTTTCTGATGGAAGACCTGACAAATTTCTTCACAACTTCCTTCCAGTTAATTCTGGTTTTTTTGCAGTCTCAATTATGCCTGTAGCCTGAGGCAGTCCAGAGATAAAACCCAACAACTATAGTGCAGTTTCCAGTTAATAAATTGCAGGTTATCACAAGGGACAAGTTACTAATCCTTTCTAACCTGAATTAAAATAAAAAAATAATTTAAAGAATTTGTCACTGACCTCATTTAAAAAACCCTCCTCTCAGGTATGCATTATGGAAGCATCTGTTACTTGCCCCAGTAGTTCATTTACACTCCTTTTCTTAAAAGTTGTAATCTTGCCAAATATTTACTTTTGTGTTTTACTTGCTAATTAACTGTCATTGCTGTGAATAGTGTATTTAGTATAAAGAGAATTACATATTCTGTTCCTTATTAGTGTGCTTTAAAGCCACACCAAAAATATACTGATACTTGGCTGCTGCTTTGTAGTCTTTCAGAAGTAAGTTTGCAGTTTGATTGATTAGTTTTCACCACCAAAGAGAAGCAGCTGCAGTTCTGAATAAAATTGTGCTAATGAAGATTTCAAAGTGGTGATCAAAAGCAGACTTTGCTCTTTCAGTTGTACACTTTTCTGAAGATAAATAATTGTGCTGTTTCAGCAAAATGTGCGTATCAAAGCAGTTGAATCATACATTTCAGTGGGAACTTTAAAGCATGTTTAACACATTATGATGGCTAATCTTTGTCACATTTGGTCTGTCAGTTGCAGTGGTTAATTTTAGCATTGATTCATGTAGTCGATCAAGAGTCTGAATATGAAGAATGTTCTATATTTGCTCATAGACAGCTATATTTATATGGCTGTGAAGACACGTATGTCTAGATGGCTAAATGTTACTTTCTTCAAGAGTTTTGATAAAATGTACAAATCCCATAACTTTGAGAAGAATTTCAGTCTGTTGGACAGAGGTCACAAAGCCATGTGAGGGGTTTGGGCACAATACCATGGTCTGCCACAGGCTTTCTGACAAATGTTCAGGAATAGTCTGCTGGAATTGTATTTTTAACACATTTAGGCATCTAAAGACAGAGCTACGTACCTTCAGAAATTTCTGTTTGTATATTCAGGCAAAGACAAACTGTTCCCAGCTCAGTTAAACCTCTTCATATCACTGCACTTAATTCAGAGGGCATTTTTTGAAGTCTGTAGTGAGTTCTGCAAAGCCATTTTTAGACTGCTCAATCACTGAAGCTGCCTACCTTCTGCTTGTTCCACCATTTTCCAAATCACACTTCTGTCCCTTCTACACTTTGGGAAAACCCACATATAGCTGGGGCATGCTTTTTCATGCTAAAAGCTATCAAAATATAAATAAATTTAAAAAAAAAACCAACCAAACAACCAAAACAAAACAAAAAACCCAAACAAATCAAAACCGTAAACATAAAAATCAACTAAATGAAGTGTATTAAAAAATCCAACAACCTGTATATGGAGTGAACAGTTGAGTTGAATTAACTTGCAATGATATTTTATATAATTTTAAAATTTCTTTTTAAAGTTTAAATGAGGCCAACACACTTCTCTGGACATACAACCAAGAACTTCTAGCGGAGCCACTCAACCCTTCTAACTAGAGATTTTTTTGTCTGTTAAGTGGTTGTTAATTGCTCTATAGTTATGGGTTTGGTGCATTTAATCCAGAATATCTGGATTTAAATATTGAAGTGACTTTTCTTGATATTAAAATTTTAATATAATTACATATCCATAGCTCAGCATCCTTTGTTTTTCTGGCCACTTTTGCACTCAACTTTGAAAGTACTAGGCTTAGTGAGGATATCCTGAGATGCTTCAGACAATATATGCTAGTCTAAATAATTCAAAATGGTTGCAAATCTTAGCTTTGAGAAAACAACGTGACAAATAATATTTTCATGTTTTGTATCAGCAGAGGATAATTTGGATGGTATACAGAAATATTCTGACCTTTCTAAATGCTTATCAGGCCAGTAATAGGAATTACTATCGTAGCAAACCCTTACTTTTTCTATCTATTATAATGTTGTACATGGCCTTCACAGAAAAGATTAATTTTCTCTTTCATTCTGTCTTCCTTCTGTTTCTCTGTGCTATATATCTTTTTTAACTGATTTACAATTCAGAAGAATTACATGATTAAATCCTTGTTGCACAAAAGTAATCTTCCTGAACTTCTGCAAATTATTTTACTCACAAAGATAATGCCATGAAGACAGAAAAGAGAAAGGTCAAACTAAGACAAAACTTCAAATTCTTTTAGTATCTTTTAAATTTGCTTCATCTATAATATATTCAAAATCACTATCTTTATTTCATTCCTTATCAAACCAGAAATTAAGTGAAAAACCTTCCTTCTATTAGCACTGTTATAAATGTTATAATTTATAATATTTTATGAATTTTCAACAGCAATATAACAATATTTTTAGATTAAGTATTTCCAGAATATCCTGGTGGGTTTTTAGGCCATAAATTTAGAAGATGCAACAATGTTACCACAGAGTCCAAACTTGTGAAATAAAACATTTCATGATTTGAAAAGGGAAAGCAGAGGAAGGAATAATTAAAAATAAAATAATAATGAAAACTTCCATTTCATCTACGTCTTCTGCAATTTTTACTTAAAAGACGTCCAGTTACAGCAACTCTACTTTTTTTTTCTCAAATCCCATTATTTCCTGTACTTTTCAAAAATCTAAATATTGAGATGTTTAGCTCTTTCAAGGATGTAAATATGGAAACATAAACTAAAGCAATAACACCTAATATGGAATGTATTTGATTGTTTCATTTGATGTATATGCTTCATATGTCAGATTCAAATAATGTAAGGTGTTATGAGAGCAAAATCAGAAAAAATATTATTAAGGGAACTCTGGATGTCAGAATTGAGCTCATAGTTATCTATCTATGTAACTATGTATGCATATAGTTATGTGTCAGTTACACATAAATATTTCCTCTTACTTTGTGTTTTATTTTGCAGCTGACATTGCTCTAAAACACAACTTGTCCTTTAGAGCCACAGTCATTCACTAGAACTATTTCAGAGGTTTTCTTGTCTTGTAATCCTTACAAGGTTTTGTGGATTATCTCATTATTTCACTGACTCTTTGCATTCCCTTCACTGTTGATATGATCTTTTTCAACCAAGGTTATAAAAGACAGACAAATTAGATGTTCTATTTTAAGAGAAATAGATTATGTTCTTTTTAAAGAGAAACTCTTAAAATACAGGTTTGCTAACAAGCACATTTGCAATCAGAAAGTCCACACACCAATTAGTTTGAGGAAACTTTGCAGAAGCGAATTAACATGTGGAATGAGGTAAATGGTTTCCCCAGGGCTTCCAGTGGGCAAGCTGCCACATAGTTTACTAATCCCACAAACAGTTTTTATCTCATATTCTGTCCTGTTGCACTAGATGTTTGTTGTTTTTTTTTTTTTTTTTTTTTTTTCTGAGCACATATATATTCTTATATTTAGAGGTGGTCTTTCAACAAAAAGGTCTGAGATTCCTGAGAGTAATGTGGGAATCCCTTCTGCCATTGTCCAAACTCAAAGTTGTGCAAAAGGTATGAGAACAAGGGGTTATTTTCTCAAGCACTCTTTGGGGGTTATTTATTGAAGCTAATTTTACACTTTGAGAAATTGCTTCCAATTACTGTCTGTATGTTTTCAGACGGTGGCTTAGCCTTGTAAAAGACTAAGACTTCAAAAGTCTTATGAAATAGATATGAATTTAGGCAATATTCAAATGCAGATAATAAGAAATAATGACAGATGACCAAGTATGGTGTTCATTTGAATTTACAAGCATTTCCTAGACGTAAGAAAGTAAAAAAGTAAAAAGCGTATTCAGTGATATGCCACTTTTCCATCCTTATATTTTCTCTGTCCAACTAGGGTTTTCCCAAAAAATCTCTCAAAAAAACCCCCACTTTTAGAATCTTAGTGTTAAGGGAATATTTTTATTCTACCTCTTTGTTAAGATAAAAATAGAAAAGAAAACCCATTTATGTCATTGGTTTAGAATCCTCTTATTTTCTTTTATTGTTTTCTTAAAAGAGGAATTTATCACCTTTTACACCTAAATGTGCTCTGAAGTTGTTTTTTTTTTCTTTCTTTCAAAATATGCTGGTAATCTCTAGTTTATTTGCAAAGATAGTATTTTTAACAATAGGTTGCCTAGGAATCTTGGTGAGAAACATTTCTGCTGCTGTTCACAGGAAAATTTTATTAATACACAAATGAAGTCACTCTGCATGTCCAGTGAAAATTAAATTTTATATGTCTTGAATGCAATAATGTGTTTGCCTTATTTCTTACAGAGGAATCCAAAAATGCCATTACAAAGTATTTTATAGCAAATAATTCACTTCAGCAATGAAAAGGTGTTTTAAAATAAATGATATATAACAGTTCTGGAAAAACAGCTATTGGAACTCCTATAAAAGAAATAGAAAAATTGCACTGTGCATCTGAAAGATTGTTCTTTTCAAGGTCTCCAACCCAAGGTCCTCTTAGAACTCCTGCCACTGAATCACAAGTGCTGCTTCCCGGCTATTACCCTAATCTTGAGTCATCCCACCTCAGAGAATAAAGCAGAGGGTTCAGTAGCACCTTATTCTCACATTTACAGCATGTTCAGTACTACCTTAGGGGTCTATGCTTTTGTGTTTTTCTTCTTGTAAATCTGTGCCCCTTAGTTCAAATGACCTTTATGGAAAACAAAATTGTGGGGCAGAAAATATGAACTAGATATCATTGCCATATAAAACCTTAGACCCTTGTGCATCAAAATGCTTTTGCTTGTTCCATGGTCAGAATAAGACTGGGAGCTGGAGAGTGTGTTACACGCCAGCAGCAGGACACTTGGTGTTGAGCTGGACACTGCTTTTTTTCCTCAGAAAAAAGTGCATGTGTCATTACTTAGTTCCAGGGTCCAAAAGGACTATCATTATTATTTTTATCAGATTTCAGACACTTTGTTAATGTGGATCTTGACTAGGAAGTAAAATAGCTTGCTAGAAACTTAGTGGACTGGACTTACTTCTTAAAGGAATGTTCATAACTACTGAAGTGAACATGAAAAAAGAGCTGCAGTTAAGCAGAAAAGCAGACGGAGAAGCCAGGCTTCCCAGTGAAACCTTGGCTTGGCTCACTTCTCATCTCGCTCTTTCCTGCCTTAGCTTGAGACCTGCTGTCAGCCACCTCTTGAAAACTGGCTTCAGCCACCCAGCTGTGCCTAATTTCAGGCGTCTCATGTGCAGTGATGCTCTGCCTGCAAAAGCTGAGTTGGTATGGACACTCCCCTGGGGAAAGCGGAGTAAAAGATTACTTTCTTCCTTCCCCTTTTCAAGCTTTAATGAGGTGGGATGGCTGGGAGAATCCAATAGTAAAATTATTCTCAGTTGAAATAAAAAGGAAATAGACATCTTTTTTTGAAAGGGTTCTTTAGGGTTTTCTGACAGGTGATTTAAAAGGTATATTTCAATACTACGACATCTGCTAAATGTTATTTTCCAACACAGGCTCTCCCTTTCCACTTCTGTATCCAGGGTCCATGCCAAAAGGGTGTAACATCTCATGTGCAGTTACCATATGCCACAGTTTAATCCTGATTCAATGTGACAGCAAGATCCTTTTCCTTCTGTCCTCTTATTCCGCCTGCTGATGTCACTTTGTATCCCCAGTCCACCTTTCCTTTGCAGCAGTACTGTGAGCTGCACAGGTACAGAGCACTGTATGCACACAGCCTTGCAGCTGGAGGAAAGTGTAGTCTTTT
The DNA here is from genome assembly GCF_025592945.1 of Manacus candei. NCBI lineage: Eukaryota > Metazoa > Chordata > Aves > Passeriformes > Pipridae > Manacus > Manacus candei. The sequence goes on along the minus strand of NW_026138089.1, from coordinate 1,234,452 downwards.
CTGGCACAGGTCCTTTTTGCCTGAGTCTATGACAGAAGAACATGATATTGAATTCCGGAGACCATCCTCAGAGAATTTTTCAGTTAGTTTGCAGTGGGGTTTTTTTGTGGTTTGTTTTTTTATTTGTTTGTTTTTGTTTTGGGTTTGTTTTTTTTTTTTTTAAATCATGTCTTGATACAATCTACTGGCCATCCAAACAGCTTGTCTGATATCATTGACTAATGCCAAATTTGTGCTTGTTTCTGGCTGCAGAACTCAGTACCAGACATTTGATAGCAAAAGTGTTTTCCAACAAGGGTTTAATTATAAAAAGTGTTGTCAGAAAATTCCCAGTTACTGATTATTTTCTGACATGCAAACCATAAGGTCAGTTTAAGTGCAAACCAATATTTGAGAGTACATCTTTATTTTTCCTTTTTTTTTCTTTTCTTTCCTCAAAATTTACTTGACAAATTTCCATTTAAGATTTGCATTTACACATGCTTTTCATTAAATTATGACTTAAATGAAGAAAGTACAGTGTATATCTCTACAGTGTGGAGGAAAAACCACAAGTATGCTAGTGAGTGTTTAACTGAATTTGTGCTGCATTTGTTCTGAAGGCTTTGTTAGGACACTAGCCAAGGCTTGTGACATATCTCACTTTCCAGTATTACCAAATGGTTCCTTTAGTACCTTGGGTACATGAATTAAAGTTTCTGGATCTCAGTCTTTACCTACAAAATGAGAATTTCATATCTCATGTGTGAGATTAGGGAATACTGAGTTGTGAAGCTCCTTGGTCATATGGTAACTGTCTGATTCTGTTTTAAATATGAACTATTCATACATTTTCTGAGTCTGGTGGGCTAAAAGCATTGTAATGAGAGCTCTAGACTGAAATACAACATAGAGAAAATGCTGGTGACTACCTGGTGTTGTCCCACTGTTTAATCATCTCTAGCTGGGGCTTATACAAACCCTACAGGCAGTGGTAAACCTGTTTACATACCGGAACTGTCATTTTTAGACTCATCTCTGCTTTCTCCTTTTCCATTTCTTAGGTTGTCCGTTCTCTCCCCTTCATCCCTACATCCCACCTGAACTTCTCTTTCACAGCATCTCACAGTGGTTTTGACCACCTGAAGGTATTCCACCCTCCTCCACTGCCTTCCTAGCCCCACCTGTCCTCAGCTTTTGGTGTTGTATGTGATGCCCCACAAATGGTAATGTATTTCCTACCTTTCAGCCTTGCAGACATAAGTGGTGGTTTACTGCTGCCCTCCTGCCAACTCCATATGCTTTCACAGATGCCTCATGCCCTTCTTTTGATCCTCTTTAACGTCAGGGAACATAAACAAGTGTAGCCTTCTCCCTGCTCTGTTCTTGGAGAATGGACCATGGGAGCATCTCCTGTTCATGCAGCACCAAAAAAGAGCTCCTTATGCTTCTTATGACTTGGGTCTGATGGGAAATTTTATTTTCTTCTCTGTTCACCTCTTGTTATTTTCACATTTTCAGTTATCTAGGAAAGATCATTCCGTTAGGCTCGAGCTATACCAATCTCTGCTAAACAAGGGGAAACTTCACTGTTTTTTGGATGGCTGGAAAAAGTCCAAATTTTTTTAGTCTACTATAAATGTGTAAATGTAGATATCATTTTGAGATTTACCATGTTTGTCTTGCATCAGGGTTGTAGATATTTTATACTTGGGAGAGGGATTGTCTCCCTCTTTTCATGGGATAATTCTTCGTTGAATGGTTGTTATTTTATATTACTGGGAAAAAGAATACGAACAGAACTCAGTACAGCCCTTTGAGTAGAATTATTCTTATGGGCATGAACCTACTCAAAATGGAAATATTGCCAACAACAACAAAAACTTTTAGTTTTTTCTTTTAAGAAATGAAAGAGCGGTGAGTAATGAGTAATTTTCACAAAGTATTATCAGAGGTGTTTGGGTTTTGCCAAAACAGTGATTGCTGTTTATCCTCAGTAAGTCTTTGATAACCTCTTCTCTATTTTAAACAAATGATGTGTGAAAGAAGGACACTTCAGGAAGGAAATTATGAGCCAGTACTACCACAGCTCTCTCCCCACTGTCCTTCCCTCTTTCAAAGCCTGTAGTATATCTGTATGAAATTGGTATCTTTTTCTCCCTCCTTTCCCAGTTTCTTCCAATTATGTACAGGAATGAGAATATGTTCCAGTGACTTCTTTTGTCTGTATGAGGAAGAAATCGTGACAATCTACCCGGTCAGTGTTTCAGATCCTGAAGATTAGCAATGTTGTGTAGTAATATGTAAAAAGTTGTCTCTCTCTCTTGTACCTTAAGGTGCAGAAGGTAATGCTGATAAATGCTATCTTTGGGAGGATCTGACAGAAGTCTTGGGTTTGGAGAATTAGTAATTGGATGCGATAAATGTATTTGAGATTGGGGAATATGAGTTAGAGTGTATAGCCCATTGAGGAGCTGGGAGGTCTGAAGTGAAGCCGTCTAACCAAGTGGGGTTTCTCTGGTGTACCAGGAGAATAAAGTTCTGTGAGACCGTGTGATCTCATCTCTCCACTATGTGCTTTGCACACTGGGCTCAAGGATTACAGCAAGGCAAGCTGCTTTCATAACGTCTCTTGGATTTGGAATAGCTGAAGCTTATTACTTATATTTGAAACTACATTGGAGCAGCCCTGCTCACAGTGACACCCTGGTTATCCATAGACTCAGCCACAACACTGAGTTGTATTATCATGTCTGCTTTGTCACGTTTTTATCAGTAGGCTTTGGTAAAAAGCCTTCAACATGAGAATGCTTTTCAAGCAATTTTATCAAGCAAAACTGATAAGAGATAGATATTCACAGGGGCCAAAATATACATCCCAATATCTAACACTACTTTTGACAACGGTTCAAAAGGAGGATGGTCCTTAAAAAAAATGGCCAAAACAACCTTTCTTCATATTTTCATAATAACTTAGTAGTTTATTGTTCAATTCACTCTTATTCAGATTTCATCCCCAGTTCAACACTTCAGAAGGAACCAATGTAGCTTACACACAGAAGCATTACAAACTTAACAGCCTCATATAGGAAATAAACAGGAAGATGATACAATCTCTACAGCTCGCAAACTTGGGGAGATATCACTGCTTTTGATCAAGTGATTGTTATTATTCTCCAAGATTTTACTGGAGAAATAACAACTAACTATGGAAGACCCATCATATGGATGCTACTTCATCAAAAATTTATGGAAGTTCCTGAAATATATGAAATCATCACAGTTGTCTAACATTTTATTCATCATAGAAGGTTATAAACTACTGAGGGCCAGCTTCATTTCCATAATTTCAGTTTTAAAGGATTGGAGAAAATCTAAGGACTAAACATAACACCCCAAGTTATTTCACCACAACTTTCTACACACCTCAAAAGTAAAGGCAAGTTGTAAATTTAGAGTATGGAAGTCATAGAATCATAAAATGGCTTGGGCTGGAAGGAACCTTAAAGATCATCTAATTCACCTGCCACAGGCAGGGACACCTTTCACTAGACCAGGTTGCTCAGAACTCCACCCAGCATGACCTTGAAGACTTCCAGGAATGGGGCATCTACAACTTCTCTGGCCTAACTGTTCCAGTGCCTCACCTTCCTAATATCTAATCAAAACCTACTCTCTTTCTGTTTGAAGCCATTCCCCTTTGTCCTGTCACTCCATGCTCTTGTAAATAGTACCTCTCCATCTTGTAGGCTCCCTTCAGGTACTGGAAAGCCACACTTAGATCACCCCTAAGCCTTTTCTTTTCCAGGCTTAACAATCCCAATTCTCTCAGCCTTTCCTTGTAGGAGTGGTGCTCCATCCCTCTAATCATCTTGGTGGCTTCCTCTGCACTCCTTCCAACAGATCAGTGTCCTTCCCATGCTGAGGACTCCAGAGCTGGATGCAGTTCTCCAGGTGGGGTCTCACCAGAACAGATTAGAGGGGCAGAATCTCCTCCCTTGACCTGCTGCCCACACTGCTTTGGATGCAGCCCAGGACAGGGTTGGTTTTCTGGGCTGTGAGTTCACATGGCTGGGTCACATCCAGTGTCTCACCCACTGGCATCCCCAAGTCCTTCTCAGCAGGGCTGCTCCTGATCTGTTCATCCCCCAGCCTAGACTGATCTTGGGAGTTGCCCTGACCCAGGTGCAGCATCTTGCTCTTAGTTATATTAAATTGCATGAGATTCCCATGGACCCAGTTCTTGAGCTTGTCCAGGTCCTTCTGGATGGTAGAGACATCATCAAATGCCTTCTTGCACTTAATTATGTAAGGGTAAATCTTGTTACACTGAATAGGGCTTTTTACATACTTTAGTATTAGTTTTATGGCTACTATCACATTTATTAAATTAAAAAAAAATTCTTTTTAATACCTTCAAGCAGTATCATACTAAAAATCCCACTACACTGTACAATCTTTGGAATGGAAAAAAAATATAATTGGGGTTTTTTTTGTTTTCTTGTTTGTTTTTTTTTAATTGTATTGATTTAAGTAACTGAATATGCTGTTATTTTTTACCTTTCTTAAAATTATGGTCATTCTGATCATAAAATACTAGTCATTGTGACATGGATGAACTATGTTTTGCTATGAAAACAGAAGATTTTGGATTTCAAATTTTTCTTTTTTTATCCCAGTTGAAATCATTAAGTTCAGAGCTGTGATTTGCACCATAGAAAAATACTTTGATGTTTGCATAAATTTAATTAAGATACTCCCACTTTTTAGTTAATTTCAGTGACATTTATGTAGCTAAAATTATGCCCGTAATTGTGACTATCTTTAAATATGCCTATGATTAAGTTTAGAGTGTGGAACTTACTTTTGTAGATCTTGTACATCTTGTACTATCTGAGATTTGTTTGGTGGAGTTTTTTATCTTTTTATTTTTTTTCCCTAGAAAATGAATTTGCTCAAGGACATTAAAAAAAAAATATTGAAATTTACATTGTACAGACAAGTGACCTGGGAAAATACTTGCTAAACTAATAAACTCACTGTACGAAATTTGTAAATTTTGTACAGTATAATCATGTTTTACTGTAAGTACAGTAATAAGGAAATTACTTGAGCAAACCAGCATCTATTCTATCAGTGTCTTTCTACTGCATAAAATGCTGTTTGTGTCCTTTTAAAGTAGTCTTTAACTGCAACTGTGTGACAACCATTCACATTTAATGTGAAGGATAGATGAGCCATTCATTCCAGTATATTTACTACAAGGAAACTGGAAGAATGAGGGACAGAAACACTGACAGTCTTTTAAAGTTAATTTCTGAAAGCTCTGAACTGTAAATATAACATTGTACTTTTTTTTCTATTTTGTGTTTTAGCTTTATTTCCTGGAAGAACAATACTAGATAGTTTGCAATTTTTTTAAAACACCTTATACAATTATGTTTTTGTGGTTTTGTTTTTGAATGTATATTTAGATGTTCTCATTTCAGTATAAACCTTTTCCTAATGAGCTTATTCCTATAAAACATCAAGCTAGTGGTTTAAGAATAAAGTTTTCTCTACTGAAGACAGTTTTCTAACTCTGAACCTGCTGGCTAGATAAACGTGTTCATTGTTGCCATGGTTATCTACAGGCATGTAACTAACTTTTCAGCAAGATCCATAAAATCAAAGTGTCTGCAGCTATTGTGAGCTTTTACTGAGGACATAGCAATGTCATTATCTTGTAGGAGAATTTAATGGTTGTTATTTACAAGAGCAGTGTATAATTATAAGAAGATAAATTAGACTAGAACTTGAAAAATTATAGTTCTTGTAAAAAAATATGTGACATTTATGTATTGGAAAAATTCAACTTATTCATAGTGCAAAAATCCCTCAGTAGCATTTCTATTCTCTTTAATCATCCAGAAGTCTTTGTTTGGAACATTTTGTGTATACTCCCTTAAATCTTAATTTCTTTTCATATGTTTCCAAATAAATTATTATTTAAGAGAGAATCATCTTGCAGTTGCATTGAAAAAGATTCATTTTAGTGTTTATGCACAGCAGATGTTTGATAATAATAAAATTTGAAGTGGAGAAACCAAATTCATCTAAGTTATATACTGTTCTTCCTGTATTAAATAGTATTTCATTTATGCCTTTCCTTTACATTTCTGGCAGACTGTAGCAGTTTGAGCCACATTAGAAATCTAAAATCCAATTTTTAGGCTTCCCACACCCTTCTCAACAACTTATCCTAACACTGGAGAGAAACTTTCAGGCCAGAGGCTTCTGTAGGGGAAGGAGGAAGTATATACATTTATTTACACAAATAAATACTATACAAACTAAAGGCAACTATATATATATATTACATTACTATCAGTCAGTCCTTTCAAGCCCCTCCTTTAACTTTAGTCCAGGAGCAGCGTTTAAAGCTGATAGGTAACACAGTCTTTTGCTGTGGGAGTGTTCTGGGCTCCTGAACACTCCCTCCTCACCAAGTTCCAGCAGTTGTTTGTTGTAGTCTCTCCTCCTCATGAAGTGCGAGAAGATAGCTTTGAGTCCTTGCTCTTCTGTTGCTGTGTGGTTTCTCCCTCTCGGTGTCTCACCTTGGTTCGTAGGCTGCTGCAGTGTAGCTTACCAAGCGTACGCGTCCTGGAATCTTCATTCCTCCACATCAGTTCTCAGCTGCCCCCGGTCAGCTTTGGCAGGCAAATCTTGAGCTCTTGGCTTGTCTCCAATTTCACCTGGGACTCTTCTCCCAAGCGCCGGGCCTACCTCCACGGCCCAGTCTCCTGGCTCAGCTCCAACTCTGAGCCCTTCCTCCACTCACAGTGGAGGGAAAGAAAAGCCCCCCTCTACAGCTTCACTGCAGAAAAGGAGGGGGAAGAAGGCTTGGCTGCAAAGCCTGCCTCTCTTCTCTTACCTCAGGTGCTGTGAATCTCTTCCTTCACAGCACACACTCCAAATGCTGACTCTAATTCTAGCCAAAGGCTGAGCTAGGGGGTCGCAGGGCTCCCCTCTCCCCCCTGGAGGGAAGAGAGGGAGCCCAGTCACCCCCTGGCCTTGTCCACCTACACGTAGCAGATCCCAACAGCAAAACAACCAAGACTGCAATGCCAACCGTTTCCGGTGCTGTGATAGATGATTTTTGAGCAAAGCGAACAACATGAGTGGTGACTGGCTCTCCAGGGAACACTGTCCTGGCACCCAAACACCTCTGAGCCCCTCAACCTCTCAAGGGAGGCCAATTTCAAACTATGACACAGACAAATACTTTGGTTTAGTTTTCCATGACTTTTGTATTTTGTACAAACAATTTTATTTTCAAAGACTAAAGCATGAAATTGGCAAGAATATTCTGTTTCTATTTATTTTGTTCTGATTAATTAGGAGTGAGCACCTTTAAATTTTGTGTCCTGCGATCACAGTCCTGAGGAGAAGCAAACATGTTCTAGGTATTACTGAATGATTATCCTGTTTTCATGCCACTTTAGACTTGTCTCTACTGAGACACTTCAAAATATATAGTACTGAAACATGCTTAAAAATAGTGACTTAAGGTTCTGCCTATGAGAAAGTGGACTGAGAGAATTGTCAGGAGAATTCTTATGTCCAGGGCATGTCTAATTTAATCTGCGTTACTCCAGCTACAAAAAATAAGATAGGTTTTAAAAGCATAAATATATGAAGATAACTCTAAGGGATGAGTCCAAAATCCAGCTATTGAATGGGAGAAGTCATTCTAATTATAAATAAGGTCTGAGACTTTATCAATACTTATCAAGTTAAAGCAGGGAAAAAACCCAACCCAACCAACAAGCAACTGAAACCTTTCTTATAGCATAGTTATTTAGACAGTCTGAATTTATTATTGCTCTAGTTATTCCACTTAAAATACATTGTTTGATTTTTGCTTTTAAATTATATTTTTAATTTGCTTTTTGTTACCATATTTCTTTTGTAATACAGCTTCCGAAACTGCACAGTTTCAAAGGAAAAAAAGATTAAAGGTTCTAAAAAGTACAAAATTTCTTCCTCTACATGAATCAACAGGAAAGACTAAATGGTTGAGTCCTGTAACACATAGTGATCTTACCACCCTGCTAAGGCAGAAATTTTATCTCTCTGGACACGCTCTGAGGGAGTGTGGGCACCTCATATTATTCATGTGAGGTATTTTTTGTGTTGTAATTACATTCACAACAGTATTACAGAATGGTGTTATGTACAGGCTTTATAATTAGTTGCAATCTGACAGTATCCATATCATTCAAATCCCAATCCCAGTCTTATACAATTTGAGCTCTAGACAAAATAATTTTGGTTGATCCTAGGTGTTGTTCTTGCAATTATCTTTCAACATGAGAAGGTAGAGGAAGAATTGTTTTCAGAGTTTTAATTCCGATGAAGTTTCGTATGACTGTCTTTCCATTGTTCTTTACATCTCTGGGTTGGTTTTGTGTCTTTTTCATGGTGAAATGTGCATAGCCATCCCATTTTAATTTTCTTGTAGGCTGCCATGGTATCAGTGTGTAACTGCAATCACCACTTTTTGTGGTAAATCTCAGAGTTTTCAAGCTGAATACCTTATAAGAAGAAAGTGTGACATTTAAATATAGGAATATTTAGTAATACTGAGTTTTGGTAGTAGTGTATGTAGGCTGAAAGACATCAACACTTTTTTTCATGCAAAATATGTTTTCCCAGGTTCTGAAATTGTGGTAGAAAACCCACATATTGTATACGAGATAGCACAAAACCCAACAATGTCTGGTGAATACTCACATCTGGTAAACACAGATGAAACATGCTGAAAACTATAGGTTAGAAATCATCCAAATGGCAATGCTTTCTTGTTGCTTGTCATTCTCATGCTGTTTTGGTGTGTTTCAGTGTAGGACAATACCACAGAGGAATATTTGATTGTACCAAATAAATCATAAATATATGCAAATGAAGTCACCATCTTCCTAATCATTGTAACATTGTGACAGTGTAATACATATAGTATGTGTGTGTATGGACATTAGTATAGTCTTTATTTAAAGTCCAGAGCTATCTATCCTCTCAGATTGCAGCTTTTCATTTAAGAAAATTGCTGTGTGCAAGTGCACATAATAACTTCCAAGCACTTCCATCATGACTAGAAATGGAACAAAGAAAAGCTTGTGAATCTAATGAATCAGTCCAGATTTTGGCGGTAAACCTGTATTAGGATTAAAATATTATTTTATTAAATGCAAAAATAATTTCTCTTTTACATATATTTTATTTTTTTCTTTTAGCTTGATTGTGAGTGGCTTTCTCTTTTTGTCTGTTCTATTAAATTTATTTTGGTCAGGTCCAAAAAAAGGGGCTCCACAATTAAAACAGACAATCTTGATTTGGTTTAATTGATCAGGACAGAATTTTCATAAAGAATTAACTTTTTTCTGTTCCTTCTAATTTAGTTCTCTCCAATCTGCATCAAGACATTTGTTCACACACAAGTTAAAAAGTTGAAAGGACCTAATAACTGAAGACATGTAATATACCAGCTTCATTCATCAACTCTCTCATTGCATCAGCTTGCCAGTCTTAAAATTCATGTTTTCCAGGTCCTATTAAGTGAATTACAGTATTTTCATTATAAATTATCTGTACCAAAGTACAAATTATTTCTGTTCATTTTTAAAGCATAATTATCTTCAAAAACTTCTGGGTTTAATTTTATTTTTTTGTTCCTTAAGCCTATATTTGATGCCTTATTTCCTTGTGACAGAGAAACTGAGTGGCAAGTGTTCATCCCAATTGCTATAGAGATTGATTTGCTATGAATACCACAGAAACAGAGGAGCTCATCAGTTTTATTTGTTATAATCTGGAGATTATAGCACAGATGATAATCTCAGCCTTTCTAAGATTGCGAAAAACACTGGACTTGTCCATCAATTAGTCTAACAAAAGGGAACTTTCTCATTTAATTATATAACTGCAAAGATTTCCCAGTTTATCTCTGGCTCTGAATGTGCAATCATTTTTATTGGCCTTTTTTCAGGCCTTCTCAAAACACATAGAACTGTATTGTGAAATAGAAGTTGGCAATATCAGCGCCTTGGTCGTAATTTCCATTAGTTCATTCAAGCAAATGTAAATAGATGTTATTATTTGCTGTACTTGGGTATGTTTCATATCTGCAGCTCATACTGAAAGAGAAGTATTCTTTTTATCTTGCTATATCCATCAATTTATCACTCTCAGGTATTACAATTTCCATATAATTCTTAGTATTGATTAAGTCTCTTGAAAGGATTTGCTTTATTTTAAAACACCGATGTGAAGCTTTTGTTTCATTTTTCACTCTTCTTATTCATCCTGAGATGCATGTCCTGATGTGTCTGTTTGAATGAATATTTTAAGTAGAAAACAAATGAGAATGATGAAGTACTAGTATGGAAAATGTGTAGCTTTGAAGGTGATTATGAGCAGAATAAAACAATTGATGTCTCTCATCACTTTCATATTGCATAAGTACAGAAGTACATTATTCTTGCACATGGCATTTTTCTTCACATTCAGCAGAAAATTTGTTGTTATGGAATAATAAAATGTAACTCTACATTTAGGCAGAAGTCTAAATCCATCAGTTCTGACAGACAGAAATAAGTCTTTAAGATAAAGTGATTAGGAAATTTTGAACTGTTCTGGTTTCAGCCCAGAACAGCAGGAGGTGGCAGGGCCAAGACATTGTGTTACTCGATACCACCTTATGTCATTGCCAGGAGTGGGGGAAAGGGACTTTGTCTCTCACTTGCAAGAAGAAGAGAGTTCCTTCTCCAGTGGAACAAGCATAGAATGTTGCTCCACAGCAGCAATGGAGTGAGCAGGGTGATGTGCTGCTGGCTGGCGTTGCGTCACCTCGGTCAGGCTTGTTGATCGTTTTGTGCGTAAATCAGCTTCTCTTTTGTAACTTTGTTATTAGTATTGTTGCTGTTACTGTTCATTTTTGTTTTCTCATTGTTCTTTCCAGTAAATTGTTCTTGTCTCAAACTGTGATCTTTGCCTGTTGTGCTTCCAGCGGGAGGGTGAGGGGAAGCGAGTGGCGGCATGATATTTTTAGTGGGACTACTAAATTGGAGAACAACATTCCTAAACCATGACATGAACATACATTTTAGTAATTTAAAATAATTAACTAATGTCCAAATGGTTCATAAAAATTCATTCATTCACTTGAGAGCATAATGCCTTCTGAGAGAAGATTTAGCATTTGTTTCCACTTTTTATGGATTGCAAATATAGTCAATAGTTTTACATTGTATTTAAAGAAAAAATTGTATTAAGGCAGAGTTTGTTTTAAAATCATGTATCAGTAGTTCCAATCCTACCTAAATCAAACATTTAAAAGAAATATGTGTGGGAATGAACAAGTCTTCAAAAATACTGCCTAGTAAAATCTTTGCTTAATTCCTTGTTCATGTATAAATACTGATTGCTGAAAAAAATTTAATATTTTTCAATAGAATAGCAAAGACTGAAGACCTCCCAATTGCTTTTAAGTCATTAAATGTCATTTAGGTATTCTCAAAATATTCAAATGTTTTTTAGTTATCAATCTAGATCTACAATACACATTAAAATATTTGTCAATAGCAATTTCCTCAGAATTGAGGGGCAAAACTTCCTTCAATTTAAATTAAAATTAGTCTCACTATCTCTCAGATGCAGAGTCGCTGTCACAGCTGGTATCTAGTTATTAACATGACAGGGTTTGAGATCCTGTTATCTAGCCCACATCAGATGTTCCAATCATGGAGCCTGGAATCCTTCTCATCCTCCTACTTTCTTTATGACCAATATGAATATTGGGCTGCACAGCATCTCTATCCCCATCATTTCATGGATGGAACTGCTCATGAATTAATAGGGAAAACCATAAAGCACTTGTTAGTAGAATTCTACTTGAAAATTTAGAAAATCTATTGTTTAGATTAAGTGGAAAAAAAATCTAAAGTGCGTGAAGGAATGGAGATATGTTTAAATTCTGCCCTGCAGTGATACCACCAGAAAGGAAAACTAAGATAACTTAAAAATAAATTTAATTATTCTGGGACATTTGTTCATGCACTAACCATATTTAATCCATGTTGCCATTACAAAGAGGAAGTAATGCAGCTGTCAGTCTCATATGCTATATCTTATGATACACTGTGTGATTGTATTACATATATATTTATATATATTTATAGCATTAGAGCTTCAAACATACACAGAATGAGTTGTTGTGTAAATAGAAACAGAGAGTCACCACTTTTGTCCCTAAGATCATAGACTATGCAAAAGTACTCGAGTAATTTTATTGAGGAACAAATTTTTTTGTTTAACTGAAGTACTTGCAAAATTCAGGATTCAGATCATCTCAGGTTCTTAAAAAAAATACTAACAAATCATATAAACCCATATTTTGTGTTCTCTGATTCCTGAAAGAAAAAAAAATTGCATTTTTTTTGCTTTTTCATTTCACCGAAGTTTATAAAAATCTTGATACTATGCTTGATTGTTTTAATTTTCTCAGATAGCTTACACCAGTATAATTTGTTTCTCATCCAAAACTGAATGAATAGCTTCTTGTCGTTACAAAGAGAAGCTACAGCTGGATTCATCTTTCTTCACTGATGATTAGTATACAAGTTAGCATGTGGACAGTTATTGATATTGCTATGGAGGCTGCATACTCATTATCTCACTGTTTCCATCAATACCTTAATGAAGGACCCTGGCTGGACACATCAGGTTGCTGTTTTCAGCACACGCTGATTATTCTAGTTTCAAACTGCAACACAGAAGGTAACCAAAATGCCACTTTGTTTCTAGGTGTGGGATAACACACCTTTCTATTTTGCCTACTTTTAGGAGCTAATTTGTAATGGAGAACTACCTATCTGGTGCTGTCAGTCCCATAGTGTATGTCTACATTCAGAAAATAAATGTAGTTTAAGCTTGATTCTTTTGGAAATGTACAGATGGAGATTTCCTTCAACTTCCAACATCGTGGAAACAGTGAACACAAGTTCTTTTGATTTCAGTCAGCCCATTGGAACAGAAAGTTCCCACTACATTTTCTTTCTCCACAGTTTAACAAACTGTGGTGCGGTGCAGATCCACAAGATGAATACCTTAATCTGTCAGCAGCAGATGGATTTTAAGTTGTGAAAACAAACCTTTCTTATACATTTTCCTATACTCCCTTTGTTCCCAGGACTTCACACATGTTGTTTCTCTAAAAGAGTTAATACTGACTAAATAAATATTATACTGGTTAGAAATTAAATACATTTTCTTTACTGTGTAGGAGAGCTTCTCTGTCTCTCCCCATCTGACATTTTTCCTTTCATTTCCCCAGCTGTACTTCAGTAGGATTTAGCAGGTTCTATGGGCTCAGGAGGAGACCTTTCAGCCTTTGATTCTCTCTCTCTCCACAGTTCTTTTCAGCCTCTCCTGTTCCTCTCTGTACTGAAGCAGACTCTTTAAATTTCAAATAAAACAATTTTGAAACACTCCAGAAACCAATACCCTACCAAAAATACCAGTTGAGTGTGTAATATGACACTTCTTGGTAACAACTTCATTAGCTGTAGAAGAGAAACACCAGTAAGTTATGTATTTTTTATCATGTATTTCCATTCTGGTCACATTCAGGTCTTGCAGCTACTTTAATCTGAATGGAAAACTGTGATGAACTGTGAGCTGCACTTAAGTATCTGATGATATAACTGACTTCAGGAATGAGGCAGAGAAATCAGGCAATACTAGCTTTGTTTAAAACCAGCACATTACAGTAAAATTGATTACAGTTCAACATGGTTGTGGGATTTTATTAATGGAGTGGTAATACGAACTTGAAATGGATGGGGGTTTTAAGCATTCTTCAGAAAAGATTATCCAAATATTATGTCCTGCAACACTTGCTGAAGGTTGTTTTATGGTAGAGAAGCTGGGGAACCTTGCAGCATAGTTTTATCTAGACAAACTACAGTTAAAAAAATTTACTATGGAAATAAGCTTGTTACGGTAAACTTTTGCCATATTAGCATCATCAATTGCTAGCATAAAATTTTATTGTTTAGCTGTAGCAAGAGTAGAGAGCGGTGAACGTGACGTCCTTTGTTTATCACTTCCACTTTTGAAATTAGTCACTCTGTTCCCCTGAATTCCCTAGCAAGACTTCATCTGGTGACGATTTTAGAAACAGGCTGCAGATTCAAAAAAGGCTAGAGAGAACTAATAACATTTATAAAATTCTATTATGTAGTTTTGTAGTTATGTGATTTTATGTAGTGATAACTGGTCATACTGCAGTGAATTTAGAAATTAAAGTAGAGTTATGTTTGTTTTTTTATAAAAAGCAAAATAAAACCTAAGTCCATGAGGCAAAGTAACGTATACATAAATGTATAGACACACAGTGATTACTTCCTACTGAGTTGCCAATGTGCCATAACACTTTGGGGATTTTTCTGTTGCTATTATAACAATTGTTCTAGGCAGGATGAATCCTTTTCTCATTGGCATAGAGATGAGAAATAAAAAAAAAAAAAATTAAGATGGTACAAATTTCCATGGGATCATCATAGACAAAGTTAAAAAAAATGTGTTACATTAGCTGAAAAAAATTGTGACTTGCACCTTCCTTGGTATATCTGCTGTACTTCAGATATACTGTAGGTCTGAATACAGACTGTAACAGAGTCCAAGAATGATAAGGTCATACATAAAGTAAAATTGGATGCCTAAACTCCACCTAAATTTGTAAGGTCTGTTTGAATCTTGAAAACTATGGCATGAATGAATATCCTTTACATGAGTCTCACAGAGAGCATTCAGTTGCAGGAGTCCTTCAAAACCAAAGAATTTTTCTGCCATCTCACTGTGTTTTGTTGTTTGTTTATTATTCATCTTTAATCTTTCCATCACTCACTAATGCAGCTTAGGCAGCATTAGGTTTTGTGGTTATAGTAACAGTCTCTTATGTTTCAAATTTATTATTTCCCTGCTTTTAATTGATTCACAGTGAGTAAAATGGTAACATCGACTATGTAATCTTGTCCAGAACAGTATTAGTGAGACTTTTATTAATAAATTTGTCCACTGTAAAGTCAATATTTAAAAAAATATTTTTCTTCAATAACTCAAGCGTTGTAATTCACTATATTTGCTTAAGCTATGCAGCCAAAACAACAAGCATCATTCAGCAAGTTCCTGAATAAAAAAAATTATTAAAGCAGACACAAATGGCAGATAAAAATAATATTGCCATTACATCTGTCTCACAGGAAGACATTATTCCCTCTATTAGTAAAACTGCTGCGTAGAATTTCTTCTGTTACTTTTCTAACGATCTTGCAAAATTACATTTACTCAAGAATAGCTGCCACTGATTAACAACCAATGGGACACCAGTACTGCTGAAATACCTCCCTTGTGCTGAACTTTATAAGTAGCTGTCCTGTGTCTCCTGACTCTATTAATTCACAGTTGGAATCAATAGCTCCAATCCAAGTAAAACAGGAAAAGCTGTACAAAATCTGTTTAGAGCTCTTTTGCATCAGAGCTAGAAATGCAATTCAGAAATTACTGTTTATTTTCTACAGAACTTCTACAAGACGAATACTGCATTCTAAAAATACTTTGTCTGATTTATTGAGAATTTGGCATGGGAGGCAAATGAGACATAAACTAGCAATTTATGTAGGCTTTTAGCAAACACAGAATGTGGTTCATGACACAAACTCCTGTCGCTGTAAGATGTAAGAAACAAAGTATTAATTTCTCATAGGAGGTTTGAGATATATACTAGCGATATATATCCTGTTTTCAGAATTATTTTTACACAAGGAAGATCTGGCAATGCTGCTGTATAAAATTTTTAACTTTTACCTCCAAATTATTAGTTGCAGTTTGTATATCAGTGTGTCAAATCATTCACAGTGATATCTAAATGAAATGTTAACTAATTTTTGAGCAACTAAGCAAATATTAGTGCAAAAAAATCACTTTAATAAGTAAAATTATTTAATTAAATGTATTCCTAATGCACTATTTTTCAATATAAACCACTGTATAAACAGCTGTATAATGACTGTAGCTATAGTATACAATTTTTACTGGCTACTGGAAACTTAAAAAAAAACCATAAAAATGGGTTATTTCGTTAATTTCATGTGAGAATATACTATGCTTTAAAATAGCTGTTCCATCACTTCTACTTAATTAAGAAGAAATTGCATGGGAAAAATATTATTTTAACCATTCTTCTAAACTTTCAGAAAATACTTTTCTAAGGTGGGAGTGATTTGGTCACATAAGTAGGAAACAAAAAATGGCAAACATATTCTCTGTTAAAACTTCTTCACCTATAACTGAGTAGGTAATATTTATCATTAGATGCCCTTCTTCAGTAAAAATTTCAGTCCTGCATTAAAATTTTATTGAAATGTAATGAATATTTCATTTAGATGTTGAAAGCCAGCATTTGAACTTTTCATAGTTTTTGTGGCTGTCTATGTTTCCTACTTCTGGGGGGAGCATAAGTGTGCCTTCAAACTGATAAAGAAAAAAAATTTACAGTTTTACTTTTGTCTGTGAGGAGAATAATGAACCCTTCATATAGCAAGTGACCCTCTTTAAGGAAGATTTTATATCTAACTTTCCAAAGTCAGAGAGGATTGCTCAGCAGTTAGCTGTGTTTCAAAGTACATATCTGAGTCCTTTACAGTAAGTCCTTTGAGACTGCAAATTCATTTCCTTGGCATCAGGACAGGAAAAACAGAAATTATGAAAATACTCAGAAGGAACTGGAAGCTGTGTTGCTGAAAAGGGCTCATCCTAAGAGTTCGATGGCTGCCTAATGTGCCAGTGGTCCTCCAGCATGAAAAAAGCTAACTTAGTACTTTTTTCTCTGTAGATTTGGTGAACAGTTTAAGAGATTATAATCAAACTGGTTCAAACAGTAGAAACCCCCTGTGGTTTTCCTTCTATTTGAGATCATTTGGTTTTACATAGGTACTGGAAGGTCTAGTAGAAAGAAGGAAAAATCTCAGCTTAATCACCCCAACAGATGATACACTGAAAATCTACTCCAGGGTATTCAGAACTAGTGGATGATATGCTAACAACAGCATGCAATCACCAATTATTGTGACTGTACTGGAAGAGCTCCTTAAAAATGGGTTGTAAAATTAAGAGTACTAATTACCATGGTTTGGACTATCACCACTTTTTCAATTTTTTTAAGCTTTTCAAAGTAGGATGCTTCTTCAAAGCAGCACAAAATGTGGATTGATAACCTTTATGAAAATCTAAGTATAGGACTGATATTCCTACTATTAATAATGTCCATTCAAACTCTGATGGGCAATGCTCATGAGTAGAACTAGTTTCAAAATTGGGTGAAAATTGAAAAGTAATAAGCAAAAGTAAGTTTTGTCATTTACTCTGCCTAGAACTAAAATTAAAGAAAAAATAAATATTATCTGATTTCATACTGAT
The DNA here is from genome assembly GCF_025592945.1 of Manacus candei. Lineage (NCBI taxonomy): Eukaryota > Metazoa > Chordata > Aves > Passeriformes > Pipridae > Manacus > Manacus candei. Next base: position 1,216,956 of record NW_026138089.1, on the reverse strand, counting down.
AATAACTTTTGATGTAATTCAGTTGGGGGGGGAAATTTGAGGCATTTATGTAGCCTGGTCTCTACACAGAAAGTTAGTCCCATGGTCACAGGGACTTTATTGACTACAACTGTTTGGTACAAATGATGACAGTAAAAGAAGATCTCGTTTTCATAGAATCATAGAATCAACTGGGTTGGAAGGGACCTCTGAGATCACCAAGTTCAACCCTTGATCCAACACCGCTGTGGTTACCAGACCATGGCACTAAGTGCCACATCCAGTCTCAGCTTAAAAACCTCCAGGGACAGAGAATCCACCACTTCCCTGGGTAGCCCATTCCAATGCCTGATTACCCTCTGTATTAGAGAGGGTTTGAAACATACTGAAACTTGAAACCATGACACCGTTAAAAGCTTAACAAAAACCAATGTTTATTACCAAGAGGTGACCAACAAAATGAACAAACCTAAAAGGGAGGAAGGAGGAGAGAAATAAACCCCCAGCACGACCTCCCCAGTTACCCAGCTGTTGCCTATAAAGTTATCTTACCAACCTAGCATACCTATAATTACTCATAACAGAAGCTGCATCCTTGGAGAGTCAGTAAGTTCACAAACTGGCAGATGTCCCTGCCAAAAGGCAACATTGTCCTTGATATGAAGTTAGCTCCCCTCCAAGAAAGCACTATCTACTTTTATACAATTAACTGAGTGACCCCAACCTCCCAGGTGTGGCCAGCACCGCCCAGCCAGGGGCCCTCAGTCCCACCTCCCGGTTATGTAAGTGCATCTCTTCTGCGCATGCATGAGAACTTTGGAAATCCCCTAACACACGTGCAGTATGCTTTGGGGGTCTTTCATAACTGAGTCTGGGGGCGCTACTTCATCCTCCTCCTCCTCAAATTCTCCTTCAAGCGACCTTGGAGAACAATTAGCCAATCATAGAACACCAATTAAAACAGTTTATACAGAATTTCTCCCTCCAAGGACGAATTCACTGTTTTATCAGTGAACTTGACAGGGAGAATATAAACTACTGCAGGTGGCTGGGGCCAAACACAGAGCAGAAGTATCAGCATAAATTCACCCTGGTACACCCTCTCTGTAAATTTCTTCCTCATAGCTAATCTGAATCTCCCCTGGCAGAGCTTAAGACCATGCCCTCTTGTCTTACTGATAGCTGCCTGGGAGAAGAGACCAACCCCCATCTGGCTACAACCTTCTTTCAGGGAGTTGTAGAGAGTGAGGAGGTCTCCCCTGAGCCTCCTCTTCTCCAGGCTAAACAACCTCAGTCCCCTCAGCCTCTCCTCATAGGACTTGTGCTCGAGTCCCTTCACCAGCCTTGTTGCTCTTCTCTGGACCTGCTCCAACACCTCGATATCCTTCCTGAACTGAGGGGTTCAGAACTGGACACAGCACTCCAGGTGTGGCCTCACCAGTGCTGAGTACAGGGGATGTTTTCTTTGAGTTGGACAGAGGCTCAGATACTGATACATCTTTGGAAGTTGTGTCTAGACACACACAGCCCTGTGCCTTGGTCTGGATTAGGCAGCTCTGGCAGCAGCATCCCAGTAAGTGTGAAACATCTAATTTTTCAAATGCTTCAGTTAGAAGCATCTTACCTCAGTTCAGATATAACAAATCATGTGGTCAAAGATGGTTTCACAGTTTCAGGAGTCTAATAGCAGTGATATTTTGTTAAGAGAAAAGATACCAGTGTGTTGACATTGATTATATTGAGAATTATGGTGGAGAGTAAGTAAAAACTACTTCTAGCAGGACAGCATTTAGAACCAGAATGCCCTCTTTTAACTGTTGCCTATAATCCCTTGTTAGACATGGTATGACTTATTGAATATATTACTCTTCAAATAGGTCTATGTATCTTTGCTCTTAGGACAAGTATTATTACCCTATACAATTTCAATTTCAAATATAGTAGTGATTTCAGCCTTGTACAGGACACAGTAAAGAAGGATATCATTCCCCTTCAAATATCCCTGTTAAAACAAATATCCTGGGAAAAGCATCATTAGGTTTGTTGTCAGAACAGAACTGGGTTCAATGGTTTTCAGAGGGACTTCAACTTTCTGTTGTTCTCCTATTGCAAATCAGAAAATTGGCCCATTGGATAATTTTAAACAAAGAAAAACATGTATACATGTGAATTTTAAGTTTACTGTAATATAATAATATAGCTATACTGGTAATCGGCTCTTTTATAGCACTTTAAAATACTTCAGAATCATTAAGTAATTAGTAGAGTAGTTACAAAGAGCAATACTACATGAACAGATTGAGAGTGTCTTGAGCCACTCAGGGATGTTTTGCTTTTTGGCACAAGATAAGCATGTATTGACTTAAGAACATATACTCTGATAAATTCTACTTCTTTTAAAATACAGCTTTTAGTATTTTATTGGGGCCTAGCCATTTCTGAAAATAAATTATCTTTTGTTTGTCTGTGTATTTGTAACATCTCCCCAAATTAAAACAAGATCTCTCATTTTTCTGTGTCTGCCTTTCTGAGTTACTCTGTATATGGACCTATAATTTGAATGACCTGCAAAAGAAAGAATCTTAAGAGCCAAGTTTCATTTCTGTTTTGCAGCGGTGTTGAGAAGAAGGCACCTTACCAACTTTCGGCTTTGCACTGACAGTTCTGTCAGACTATAGCTGATTTGAGCAGCTGATTCAGGTGTTCCTACACTTAAAAATAGGCCCTAAGCACTGACATCATGATTGAGTGTCCATACTAAGCACTGAGCCTTCTTGCACAGTCAGGTGCATGCAAGATAAATGGACGGGCAACTTTATAAAATAAAAAGTGTCTTAAAGTCTTGTCCAATATGAATACAGCCCCTGGAAAACTGTGTTCTGAGGTGGACCAAAGTTTCACTGGCAAGCATGATTTGGTATCTGGGATGATTTTTACTTGGGGGTCATGAGGCCAAGAAATCCTCAATGTCTACCTTGGAGGGAAATCTCGGTGGGTTTCTACCAGAAAACGGTAGATGGTCATATTTTTAAATGCTCCTCATTTCCACTTGCATATGTGATAGTTAATGAATATACAAGAAGCTTATTTATATTAGGCTCCTAATGTTGCACAGTGATAGTTTTTTATAAGGAAAATACAGGAAATCTCTAGACATAATTGCCACACATGATGGTGTTATTTCAATTAATTACTCTTTAAATGATTCATAATTTTTTTAATACTTCAGCATTTCATTGAGCTTTTTACCATATCATTTTAGGGCATGAATGTTCAACCATTTATCTTAAAAGTCATCAAAACCATGTCATTGAAACAGCTCTTATTTTTAACCTGTATGGAGAACTTGAAGTACAGGAACAAAGCTGTTAAATGATTTTTTCCTTTATCAACACTTCTATCACTGTTCACTTTGGAAAACAGAAAATAAAGTATCTGTATCCATTGTATCCTGTAAGTCATCGTGTGTATAGAAATTATCACTATGGTGTTTTTCACGGAGTTCAGATATCGCTCTGATTTAAGAGAAATCTAAAATATTGGTTGTTTATTGCATGTTATTCTAAGCTACCATTTTTGCATCATGGCTGTGGAAATACTTGAAGGACATTTCCCTTTCATATCCCATTAGACTGGAACAAGGAGAAGGAGAACAAGGAAGAACTGAAAACCTGAGGAATTATTTTTTTAATCCTATTCAAGTATTTAGAACATTAGTTGGGAAATTTCAAGGGAAATTCCGTAAGCTTTTCAATTTCCCTTGTTTACCCATGCATAATAACAATGCATTCTATGGGTATTTGATAAGAAAATCTATAACCACAGCATGACACTGAAATTCTTATTGAATGTATTCATCTGGGTTTTAATATAAATTATTATACCTTGATGCTTACAACACTGAAATATAGCCCTGAATATGTCACATTTAAGAACGTAGACTTGTAATTATAGATAATTTTGCATGGGATACAAATATAATGCATAAAATGCATTCCAGATACTTTGCAGTGGATATATTATTACAAATGTAAGCATGATAGATAACAAATGGTAGGTTGGTTTTAGCTAAAATACTCAGGTTTATAAATAATACATGTTACTTTGCTGATTTTATGAAAAGGTTAGCTTTGTGAATTCCAGAATATATATTAGAACAACGTATGGAGGAGAAAAGAATTTTTGAAAATATATCTGTGGCTTACACATTCTCTGAAGTTAAATAGAGCCAGGAACTAGTCTATTCCTTTGCTTATCATAGCTGAGAGTCTGAAATTGCTTCCATAGGAAATGTTAAATAATGAATTTTATTATTTATAGAGCTAGCCAACTTTACATCAAATTATTAAAATTATCTTCTTCACAACTGGAGTCACATTAAGCTGCAAAGTGATAGGAATCCATGTGTTTGCAGCAAAGACATACATCTTCATCCCATTTGGTTTGATACTGAATGCCTAAATAACATTTGATAACATAAAAACCCCAATAATTTCCTGATGTAATTGCTAACAAACAAAACAACTTTTTAAGTTAAATATCATGTATAATGTATGTAGTATGAACTACTTTTGACCAATGGTAGGTTGTGGCTTTGAGTTAGTTATAAATATATTCCTATTGGACTGAAAGAATAATTTTTCTAATTTTATTGCAAAATATAAACTTCTTAAAAAGAAAAATTTGCCTAACTACCTACTTAAGAAATAAATATAGGGATATAATTAATTTTGCAAGACACTTTCATGTTTTATTATATTTATAAATATATATACATATATGAACCAATTGTCTACTTAGAGCTGATTGACTTTTTGAAACAAAAACGAAAGTATAAAGTTGTTATTTTGAAATTCTCATATGAAAACTCTTATAAGCTCTCTGAAGCTTTTTGGTTACCATGGCAATGGTTATCAGACTGTTTAATATAGAACATAATAATGTTACAATTGTGGAAATTCAATCTCCATGGTAAACTTTATAAAAACATAATGCTCTTCTTTTAGATACTCTGAATCACTCCAAAGAGCTGTATTAAAGACAGATTTCACTAACAAGTATATTTATAATAATTTATAATCTGTAGCAAAGATCAAAGGTTGCTTCCAACTAATTAGTTGATTATATGACTGTGATCTCTGTGGCAGCAAATTTGAAAGCAGCGAGGAAATTATAATCAAGACATTTGCTATTGTCTCCATTCCAACCTGTTGATGAATGAATGACAGTATAATGCTCCCCAGCTTTTTGATGAGGACATAATGATCTGAAGAATGTCTCATCAAGTTAAAACTACTCAATCTCATCTGTTTAACCTTTTAAAAGTTTAACAGAGTATGACTGTGAATAGAAGTCAGTCTTCTACATAAGAGAGGAACTGGCAATTCAGCCTGGTCAACAACACACTTCAGGTCTATGTGGCCAGCATCTTCAGGCAGAGCTGCTGAAAGCTGGAAAAGTGTCTGACCTTTCCACAGTTGCATGTGCAAACTGCAGCCCCTGGCCTGAAAGGGCTGCGGGACTCAGCTCAGACACCACGTCTACAGCTCCTGCAGCTCCTGCCCCCAGACATCTATTTAACCATGATCAGTTTTGAATATTGTGATGCTGTAAAACTTGGAACAAACTCCTTTAGCCCAGAAGATATTTAATTTCTGTTTATACAGAGTGACTAGGTCAAACCCTGTAAGAGATTGCTGCTCTAGAGGCTTACTCTCCTGGCCCTGGGGGAAGCAAGGTACACCCTAGCCTAAGAGTTTCTAGTTCTCAGTTGCAAATAACTCTCCAGATTTAAATGTCTAAGTTGTTCCTGTCAAGTTTATTAACCACTGGCAGTCTAATAACAATTAGCTGTAGTTTAGGCAGTAGAGAAGAAAACTGTTCCATTGGCTTGCCATTAGTTTAGCTGCAGCTGGAGACATGAGAGGCATTTGGCAACTGAGATGCCATTTCAGTATTATACCATAGAGGTACAGTGTGCTTTCAGCTGTCTGTCTTCAGTGAAATAGTAGAATGCTTAATATTTGAATGACCTTTTTCAGATTCCCAGTTAAATTCATTGTGATGAATCAGAACACATAATAATTTCAGCATTTGTGATTTCAGGCTGTTAGAGGTCTGACTCCTTTTGTTGCTCTGTTTGCTTCTGATTCATTTCATATATTATTTCAGAATTGCAAGAAAGAGAAAAATCTTTCTCTTCTTCAAAAAGAACTCTTACATTTTAGGAACATATTTATTTAAAGGGCTGGTGACACGTAGAGGAATTTGTAAAGAAACATGCTGAAGCAGCCTTGTGCTAGGTAACCCTACCTTAATTCTGTAATCTTCTTTGGAAAGAAAAATTGTATTTTAAAAATTGGCTTTGTGTCTTTCACAAGGTCAAAATTTTGGAGTATCCCTTGCCTGGGACTGAATCCAGGCACTTCCAGTGCTCAAAAATCTCTCTGATCCTCAGTTGTTCAGAAAATGGGTTGACTACCTTTGCAAATATTTTTTTGAACATATATACATATGCATATATATACATATAGGCATGTTCATATATCCTGTGCGGTGGAAAAACCTTCATAATTTCCCGCTAACCCTTGTGACGGACAGTTCCTACATCGGTAGTACCTGAATTTCAAAATCAGTGGTTGGCAATAGAAAACCATGTTAGTTTTGGAACTCATATTTAAACATCTTTCAGAATCTGCCAGCAACCCATTTGTGATAATCCCTCCCTAAAATGTCTTATTTAGAAGCTGGTGAGTGTGCCTACATATCTCCTTACTGCGCTTTCTAGTCTTTGCTTCCCCACTGCTCCAGGGAAAGTGTGCTACCAGCAGGGGTACTAATTGGGCTTGGTTTGGTTTGATTTGTTCTAAAATATTATTCATGCCACCCCTTCAGTTAGGGTCTCTTTAAAGATAAACAGGACTTGAATTCAGGCAACACAGATTGAATCTACCTAGCATATTTTGGGTTTGAAATATGTTTGTCTGGTTTTTAATTATCTGGCCGTAGAAGAAATACTGAAAAAACTCCCCAAAACATTCTCTACACACCAGGTAAGAGTAGTTGTCTGCCTTAATGATTCACAAGTCCTTTCCATTGTATAGCCACATGATTATTACTAAGCAGATGAAAGCATCCATGGCTAATTGTCTACATCTGCCATGTGCCCCAAGAACGTGTTTGTGTATGTACTGGTGATATTTTCCATTACTATCAGTACTGTGAACGTCATTGTGAATACGAAACTTGGATTAGGATGTTGATCTCCTTTGTTTGATGCCTAAAAGAAAACTCAGGGAGAAAAAACTCTGAGACAAATTAGTATGGAGGTAAGGTAAAAAAAAGATTTAATAGTGCCTCAAAGGCAATAAGTTACAAGACACACACTTGCCTTCTATGTCTTAGGTGTTATAATTTATAATACTGTTCATCCAATCCCAGTTTTTTTCCACCCCCTGACCTTTACCCCGATCCACCCCTTGGGAATTGGGGCTGGGGTCTTTTTGAGGCCACCTACTTCATCACTTCATCTTCCTCACAGCACAAAGGGCATGCTGTTATCCAGTGCTTGACTGTACCCTGAGGTTCAGACTATGGATTAGGTGTTCTCAGACAGAAGAGGCCCACCTTGGCGAGAGACTAAACATTCTAACAGAATTTGGGAAAATTGATATGGGGAATTGGGGTGAGAGGTTTGGGGAATGTGTGTCTACTGTGCTAAGAGTAAGGGAATAAATGTTGCTGCTTCTAAAACCTACATTTTCTACATAACTACTTATAAAACTTATAAAACTTAAAAAAAATCAAAAAATCAAAATGACTAAGGCATCAGTTTGTTGTTCTGTTGCTTACTTGCTTTGACTTACTTTTACATTTACATTTGGCATTTCTATCCATAGTATCTATGAAATGAAATTCAGTTTTAATATTGATAAGCAGCACTCTGATAAGCTTTGGCATTTCATTGGTAGAAACAGTATTATTAGTCCAAAGGGTTTTGCCTTTTTATTTTTTTTTTTAACCCAAGAAGAACAGACAAAAGTCATGAGTGTCTGACTTCTCTGAGTAACAGAAGAGAGGCAGCTTCGTGTTTGAGATCATAACCTGTCTACTTAGAAGTAGAGGTTAATCTAATAATATTTGCTGTACATAAAATTTGTTTGGAGAGGATTTCTTTGTGCTTAGATTAATTACCTTAAAGATAGGGAAACCACATCTTCCATTACTGCTTAACTTGAATTAGTAAACAAACATGCAAGCTTAAGGTGCATTCTTGTGAATACTGAGTTCAATAAAATAAAAATGACTAAGAAAAAGTTCCAAATATAGACAGACTGCAACTTACTTTAACTCAAATAAATAAAGTTTTGATCAGCTCCACTTACAGCAATTCCGGGTTAGACTAGATATTTGGATATGACATAAAGATTTCAAATAAATAACTTACTTGCTCTAGCTTTATTCTGATGTTCCTGTATTGCTCACAAAGTTGCTCTTGCTTACACAGCCCTATAATACTTGCTATACATATTTATGAATAAGAAGTGCATTGACACTAATAACTGTTTGTCCTGGATGTCTAAGCAAGATAAATAATTTCAAAGAACAAAGAAGGTTTTATAAGTCATGCATGAATGTTATAATTCTTACGCAGAAGAATATATCTTGTGGAAAAAGATATTTTTTGTGGAGGTAATAAAACATTCAGATGTCATTGTCAATTATTTTTATAAGAAGATTGAATACTTTTCCTGATTATATTTTTATTTGCAGGAAAGTACAGAGGGGAGTAGAAGGCTATTATTTGTTACAATGTGCCTGTCTGTGAATCAATAAATAGTTCAATCATAAAGAAAATGAACTAAACATTTGTATTAGTTCAATGGCAACTTGGTTGTACTGGAGAAAACATAAATGTAATCAAAATCCCTAGATTGGTTTTGCTGCTAAAAAAACCTGTTCCTTTCTGTAAAAATTCCTAGGGGACATATATAGGCAATAGTTGTGAAACTTTAAAATACTGCAGTTTTTATATATTTTGCTGTTTGTTGTGACACACAAGATAAAGAATATTAAATGTTGGATAGATTTAGGTTTTAAGCTACGGAAGTGTTTCAGATAATAATGAATTGTTTTTCCAGAGGAAAATGAAGTGTTTTCATCAAAACATAAATTTGAAAGGATATAGGATTTCACAGGAAGGCAGATGGTATTCAATATACTTGTTAAATGTCTGGAAAGAAAGATGATGTAGAAGGTGAAACAGTGTCCTTAAACCAATGACACAGGTCACCATGGGTTATTCAAGGTAATAGACTTATAATTCATTAAGTTGTAGATTTTTTTATTTGATCTGTGAATTTCCTACTTGTGTTCTCTTTCTTCTCTTCTGCTTATTTGTACAGTTAAGATACTTTGTCACTACAAATACTTAGTTTAAGGACAACTCTTTGTCTTATCTTTCACCTCTAGATGCAGTCAACAAGAGAGGAAACCACACATTTTCAGTAAACACCTATGTCACACCACTTGATGCTAGCAACTTGTAATGACATCTTTAGATTATGCATATTATTTGGCTTTTTATTCATAAATCAAAAGGGAAAAAGCCCAAGAAATGTAACCATCTCTTAAGAATTTTGCATGTTTACTACAGTGTTGGCAAAACCTATTACAAATGACCATTCTTCAGTAGGGATGCTTTATCAATTTGACAACATTTTTTCATTCTATCTGTTTTTTCCTCCACAAATAGATTTTGTGTATTTAATAGGTTTGATAGGTTTATTGTGGTTAATTCATGATATGAAACAGGAATTTCATGCATTTTCATTTTCTGCTTGTTCTTCAAACAGGAGCCAACTTAGTTTTCATTGTCATTCCATTCCCTTCTTGAGGCACAGGATGATTAAAAAATATTCATTTTCCCAATAATCTGCTTTAAGATTTCCCTCAATTTCTATATTATTCCCTTTCCTCTCTCCCCAAATAATGTTTGACAACTTGCTGGCAGCAAATGTTAAAGTGACTAATCATGTTACATCCTCTGCAAATGTATTGTGGTAAAATGCAGGTAAGAAAACTCATTTCTGGCAGAGTCCTGGCTTCAGGAACCAGGTCACTAATACACAGTGGCTGGATGGATAAAGAGCCCTGGTCCTTGATTGATGTAATGTGAACTGTACCAAAAACATCCTCCCCAGCCTTCAGCTGAAGGCAAAGACTCTATATGTGTGTAGCCTCCAGCAAAATGCAAGTGAATTAATCAGGAGACAGTGGAGAGAAACTTGAGGATTAATGTAATTTTGAAAGGGTCATTAAAAAAGTTTCCAGCAATTCACATAGCATTAAGGAATTATCATTGCCGTTTCATAAAACTGAAACACTTTACTTGGCAATATGCCTATAGGTAAATGTATAAACTGCTTGAGTAAAAAAATTGAAAAAACAGTTTTAAAGTTTAATATGCAACTTCTATCAACACAATCTATTCTAAATTTTCACTGTTAAAATATTCAGAAGCACGTGGAATTAGTTCTGAAGTTAAATTACCAAATCATGGTTGTTAATATGCTTTCCCTGTTAGAGTTTGTGCAGTGACAAGACTATTTCAGGCAAATGCAAGACATCATATTGTGACCTTTTACCAAACAGGCATTTCTCATAATTGTAATTGCCTTGGGCTACTGAATGCTACTATTACTCATTCTCACAATGATTGTACCCATATTTGAAAAGATGTGTCATATATCTTGAATGCCCAATTTACAATAGTCTGGTATGATTACAGCTAATTAAATCAGATGGGAAAACTGTACTTAATCATGTTAATTGCTTGAATGAAAAGATTCAGAAATTTGTGGATAAGACCTATAAAATATTTCCCATATTTGGGCTCAGTGTGAGCCCAAACTGTGAGGTTTTTGGTTTTTTTCTTCAAGTTTTGTACCCAGTATTATTCACAGTTTTGGGAAGTGGGAATCTCTTGCTGATTTTTCTTCATTAAAATACAATTAAGAATTTATTTTTCACTTATTATTCAAAGGTTTTTTTCAAAATATCTGAGTCAAGGATACCTACCAGAAAAAAAAAAAGAAAAATCCATCCATCCTCTCAGCTGTTGCCCCGGCATTATCATCAGGAAAAAAAGTTTTGAGTGTGCAACTATATCTTTGAAATTTTATTTCCCTTTTTGTTTTGTTCTGGGGCCTTAGAAATCCACTTGTCATGAAACAACCAACTTACTTCAGAGGAGCTCCAAGCCAATGAGTTAGTTTGCTCAGTGGACCTGTTACTTACAGATAAAACAGAACAGGCTACTGGGTTTGTACCAGTTGACACATTGTGAGACTGGTCTCAGGTTGGACCAACTGGTCCAGAGGCAGAGCTTGCTCCCTGCAAACCAGTAGGGAAGTTGAAAGCACTGCTTATGATTTTAGTGCAAGTCCTCTATGTCTGTCTAAAATGCTGTGGGTCCTGCATAAAGATCCACTTTGAAAATCCGTGAAAATTATTTCTGCTGAGGAGTTCAGTTGTTGAATGTAAAATATGGACATACTGAGCAGCTGGAAAATCTTTAGGAAAAATGAAGATATTTAAGAAGTTACCTTATGTTAGGGTAGGTTAATACTTCTATAAGCACATAATTCTTAGCAGATGGAAGGACAACGGGGGGTTTGCATGTTTTAATTTTCACTTCTCAAAAACAGCACTTCTTTCTGCTTACAGACAGAAGCTATCAGACAGTCTATTTTATTTCCTTGAATGTTCTACTTTTGTTGGAGGTCAGTGTTATTTGTCTACTAATTGTTCAAAATTTTAGTCATTCTAGTATTACAGAAATGTGGCATTGTAGCTGTTAACACTATCTGACCAGCAACAGTTTATCGAGAGTTTATCAACAGACCATCAACAGTATCTGCAGATCTGCAGACATGTACAGACAATAGCTCATACAGAAAAGTACAAGAGCTTATTAATGAGGTAAAATCATTTTACTAAGTCCATCTTAAGGTGCATTTGCAATAATAAAAATGCTAACATGCATGTACATGATCTCACAATATCTGATTGTTCTTAATTTCAAAGTAGTTTTTTCTGATGTTGATTCATAAAATGAAAGAAGACTATTTTATGAAATAATTCTTGAGATTAAAAACATATTTCAAATGTTCCTAAGTCTGCTGCCAATGCTCAGCTATTAATAGCTTGGCTACCACTTGCAGGCAGCTTTTAGTAAGTCTGATTTTTCAAATAATGGCAACACTTGGCAGAGAAATTGGCCCTTATTTTCTTGTAAAAAGTTTAGCAGTCAACAACCTGTTTCAGAAAAGTTTGAGAATCTAATTGTCATGTAAGTTCATATGGCAGAACTCCAGCATGAGATCCTTCTCTCATGGGCAAAGCAAAAGTGGATGGGAACAAAATTCTTCACTCCAAACATCTTTACTATAGAAAATACAACAAGATACTTAGGAAGATTAAAAATCATTAATATAACAAAAATTATTTCTTTAAGGTTCTTTGAACACGAGTTGATTATTTTGCCCTGCTTTGAGCAGGGATTTCAGGCTAGATAACCTCCAGGTTGAGGTCCTTTCCAACCTCAACCAGCCTATGATTCTGATATTTCACACCATAAGTACACTCTTAGAACTCTCTTTGAAATTTCCACATGTTGATAAGGTATTCTGATTAATGTATGAATAAGACACCAGATATTTCCAAAATTTGCAATTTCTCAGGAACACTTTCTATTCAAAAAGATTAATTGCAGCTTGCTTTTAATATCTTTACAATATTTCTTTGTCCAATATGTTTTTTTTTAAATCTGTCCAAATTTATACTTGACAGTTTTCTGTCATGATTTTCCATACACTCCTACTTTTTTTTTCTTTTCCTTGCACTGCATTGTTTTGTTCTCTAAAGTATACGGTTTGTTTTGGTTTGAAGCATGTAACAAAGGTAAATCTTCTACTTTCTCACCTTTCCCTTTAAAAAACAATAAGGTAGGAGCAAAAAAGATATGCATACATCGAGGAACATACATTCACTGTGAATCCTTTTACCTTCCTCATTTGCTTCCTAGCATGAAGTTTTCCCTTGGAAAATGACTCTGGCATGGCTCCAGAGTTCTTTCACACCAAAAATTCTTTCAATTTCTTTCTTGTGATTTCTGATAGCTTGAATCCACCTTGTACTTTAAAGCCAGTTGTACTCTGAGAATGAAAATACAGTATAATGTATGTGACTTCACGTAACTTTTAGTCTTTGTTTCTTATTTTTCTGTTGCTGTTGTAAGTGAAATATATTCATTTCAAATTTATCAGAAGTGAGTCTGGCTGAACAATAATGTAACTTGTAGCATATTGATGAATATTTTTGAAATATGCATGAAGGATAAATATATACATATGGAATTAGTTTGGGACACCATCAATACTTGATAAATTCACTTCTGTCAAAAAAAGTAGAAAAATAATGATAGGGGAAAAAGCTTCAAGTGCTGCAAGAACTTGAAGAATTTTACTTATACATCAAGTAGTTAACTTAAATAGAAATGTGTGATGTTGCTCTGTTTTCCTCCACTCTTATGCAAAGTGATTTTGGAAGTAATTTACTTTCCTTTCTCATTTTTTTTCTTTCTGAAGATACATGATACATAGTCCTAACACAGAAAGTACCCTTGAGTTTCCTTTCTCTGGAGTGCTTTTTCACTCTCTATCAAACCTCCACTGTGGTGGGTTCTACATTGGCAATTTGTGATTAGTTCACTCAATGACTAATTTAAGTTAGTGTAGTACAGCCTATTAAGCTTGCCACAGTTCCCTGTTACATCACCTTTTATTGTGTGTTCCCTGGTGCTCAGCTCTAAGCAACTATAATGAGACTTTAACTGAATTTTTATTGCACAAATAGGAAAGCTGAACAGAGGGAAAGAAAGCAGAGAGGAATCCCATAAATATGGCGTTTCTCAAACTGCTAAAAAAAAACCCAAACTAATAGCAATCAACTTCTTTAGTTTATTTGAAAAATAGTGTCATTATTTATTTTTTTGTCACTGATCTGCCCTTCAGTGTTTTTTCCCAAGGTTATATATTATGAATCAGGCATGAGGAGGGCCTGTGGTAGCTTTCGAAGTCCAAGTGAAACCCATTTGTGATACTAAAAAATACCGTCTTACTTGTGTTGTGTAGGATACAATACAGGAGACATCTACCATGTGTGCCATCACCAAGTGTTATAGGTAAATTAAACCTCTGTGGGAGGCAATAATTTCTGGATTCTCTGTGGGAGAAGTTACATGGAAGAAAACAACAAATTTGTAACTATACATACCTGAGATATAACTGAGTCAGAAAGAAAATGTTAGAACTGTATTTTGACTCTTTTTACATGACACAAGTTTGTTTAATTTTCCTAAATGCCAGATATCTGTGGGGTACAGTGGCAACGTAATTTTCAGAGACTTTGAAAATTCATCCTGGTGCCTGTCTGTATATTTTAGTAATCAAAACATAGATCTTTAAAACACTTGTTTCTTATGCCTCAAACCTTGTGGAAGATACTAATAAAATTATTATATAAAACATCCATATAAAATATAAAACATCCATAAACCCACGCTTGCATTAGTGAATACCTGTTTCTATTTAATGTGTAAGAGAAAGGGAGTAGTCTAGTCTTTTTCATTTTGTTGGCTGTACTGCTTCTTTCCGAGTTTAGTTTACTTTTTCTTGGAATATGGGTCCTCTCTGGAATGACACAGAATACCTGATTACCTTGGATATGGAAAAGGCTCATGTACTCAACCACTTTTTAAACTTGGTCTTCACCATTCTCCAGCCACACTGCCCAAGTCATAGAAGACAAGTGCAGGGACTGGGAGAGCCACCCGCTGCATGAAAAGATCATGTTAGAGAATATCTCAGGAACCTGAAAGTGCATAAGTCCATGGGACCTGATGAGGATATGTATCCTTTTGCCCTGAGGGAACTGACAGATGAAGTGGCTAAACCACTATCCATCATATTTGAGAAATCATGGTAGTCCAATGAAGTTCCCATTGATAGGAAAAGGGGAGAGATAACTCCCTTTTTAAAAAGCTAAAAAAAGGAAGACCCAGGGAACTACCAGCCAGTCAGTCTCACCTTAGTCTCACCTCAGTGCCCGGCAAGATGATGGAGCAGATTCTCTTAGAAACTCTGCTAAGGCATGCGGAAGATAAAAAGGTGGTTGGTGACAGCCAACACGGGTTCACTAGAGACAAATTGTGTCTGAAAAATATGGTGGTCTTTTATTGATGGAGTTATGGCATTGCTGGATAAAGGAAGAGTGACTATCATCTACCTGGACTTGTGCAAAGCATTTGATACCATCCTGCATGACATCCTTTTCTCTAAACTGGAGAAATATGCATTTGATGGATGTTTTCAGTGGATAAAAAATTGGCTGTATGTCTGCACTCAGTGAGTTGCAGTCAACAGCTTGATGTCCAAGTGGAGACCAGTGATGAATGGTGTTCCTTGGGGGCAGGTATCATGATCAGCATTGTTTAGAATCTCTGTCAGTGACAGTGGGATGGAGTGCACCCTCAGCAAATGGGTGATGCTGAAGACACCAGGCTATGTTGTGTGGTCAGCATACTATGTGAAATTCATGAAGTTCGACAAGGTCAAGTGCAAAGTCCTGCACCTGGATTAGGGCAATCTCAAGATCAAGGACAGGTTGGGCAGAGAATGGATTGAGAGCAGCCCTGCCTAGAAGGACTTGGGGATTTTGGTTGACAAGAAGCTCAATATGACCCAGCAATATGCGCTCACAGCCCAGAAGCCAACCGTGTCCCGGGTTGCATCAAAAGAGGCATGACCAGCAGGTTGAGGGACATAGTTCTCCCCCTCTTCTCCACTCATGAAACCTCACCTGAAGTGCTGCATCCAACTCTGGGATTGTCAGCACGGGAAGGACATGGATCTCTTGGAGTGAGTCTAGAGGAAACCACCAAGATGATTAAAGGAATGGAGCACCTCTCCTATGAGGAAAGGCTGAGACAGCTGGAGTTGTTCATCCTGGAGAAGATTCCAAGGAGAACTTATAGCAGCTTTACAGTATCTGAAGGGGGGCTAGAAAAAATCTGGAGATAGACTTTTACAGGTTCATGAAGTGATAGGACAAGGGGAAATGGCTTTAACCTGAAAGAGAGAGGTTTATATCAGGCATAATGAGGAAATTCTTCACTGTGAGGGTGGTGAGACACTGGAACAGGTTGCACAGGGAAGCTCATTCCTGGAGGTGTTCAAGGCCAGGTTGGATGGAGCTCTGAGCAATCTGGTCTAGTGAAAGGTGTCCCTGCCTGTGTTGAAGGAGTGTTGGAACTAGGTGATCCCTAACATTTCTTCCAACCCACTGTGATTCTTTGTAATGTAGAAGCAGAAGGTATCACCTGTTGTTCACTTGACTCAGAAGAACTTTTTCTCTCCCTCTGATATAGCAGCTTCCTGTACTGCCTGTGGAGGCATTGTGTCCCAATGTTTACTGCCTAAATATTAATTGTAACACAGGGCCTATTTTTATTACTGAGAATTTAAGAGTATTAAACAGAGATATGAGTCTTTGGGGCAGAATATTCCTAACCTGTGCACTACATAGCAAAGATATGGCTATTACTGCTGGATAACAATTTCTATTTGCCTTCTTTCTCTGCTTAAAAGACCCAGAGCCATGTAATGTAATAGCTACTGCACTCAGCTGTTTGTGGAATGAAAATTTATTCCTTGCTATCAAAATGGAACACAAGGATGAAATATTTCCAAGGGACAATCTCCCAATCAGTATAAGAATGAGTATTTTCTCATGAAAACAAATTTTTCCTGTTCTTGTTGTGAGTTTTATTTGTCATCTGTAAAAATTTCTACATTTATGATTTGATCTTTTTCTTTCTTTATGACTCAGTAAAATCAACTTCATTTCTTATAAGAG